>NW_025335568.1:3045620-3205004 GCF_004798865.1 Varanus komodoensis | reverse complement strand
AGGGAGTCTTGCCAAAGCATGGGGCACCCAAAGTACAGCAGCTTCAGTTTGGCCATGTTTTGCTTCCAGGGCAAGTTCTGGCTTCTCTTGCTCCAGGGTATTCGCGAAGCGAGGCTGCTCGTTCCTCAAGCACAGCCTGAGAGATGTGCTTAGTCACAATGCATTATGTCCCAGACAGCAAATGGGCAAGACTAGAGGAAATGCAGCCCTCCAAACAGCCGAATTACAAGGCAGGGGTGTGGTTGGAGTTCCGAAACACAAAGCTGGGCTTTTGAACCGACCGTTTTTTCTCCAGTAGCGGTTTCACAGCTCAGAGGAGAGCACGGTTGGGCAGAGAGATGATTATGAAGCGTTGCCAGAGTCCGGTCCAAATCCCATGAAGTTCCAGTTGCACGCTTCTCAGCACTGGTTCGGCTTTACCTGGAGGCCTGCATCCAGTTCTGGCCTGTACAGTTTAAGAACGATGGAGACAAACTGGAAAAGGTTCAGAGGAGGGCAGCAAGGATGATCAGGGGAATGGAGGCCAAGCCCTGTGAGGAGAGGCTGGAAGAACCGGGCATGTTGAGCCTTCAGAGGAGAAGACTGAGAGGAGAAAACATCATCCTCTTCAAGAACTTGAAAGGATCCCACGAAGGCTGGCATCTCCTGTTGATCATCCCAGTGGGACATCAGGAAGGACCTCCTGACTACTAGAGAAATATGTCAATGATCCGGGTGAGGTAATGGGCTCTCCCACACTGGAGGCACTCAAGATGCAGCTGGACCGCTCTCTGAGAGGGATGGTCCTACTGGGAGTCCTGCACTGAGCAGAGGCCGGACCCAAAGGCCTTCTTGGCAGCGTCTGACTCTACAATATGTTGTCTCTGTGTTTCTAGGACCCCCACGTGTGAAGTCTCAGGATGGGCAAACAAGCAAGGTTCAAGATTGCTGGGATTCTCCAAACATCAACTAGTTGTTCATTTTCTACTCCGTTCCCCTTTGCTGCTAGCTCTGCATGAACAGAAAAATGCACAAACTGAGCAACAATCAGAGATGGGAGTTGCATAAATTTCACCAAAGATTTGCCCTTTCCAAATTTTTCAGAGGAGCTCCTCAATTAATGAATGCATTAAAATGCATGTATAAGAGGAACTGCATACAAACATGTTTGTTAGTGAAAAAATTATGTTGAGAATCCATTAGATTAGAACAAGTGTTTGCGAAAATAAGTACGTGATAAGAAATGATACACAAGAGCGCCTCTGAATTTTCATACAAACATTTTTTTTAAAAAAACGCTCAAAGTTTGAGATGAACTGAATTTAAGATTAGAAAAATGGGAAACAAATTGACATACGGCAATCCCTGGTAATAAGCCGGGCAGTCTGTGTCTGGCTGATATCAGACTCATGGCACAGATATTTAGCTGTACTTGTTCTGAACTGGAGTGCATATTAAATTCTTGCAGTGAATTTTAAGTTGCAACATGCACGACAGGGTTCCAATTTACTGTTTCAAAATTCACTTTTCTAAGCCTCTTCAATCTTCTTAAAATGTGAACCTCTGCACAGCAACAGGTACCGCACTTAAGTGCACTGGTGTGTAAACTGAAGCTCTCCATACAGGCTTGGGTTATTGCAAAGTCCATCACGGTGCTACCACCGAAGGGCAAAGCTGAACCCATTAGAGGTCTATTGATCTCAACTGGAAAATTCTGCACGTGCTCGGAACAGTCCAGCTGAAAATAATCAGCCTGCAAAACGCTTGACTTTGCCCAGACTCTGCCCAGTGGGAGCGGCCATCTTGAATTGCTCAGACAGGAACTGGGGTTGCAACTTGCACGCACACAAAAGAATCTGCAGTGGGCCAGTGAATTCACTAATATTCCATGGGCTCTGTAGCCAGCACAGACCTGGAAAAACAAAGCCAAAGATCATGGAATCGTAGAATAGTAGAGTTGGAAGGGGCCATGAAGGCCACCGAGTCCACCCCACTACTGTTGCAGGACACCAAGTCACACCCTCCCACTCAGGTGGCTGCCCAGTTTCACCTTGAATGTCTCCAGTGTGGGAGAGCCCCCCACCCCTCCAGGCAGCTGGTTCCACTGTCATCTTGCTATCTTGCTATGACAGTGAGGAAGCTTTTCCTGATGTCCAGCCTGAATCCGGGTTGTCGCAGCTTGACCTGATTATTCCGTGTCCTAGAAGGAAGGCTGAGCGCCAAAAAATTGAAGCCTTTGAATTGTGGTGCTGGAGAAGACTCCTGAGAGTCCCTTGGACTGCAAGGAGATCAAACCAGTCAGTCTTAGACATCAACCCTGACTGCTCTTTAGAAGGCCAGATACAGCAGATGGAACTCAAATACTTTGGCCACTTAATGAGAAGGAAGGACTCCCTGGAGAAGACCCTGATGCTGGGAACAATAGAGGGCAAAAGAAGAAGGGGGCGGCAGAGGATGAGGTGGCTGGATGGAGTCACTGAAGCAGTTGGCGTGAGCTTAAGTGGACTCTGGTGGAGGACAGGAAGGCCTGGAGGGGTGTTGTCCATGGGGTCGCAAGGGGTTGGACGTGACTTTGCAGCTAACAACAACAACACTCCGGCATCAGCAAGAGGAGGTCTTGACCTTCCTCTTTGTGACAGCCTTTGAGGTGCCTATAGAGGGATACCGTGTACCACCCGTCTTCTCCTCTCAACATGCCCAGTTCTCTCAGTCTCTCCTCACAGGGCAGTGTTTGCAAACCCTGGATCATTTTGGTTGCAATGCTCGGAGCTTGCAATGCCAGGACGCAGAATGTTTTCCATCCGGTGGGCTGCATGCTATCCCACAGAAGCTTTCCAGGGCTGCATGGGGCAAAGCTAAAAAAGGACAGGACCAAAATACTAGTTGAAAGCATTTCCTGCCGTTAACTAAGTCCTTGGAGAGTCATTTAAATCTTTTATAAGGGGGTGGGGATTTTCAAAGGCCAGGAAACTCCCAAACGATCGTGGTTGTGGGAAAGGCTCATGGCCCGGGGAAGGGGGTGCAGCCGCCTGGGGAGGCTGGACTCCTCCAGCCCTGAGTGTGGGGCTCCGTGGGAGGGGACCACAGACCCCTGGGCAGCTTTGCATCCTTGCTGGGAGCTGCAACCTCTTCCACGGATTTGTAACAAATGCTTCTCTTTCCCAGAGTTAATGTCCTCTTGCTGGTTGTTCCACAGCGCGCTCTTGGTTCTTGTTTCTGCCTTGTAACAAGATGGATGGAGGCCATTAATGCGCCTCCATTCCTGCAAATTGGCCAAGGGAGCATTGTGGGATCGGCGGATGTGAAAGACCCCCTTCATCACGCCTGCAGGACCAGCTGGGGCAGGCGAAGCCCCCGCGCCGCAGCGTCTGTGATGGGAGATGCGTCCACCGGAGTGGGAGGGGGCTGGCATGCTGTGCCGGTGGGGGCGGCCATCTCTGGCACGCAGCTCTTTCCTGCCGGTTTTCCAGACCACTCCGAGCAGCTGGGGGGGGGGCGGGTGAGCGGTTGGGCTCCCCACTGTGATGCTGGAGCCACGGGGAGCCCACCAAGGGGTCCAGGGCAGGACGAGGCCCGCAGTGTGATCCTGGTGGCCCTGTCTGGGCACGTGTGTCCACCTGCGTGAGAACGGAAGAAAGCGGGGGCTGCTGCATTTTTGTTTTATTGGTTGTTGTTATTGCTTAGCTTGTATTTATCTATACATACATGCATGCATGCATACATGTGTTCAGAGGCTGCCTATAACTGCTGAGGCCTTCCAGTTGTTCTATTTATATTTGCCTCCTGTCTCCTATTTATATAGAAACACAGAAACAGAGCAAGTCAGAAGGGGTCTCCCAGGCCATCTAGTCTGACCCCCGGCTCCAGCTGAGCTGGGTATTTACATTGTATTTTAATTCTATTATGTTTTATTGTTTGTTTGTTATTGTTATTTATTGTTTATATATATATATATATATATATATATATATATATAGAGAGAGAGAGAGAGAGAGAGAGAGAGAGAGAGAGAGCGCACTGTGAGCTTCTGGTTATGGGGCAGTGTACAGATGTGATAGATAGATAGATAGATAGATAGATAGATAGATAGATAGATAGAGATAGATAGATAGATAGATAGATAGATAGATAGATAGATAGATAGATAGATCATCCCCTGATCAATGTACTTCATAGAATCCTCGAATCGCAGAGTTGGAAGGGGCCATGAAGGCCATTGGGTCCAGCCCCCTGCTGTTGCGGGACACCATCCCACTCAGAGGCTGTCCACTTTTGCCTTGAATGCCTCCAGTCTGGGAGAGCCCCCCACCCCTCCAGGCAGCTGGTCCCACTGCCCTATTGTTCTGACCAGAAGGACGCCCATTTGCACACCCAGGTCGCCAAAAAAGCCAAAGTGGGATTTGGACGCTGCATGTATTAGGGGTGCGAGTGGGGTCTGTCATGGGGGTGAGCATCTGTCAGATTCTCATGGCTCAGCCCCCGGGACTTCCTGCAGCCCTGAGTCCAACGTGGCACCATTCACGTGGCAGATGGCCAGGAACGGAGCCAGGGTGGCGGCTGCACTTCTGCGCTCGGGCTGATGGGCTTGGGTTGTGTGGCACAGCCCGTGCAGCAAGGTTGCTGAGCCGCTCGGCACGAGTTCGGGGGCACTTGCAGAGTTCCTGGCTCAGGTGACCTCCTAGGAGGGCCGAGCACAAGGAAGAAGTCCAATGGACAGACGAGGGGCGGTCTCCGTGGGACCATCACAACCCTACCCCAGATGAGAGCTTTCTGAAAAAGCATATTTGTCCTCAGGCATTTGCACACCAACACAATACACACATGGATATCTCCAGTGCTTTTTTTGTCATAGAACGCACTGGAACGGAGTTCCGGCACCTTTTTTCAACAGATTTTCCAAGTTTTAAAAGTAACTTTTGAAAATTTGAAGTTTGGTCCACGTGGATTTGAATCGCCCTGTCGAGCGTGGCAGGTCGGCAGCAAAATCATTAAAACGGTGCATGCGGGCTGCTTGTGTGTCGAGTCCGATGTGTGCGCACTTCACACTGGTTGTGATGGCGCTGCTCGGCTTGTGATTGGTCGTGTGGTCGCGCGCTGATTGCTTACTGCGGGTGGCGACCGTTACCTTTCATTACACAACTGACGTGTGTGGGTATGCGTACAGTGACTGACTATGTGCGAAAGGAAAATAATTTCATGAGTTCCGGCACCCTTTTTCTTACAAAAAAAGCACCGCATATCCTGCGTGCCTTCTCATGAGTTGCTGCTTAGAGTCATCTCCAATGACATCTAGAGGCCCATCAAGAATGGGAGGAAGTCCTCAGACCCGGAAACGTGGCAGAAAATGGATGTACTAAACAAGTAAAACTTGATTTGGAATAAAGAATGCTTTTAAAATTACCTCTGAAACAACAATCATTAAAGGGAACAAAAAGACGGACAGTTCTTTGGGCCTTTGGTGATGCCTTTCTTAGCACGGACTACATGGAATTTTGGAAAGCATCTCTTGAAGGAAGAGTCGCCCTTCTGTCACATATTTCATGTATGACATAAAAAGGAAAGCCTTAACATAGGAAAGTTTTGCTAACAGACGGTTGAACTTATCTCTTTCTGGTAGATCACAGATAACTGAGCAGGTGTCTTTCTTCTTTGTGGTAAGTAGTTCTTCTTTTGGCTTAATGGAGGCACAGCTGAGCTGTCTAGGATATCCTAGCCTTCCAAGCCTCTTTGGGAGCATTTGGTGTCCATCAAGATCATGTGAGCGACTTTCTGTTGATTAGAAAGCTGTCGGAAAGGGGAGGGAAAGAACAGCGCGTGTGTGAACATGCGATCTAGGGAGAGGTAGATCAAAGGAAGATCTCCAGAGGTTTGGACTTCAGCTCCCAACAAAGCCAGGGGTCAGAGCTGAGGTCCAAAAGACTGGGAGATCTTTCCGCACACCCCTGGCCTGGCTGACGTTCGACTGGTTATATGTAAAGAGATGAGCCAGCATGTTTCCATCAAGAATGCAGAGGAAGAGCTGAGAGAACTCGTTTTTCCCGAGCGTCTCTTTGAAGTCAACCTGTGGCACAGCTGTTGATCTCAGTTTATCCTTATAATGATAATCCTAGGCAGAAGATCTCTCTCTCTCTCTGTTTTACTGGGTCCCCTGTGGAATCTCTATGTTGCTTTGAGGAGACATTTTTCTTTTGCTGGGGACAAGCCTGGCCTCTGTTCCATGATCGTCTCGTCAGACACACAACTCTCCCACCGCTTTGTTCTAGAGATGGCTGAGAATTGCATTCTGTCTGTTTGTTCTAATAAGAACATCTCCAAATGTCGTCAAGGACAGAAAGAATTTGGGCTTTTGCTTTTTTAAACAAAATAGGAAGGCAAATGAAAATAATTTTTTATATATTTATGTAAACTTTTACTGAATTATGTCATTGATAAATGGGATTTTATTGTATTTCAATTTTATGTATTGTGAGCCGTCCTGAGACGCCAAGGCATAAGGAATGGCATACAAAAGTTTTAAATAAAGAAACAAATAATAAATAAAATGACAAATGCATCCCATTCCTCCTTTTTCCTGATTGTGGTCTTATTCATGATGTCATGCTGCAGGAGTGGGTGCCTTCCAGGTGTTTCGGACTACAGTTCCCATCAGCCCCTGCCAGTGTGGTCAATGGTCAAGGGGATGGGTGATGCAGTCCGAAACACCATCTCGCCTGCCTTGGTCGTGTCTCCTTGCCGTCGTTCCTTCTGCACAAGCCCCTCGTGCCACCGGAAGGCTTCCGGCTCTTCCCTGTTGCCCCTTCTGCTGGGCAGAACCTGCCATGACGCTGCTTGCGCTGGCCCTCCTTGAGCCCCTCGAGAAGCATTTCCCCTTCACAGACCCCGTGAGCCTTCCCACGGCAGCCACCCCCCGCTTTCCTCCCTGGCCTCTCCCTCTTTCCTTCCACCAGACTGGATCTGAGACCACTTGCTCAGGATGTGCCTCTTGCTTTTCCAGAACTTGCCAACAATTTCAAACGGCTTGATCACTGGGGTGGAAAGAGCCTGCGACGTATTTACACATTTAAATGCAAGCAGGGGAGAAAAGAAAGCTGCCCACCCGTTCTCAGGCAGGGCTCTTCATGACAAGGTTGTTCCTGGACTGTTCTTTTGCCCCTGCCTCCCTGGATTCTTGCAAATTGTTTGTTAGTCTGTAGTTTGTTTACTAGTTAATTTGTCTGTATCTCACTTCTTTTCCCCTTGCAAAACCCACAGTGGCTTTCTTGACCCTCCTCTCCATTTTATGCTGACAACAACCCTGTAAGGGAGATTAGGCTGAGACAGGCCTAAAGTACCCCACTGAGCTACATGGGGACTAGAACCTGTCTCTCGCGAGATGCAGTCCATTACTCTAACCACTGTACCACCCTGTCCCTGTTCCTATATAGAATGGCTACATCAGCCGTCTGGGTTTAGATGCTGTGTGATGCTGTATGCCAGTTGCAGAGGCCTGTCCAGCAGCCCTCTTAACAAAGCACCAAGGTCACCATGTACAAAACGATGCTGCCATCTCAGAATACGATGCAAGTATTTGAGTTGGAGCTGGAAAGGATGGCAGAGATTTCTGATTTCCAGTTTGGAGCCACATCTAGCTTTTCTTTACACTGAAATTGGGTCATGGGGGATGCTTTTAAGAATCTTAAGTCCGTCTGGCAGCAGCCCTAGAAAGTTGCCAGAGCCCTCTGACCTCAGAGAATTACAGGCATCTCTGGAGGACTGCAGGGGTGAAGGTCACTGGTTCTGGCTACGTGTGGAGCTTTGGAGTAGCCAGGAAGGAGGGTGCTGTGCTGTGGGGTGAAAGGTTCGTGTCAGCCCTGCTCATCGCATTTGGGGGGACCCACCCCAGTGGGAAGGCCTCCTCTGTGAGCCCCAGTGAAACCATCCTTCTTGCACAGAGCTTGAACTCGCTTGGTGTTCCCGCTGTTCTCCGATGAGTCCATTTTTCTAAAACACTCTCATCCACCGTTGGACAGGCAGTGGGTGGCAATCGAACAAGTCAATTTGCACAAACAGATCCCTCTATTTGCTCAATAGATCCCTGACCTCCACTGCAATCACCTCCCTGCCCACAGACACCCGCCACCGCTGCCACACCTCACGCTGCCTTTTCCAGGGCCAGGGTGCCCTTCAGCGTGCGCCCAAGGTTTCCCCCATGTAAGAGCAGGCACTCCGGATCCAGAAGGATCTGGACAGACTATGGACGTGGGCAGGAGACAACAGGGTGGCGTTCAACGTGGATAAGGGCCAGGTCTTGCACTTGGGGCATGGGAATGGGCATCACAAGTACAGGTTAGGGGACAAGTGGCTGGAGAGCAGCACTTGTGAAAGGGACCTCAGGGTGCTGGTCGACTGAACATGGGCCAGCAGTGTGACACAGCAGCCAAGAGGGCAAATGCCATCCTTGGTTGCATAGCCAGAAGCGTGTCTTCTAGCTTGAGAGAGGTGTTACTGCGACTCTGTACACTCCGGTGCGCCCACAGCTGGAGTATTGTATTCGGTGCATTACAGGAAGGATATGGCCAGGTTGGAGTCAGTGCAGCGTAGGGCCACAAGGTTGGTGGCCGGTTTGCAGGGGGTGCCGTATGAGGCGAGACTGAGGGAACTGGGTATCTTCAGCCTGGAGAAGAGGAGACTCAGAGGGGATCTGTTGGCGACATACAGGTATGTGAGAGGGTGTCACATGGAGGTGGGGAGAGACCTGTTCTCCCCTGCAGAGGAAGGCAGGACGCGCTCCAGCGGAGCAAAGCTCAGGGATCCAAGGTTCCGTTTGGATGCCAGGAAGCACTTCCTGACAGTCAGGACCCCGAGGGCGTGGAATGGGCTCCCACAGGAGGTCGTTGAGGCCCCATCGGTGCGGGTGTTCAAGGACAGGCTGGACGTCCACATGGTGGGCATGTCGTGAACAGAGCCAGCTGGTGCCGGAGGTCAGACTAGATGGCCCGGGAGGCCCCTTCTCACTCACTCTCTTTCTATGTTTCTAAGAGGTGCGGCTCGCACTGGATACCTGAACGACGAGAGCAGCATGAAAACAGGGCAGGGGGCTTTGCTGCTGCGCTACCACAGAGCAATGCGGCCCCAGAGTGGACCTCCAGGCTGCACAGAGCCTGCCAGCGGTAGAGGCTGGAGTGGCAGCATGTGCTCACAAGCCATGCGAGCTGTCATTAAAGGCATGTTTACATTAACAAGGGAAGCTGTGTGCACTGCCTGGCAGAGAAAATCGTGGCAATTACCCGCACAAATAGCTTTTCCCTGTTTGCTTCCTGCAGCCCATCTGCAGGAGCACTTAGGTGCGTGGAAATTGGAGACGGGGAACAAAGCTGGGCTGCTGCTTGGTCGCTGGCACGGAGCTGCAGCCCAGCGTGGTGCGGCTCAAGCTGGGAGCTGTGTGGCCTGGCCCTGGGTCGCAAGGCAGGCTCAGCAAAGGAGGGGAGAGCAGGCGCAGCCGGGCGGGAGCAGTCAAGCACAAGCCCCAGACCCTCTGGCCTGGGAAGGCAGGCGGCGCTGGAGGGCCCATCTGTTGCCGCCGGCTGGCCTCAATGTTCCCAGGCTTGGTGGCCTCCCGCAGTCCGGTCCTGAGCCCCCCAGTGCTGCACTGATGTTCAGGCTGGACATCTGGAAAAGCTTCGCTCACTGCCAGAGGGATGCAGCGTTGTGTGAGAGGCATCCCTCTCTGCATCGCTTGCGGCAGCCTTGGCTTGTGCAACTGTACAGGACACAGAAGAAGGCTGCTGGTTGTGCGGCTGGAGTCCCGCAAGCCTTTGTGAATGTCCTCGTGGCTCAGCATGCTTCCTGAGAGGTCTGAACACAAGAGTGTGCCCACAGAGCTTCGCCACAGCCCTACCTTGGGCATGGAAGGCACTTCCAGGGAGGTGGCTGGAGCCCCGTTGGTGAGCGTGTTCAAGGACAGGCCGGACATGCACATGGGAGGCATGTCATGAGTGGAGCTGGCTGGAGCCGGGGTCAGACTAGATGGCCCAGGAGGGTCCTTCTGACTCGCTCTGTTTCTGTGCTTCTCCCTTGGAGCCATAGTTTTGAGATCACAAGAGCTTAACTTTCTTCCTTCTAAATAACTAATCCTTAGGAGAAGCAACGGGGGGAAATAGAAAGGGCCAGTGTGAAGGGTCGTGGCTTTCTGGTGAACCCCACGGGGCAATATTGGGACCCCTGGTGGGTTGCATGTGGGTCACAGCCTGGAGGGTCAGGCCCACACCCTCCATCTGCTGGCTGCCCCGTCCTGCCAGTCCAGGACTACTGCAGAGGTCAACGACAACTGCTGAACCTCCTTTGGAGAAAGGGTTCCTCCGCAATAGGTCCCATGGCACAGATGGGGCCTCTAGCCTGGAACTGACACCCTGCCCCATTTGCACTGGAGCCACCGGCCCCAAAACTTGCAGGGTGGCAGCCCTAAAAGCATTGCTTCCTCCACACCTGTGCGGCTGTTTCTGCCTTTATCTGTTGGGCAGGCTCCCTCCGGGAGCGTGCTCATCCACATCGGAGCCCCGTTTTTCATTTCCCCGCAGCCAGGTCTCTGGAGCTTCCATCAGCACGAGCCAGTTCTGACATCAACAGCCTGCACCCCCGTCATATTCGCTCGAAAGGTCACCATCAAGAGAGATGGGTTTCTTCTATCTACTTATCGTCTCTATGCTGAAACAGCTTAAAGAGAAACTTCCCATGGTAAATTAAAGTTTAACAGTGTGTTATTTTGTGATAAGCACATTCTGTGGGCCTAAGACACTCGTCGTTTCCTTGAAATGGTTGATAACTATACAGACCTCTTCCACAAAAAATAAAAAGGAAAGAAAAAGGAAGGATTCGCTGCAGTTTCTGGAAGGCACCTTTCCCCAGTATGCCAGCCAAGTTGACAGATTTGCACTAACGGATTGTGCAGGCACAATTGACTCATTGCTCGCTGGGACCGAATCTGCCTCATTCAGCATTGCTCTTAAAGGCATCTTTCCTTGCTATTTGTACCACATTAGCCATGGGCAAATACTGCCTTTCTTCAGGGGATTAGCAGACCCTGTGGCTGCTAATGTGGCTGCAGTGCATTTGCAGCTGACTCAGGAGGAATTCAAATTCGTAGCTGTGTTTGTACCTGTGCTTCCACCATTCTTGTGTGCCCAGCCTTTGTCTGCACTGATTTTGTCCTCCTTAACAATGTCCCAAGTGCAGCGCACAATATGGAAGTGAGGAGGACCGGTTAGCGACAGGAGAAAGGCCAGGGTGAGATCTGCTGAAACAGGACGACTGCAAGGCAAGCCAGAAGTGCAGTTCCAGCCTGCTGTGAAAAGTGGGTGGCCCTGATCCAGGGAGCCATTGCACACAATGTGTAGCTGTCATTAAATCTGTTCCTTTTGTGTTTTGCAGGTAAGGAAGGTGAAGAATTTTATTGCTGTAGCCGAAGGTCCCTTGACAGTACACAACACTTTCCTTCTTCCTGCCTTCCTAACTTCCTTATTGTACCATTTGATTGCAAAAGAGCAAACTTCTCTAAAATGAGGGAAATGGTAAAAAGGAAGAGGGAGGGGGAGGGGGTGAAGCAACGTAAATCCATTCAAAAGCTTGGAGATCACTTAAAACCATAATAATTTAAACCATAATTTTTAAACGATTTTTCTAAATTGTTATTTTATCATTATTTATGTATGTATTTATGTATCCTTTGTGAGCCGCCCCGAGGCTTTGTTGCGATGGGGGTGGCATAGAAATGTTTTAAATAAATAAATAAATAATAGAAGCTCAGTGAGAATGCGTATCACAAGCTAAGAAAGGGACCACCAAGTCCAAGATGCTGGCAGTGTGGCTAGCAAGCAGGGAAAGGGGCAAGTAAGGGCCAGAGAGGTACCGGCATGCGAAATTATGCATGGCATGGAAAAGGTGACTAGGAGAAATTTCCCTCGTCTTACTTATTTTTTATACAAGCTTTTATATATGGTCCTCCATAGGCAACTTGGCTCTCAGAATGCTTTGCAAGGTCAAAAAAAACCACTATAATTATAAAATAACACTACAGTAGCAATGCATTTAGAAACATAAAAACATAGAAAGAAAGAGAGTCAGAAGGGGTCTCCTGGGCCATCTAGTCTGACCTCCGGCACCAGCCGGCTCCTCTCACGACATGCCCACCATGTGGACGTCCAGCCTATCCTATCCAAGCCAACCAACAAGAACAAGGAATAAAATAAATAGCAAGCAAAATTTTAAAAAGCACAAACAATTTAATAATTAAATAAGCAGCCCACAGCAACCTAGCCAAATATACACAAACAGGTATAATTTTATTTAAAATCATCATTTAATAATGACAATATTGAGAGAACAAACAAGTTTTTGCCTGGCACCAAAAGATGTAAAGCGTTGGTGCCTGGGGAGACATGGGAGTCCCACAACCGAGAAGGCCCTTCCCTGAGTAATGTCTCCTGGATCCAGGTTTGCCTCTCTTATAATGCTGGAACAGGAAGTCGATTGGTCAGGGTCGGTGATAGGACAGGGTTTAATTCATGGAAGAGACAGCGGGCAACGGCTGCTGGTCCCAGCGGCAGCGAGCTTTCTCCAGTATCAGGTGGATTAACAGAAATCTGATGGCACTTTCTCCAACACGCTGACTGTGCCACTTTCTACAGGATGGCAAAAGAGGTAACAGGAAGAGGTCTCACGCTCACCACCGCACGGAGTCATCTCAGCATGATGCTTGGAAACGGGGAGATATTGCAGGAACAATTGTGGCTTTCTAATCCATACAGCAATTCCTCCATTAATGCCAGTGCTCCACCTTCCTTGGCAGAAATCAAAGGGAAGAAGAATCTGGGCAGACAGATGGCTGATAGTTGAACCAGAACCTCCATGTTCAGGAGCAGTCAAGCTCTGAATGGGATGCAGATCCATTGCTTGCTTCTGTGGGCAATCAGGTGCCTTTAATTGCATTATCTGTTCCTTGATGGAATCAGGGTTTGTTTGTTTGTTTCATTTCCCATATATGTGTTCATGTGGACTTGTACATATTTGCACCTCTGGAGTATGTAAATCTCCCAAAATATATCTTTTCACACTTTAGCCTATGTGAGAAAATATGCATACTGGACAGTTTCTCCTTTGTAAAGTATTTTTCTATGACTAAATTTCCCTGTGATGCCATAAAGTTAAAAAAAAAAAAGCAAGTCCACAGAATCCGTGCAGCTTGAGAAAGGCCCACCTGCTGTGCAATCTGCGGGTCAGAGTCATCGAAAACCAAACTCATTTAAGTCCTTTCTCTGACATCCCAAGCACGGAGCATAAGTTTCTAGACCTGTGGACGATTCAGCAGGGCCCCTGCAGGAGAGCAGATGCCGGCGCATCTCCCGTGGGGACTCCAAGCTCCAGGCCTGAGGGGTCACACAGGTCTCAACAGCAGCCCGATCAATCTGCCTTTCACCTTGCCTTCTTCTCCTTTCTTCTTTCCTCTGTCTTGTCCTTGCATTTCCCCCCAGTTATTTGCCATCCCCTGATCGGCTCCCACTCCAGGACCTGGCCCGCCTCCCCCACCTCCCTTTCTTTCCCTTCCTTTCTCCATTTCTTTCCCGATCATTTTCGCTTTAATCCAGTGACGCTAATTGATCAAACAACACAGGACTTTAGGTGTGTTTTTTGAATTATTCATTTTATTGCCACACTTCATTTCAAATTCATTTACTGCACTGACGCTCCGACGCTGCCCGGGAGTGAATCTTCATTTTCATCCCTTTGCTCGTAACTTTAGTTTCACAGCCCCAAGAAGGAAAAATAATAATAATAAAAAATCCCCTCAAGTCTTTATGAAAGGGAAATAAAAAGAATTAAATCTTAGCCAAAGATCCCTGCCTGATGCATGGCCATTAATTAATTATTTACAGCCCCCAGTAATGGGCCGCGTACGAAGCGCCGCGCACGGGCTGCGGCGCTGCATAAACTTTTAACGCTTCCTCTGCTCCCAAAGCCCTCTCCTCTGAGAAGCCCTCGGAGCATCAATCTCCACTCCAATCAGGCGAGCACATCTCCTAAGAACACCAGGCGTGGTCCACCAAGGACCTCCCCTGGGTAGGTTCCCGTGCCGTAAAGTGAGGGATAAGCTGAAGAACGTGGCCGTTTCTGAAAGGGGCTCCCTCTTTGGGGGACTTTTCTCACACGATATGGCTGCAAATCTTATCCCGGGCTTGAGGGGACCCTCAGGAAAACACCCCCTGGTGGGTCTTCTCCCACCCCACTGGAGTCATCCAGTACGGTCGCACGTAGGCAGTGATGGCGCCCCTGCAGGCCGCAGGTGGCAGGTGCTCCTGAGGATAAGCTGACACTGGATTGGACCCAAGGTCCATCCAGCCCGGCACTCCGTGGACACGGTGGCAAACCAGCTGCCCACGGGGTCCCTCCAGCAGGACGGGTGCAAGACCCCCTCCTGCCCGCTCCTCAGCAGCAGGTGCGTGCAGGCAGGCCGCCTCTGCTAGGGGATGGAGCTCGTGGCCCGCAAGGCTAGTAGCCACATTTAGTTGCTGGTAGCCATTCCCTAGCTCTGGTAAAGGAGGAATCACAGGGGCAGCCTCCCCCCTCATGGATCTGTCCAGTCCCCTTTGAAGGCCATCCGGAGTGGCGGCCATCTCCACTTCCCATCGCAGCAGATTCCATCGCTGAACGATGCACTTTGTGGAGAAGTCCTTCCTTTGACCTGTCCACCCATGGCTCCATGGCATGACCCTGGGTCTGAGAGGGACAAACGTCCCCCTCTGCACATTCTCCACCCCATGCATTTATTTAAACGCCTCTCTCATGTCTCCCCTCACCTGCCTTTTCTTCTAAGCGAAGCCGCTCGCAGAACGCTGCAGGCTGCTGCTAGATTGTGGACGCCGTGGAAAATGGAGCGCAGAAAGGCGGGAACGTCAAGGCCTGAAGACGGGTCCTGCCGGCAAGGACAAAGGCTCCGTCTGGAGCAGGGTTCCGTTCCCAGTTTCCTGCAGGGAGCTGGCTGGCCGCTGTGTCACCCAAACCCTGAATCAGCTGGACCGCTGGTCCGACCCAGTGGCGGGGGGCTTTGTTTCCTTAGTGCCCCTCCCCTCTGTCCCAGTTCCAGAAGGGGAAGGAGCACAGAATGGGTAGAGATATTCCCCATGGGAAAGAGCAAAAACGGAGGTTGCCGAGGAGTGTGTGAATGGGGGAAAGAAAGGATAACATCCAGGAAATCGGGACAAGAAGAGAGAGGACATTTTTCTCCCTGTCTCATAGGACTAGAAGCCGAAGGGAACATCCCACGGAGCAGACGGGTGGGAGGGTTAGGATGCATAAAAGGAAGTTCTTCTTCACACAGCACATGGTTAAACTATGGAACTCAGGGCCTCAAGATGTGGTGATGGTCAACTGCTTGAACGGCTGTAAAAGGGGGCTGGAAAGATGCGTGCGGGAGAAGGCTATCCATGGCCTCTCGTCCTCATGGTTCCATGCTGCCTCCGGCCTCGGGGGCCATATGTGCATCATTTGCTGGGGATCATGGGCCTGATGCACCCCTGTCCTGCTTGTGGGATCCTGTGGGCAGCTGGCTGGCCACTGGGAGGTCAGGACCCTGGACTGAATGGGCCGGGATCTAATCCATGGGGGCTCCTCTGAGCGTCTAAAGCAGCAGCTGCTTTTGGGTAGCCGCGGCTAGAGTGGCCAACCTTCTGCCCTTAGATCCATGGTTGGTTGTTCTGGACCTGCCTGGGTGGGACTGATGGTCCCTAGGCTGCATCACCCTCTCAGGGCTGATCTCTGCAGGGGGAATCCAGCCTGAGAAGCCCCCCCCCCATCCCCACGCTGACTTCCCTAGGTTGGCGCTCCGACCTCGGCAGAGGCAGCAAAGAGGAAGGCTGAAAGCCCTGCATCCATGGATCTAGGGAAGATGCGGATCTACAGCCCCAGAGCTGCAAAACAGCGTCTTAAGGATTGTCCTCAAAAAAGAAGCCCCAGTGAAGACTGGCAAGAACAAGCCAACTTCTCGTTTCCCTCCTGTCAGGCTTACACTGGCAGAGTCTCGTATGTCGGCCGTTCTCCAGGTTGCCTGTGCAGCGACGTGGCCAGAGAGAGGACTGCTCCCGCGCTGCAAACAGGGCCGTCCATTCCCAAGGCACAGGAATCAACAGGGGCAGGGAAAACCCAGGCGTGCCCAAACCCCCAGACTTTAGGAAAATAACCCAGATGGTGAGAGGAAGAACTCCCTAACCAGTTCTGCAAGGAATGAGTGTACTCCATGTTTGCTGAATGCTGATGTTCACAGAAAACCCAGAGGGAGAGAGAGTGGAACAAGGGACCTGGGAAGTGGGTTGGCTGGCTGAAGTGCTGGATTGGAGCGAAACATATTACAAGATTTACCTGCAAGTCCCACCAATGGGGGTACTTAAGCTCTCAACTGTGCCTCTGTCTTCAAGACACTACCCCAAAGAGATTGGACCTAAGTCTGTATAAATCAGGAGTTCCACAAATGGCCATGATCCCTTAATTGAATGCACCAGCTTCTTAGACTTGAAGGATTAAGTAGGCAGTTTAGAAAGAGAAAAATGAAAAAGGATGTTCATGCTCGAGATAATATCTCCAATATTTTCCTTTCCTTTTTTTGGAATGGAAGATGTTGTGTGATATTTGAACTGAGAATTAAATAAAAGGTTTGAAACACACTCATACACACACACACCACTATATATATTTATCTGGGAGTAAGCTACATGGAATGCAGTGGGCTATATTTCTGAATAAACATGTTGTGCGTTGTACTGTAAAAAACTAGGAAAATGTGCTTTAATAGGGCACTTAGCAGTAGGTATAGCAACTCCTTCAAAACTTGCTTTTTATAATGTTTGCTTTTCTTTTTCTTTTGCCTCAAGCTCAAATTCATTCATCCTATTTCCTCAGGTGTGCCCGCTGTTGATTCTAAGTCCACGTGGAAGTTCAGATATATTTGTGCCCATTTTTATAGGCATGAAATGTGTGCCTTTTTGGTATCCCTTTCCACACAGTATGCACATTTTTGCAAGCAAATTTCCCTGCCATATGCTTTGTATGCTGTTTTCCACCTTGTACGCATTTTTAAAAGATTCCCCTAATTTCTTTGGAGACCTGCCTTGCAAAATTTGGAGAAAGGTAAAAATGGAAGGATAATTGTGTTCTAGGCTATGCACCGCTTAAGGATTTTCATCCATGTTAAAACGCGAATCAAATGAATTTCTCCTCCAGCCCCTCTTAGCCAGAGTAGCACTCAGAAAAAGGCCATCTGGGCTGAATGAAAGGAGGAGCAGCAGCTTTGTGGCGCCGGAGTTGCTTCGGATTCTGAAACAGGCGTTTGCCCCCACCTCCCCGTAATCCTTTCCCAACACTCAGGCAGAACTGAGAATGCTCTGCATTTTAAAAAGAATGAAGGTCTCTACCACCAAGGTTCCATTTGGATGCCAGGAAGCACTTCCTGACAGTCAGGGCCCCGAGGGTGTGGAAAGGGCTTCCCCGGGAGGTGGTTGAGGCCCCATCGGTGAGGGTGTTCAAGGACAGGCTGGACTTCCACATGGTGGGCATGTCGTGAGTGGAGCCGGCTGGAGCCGGGGGTCAGACTAGATGGCCCGGGGGACCCCTTCTGACTCGCTCTGTTTCTATGTTCTCCGGTCACCTGCTCCATTCAACACTTTCAATCTAAGTTGAATAGAATTAATCTCCACATTATTGCAATTTGAACCAGATCCTACTGTAGCTGGTCCTTAAGAGGCCACAGGTATCTTCACTTTTTTCTTCACAAGTGTGGCTTCTAGATCGAGAGAGGTATTACCACCACTCTACACGACTCTGGTGCACCTGCAACTGGAGTACTGTGCTCAGTTCTAGGCCCCTCATTACAGAAAGGATATAGCCAGGTTGGAGTCAGTGCAGCGTAGGGCCATAGGGTTGGTGGCCGGTTTGCAGGGGAAGCCGTATGAGGCGAGACTGAGGGAACTGGGTCTCTTCAGCCTGGAGAAGAGGAGACTCGGAGGGGATCTGTTGGCGACATACAGGCATGTGAGGGGGTGTCACACGGAGGTGGGCAGAGACCTGTTCTCCCCTGCAGAGGAAGGCAGGACGCGCTCCAGCGGAGCAAAGCTCAGGGAGCCAAGGTTCCCTTTGGATGCCAGGAAGCACTTCCTGAGAGTCGGGACCCCGAGGGTGTGGAATGGGCTCCCACGAGAGGTCGTTGAGGCCCCACTGGTGTGGGTGTTCAAGGACAGGCTGGACATGCATATGGTGGGCATGTCGTGAGCGGAGCCGGCTGGTGCCAGAGGTCAGACTAGATGGCCCGGGAGACCCCTTCTGACTCGCTCTGTTTCTATGTTTCAGTTCAGCAAGCTGTACCAATTAGGCTTATTTTGCATATTTATTATTTATTTATTTATTAAAACATTTTTATGCCGCCCCCTTCGCCGAAGCCATATAGGGTTTAATGTCACGTTGTTTGATTTCAGCCCTTTAGTCAGAGCAAAGGAACTACTTCTTCAGACAATGACTGGCTTGGGACACGCTAAGAATCCACCCTCAGCGACTGAGCGTGGTTGTCACTGAACCATGGACAGCTTCAAAAGGAACGAGAATTCATGGAGGAAGAGGAGAAGGCCAGTTACCATTATTAGCCAAACTTGCCAAATGGACGCTCCATCTTCTTTCAAGATCAGGGAGGGGAGAACTTCATACAGAAGATCATTCATGGGGAACCAAAGTGGAGGGCTGGGCCCCATGTGCCTTCTCTCTGTGCTTAGGACTTCCTGTGGTCCCCGGTCTTGAAACACCCAATTCAGATGCATCCTCATTCTCATTCACGTTTATACCCCACCGTTCGTCTACTTGCAAAGAACCCAAGTTGGGTTCCATTTTTTCGTCACAACAGCCCTGCGAGGTAGGCTGGGCTGAGCATCATTGACTGGTCCAAAAACACCCAGTGGGCTTCATGGCTGAGCAGAGACTAGAACCCAGATCTCCTGAATCCCAGTCCTGTGCTCTTAGCTGCTACACTGCACTGGCTCTCTCTGTACAGGATGCAGAGGAATCTGTGGTAAGGAATTGTCTATGGAATGCGCTCCCCAGAGAGGTCCGCCTGGCCCCGTCGTATATGTTTTTCAGCACCAGGTTAAGACCTTTTTATTTAATCAATATTTTAATAAGTTTTAATATTGAATTGTATCATCATATTTTAATTGCAGCCAGAGTGGGTCTTTAATTAATTTATGTTATGTTAGATATTTGTATTTTATTTGTGTAAGCCATCCTGAGACACTTGCAAAGGACGGCATACAAATATCCCAAATAATAAATAAATAAATTGTCCATTGATCCGTCCCGGTCAGGAGTGGATGGATCCATGTAGTTCCAGTCTCTGTCAGTTTTGCCTGCGTTTGTTCACAAATCTGTTCTAATCTGTCCCGTATTCTGCGAATTAACATGGAAAGTGCACACATTTCCTCCCCAAACAAACATTTTTGTACTTTATTTTCTGAAAGTATGTGTTTTGAACTGAAAACTGCTCTCACGAAACTTTCTGGGTGGCTTTAGGCCAGTCGCTCATTCTCAGCCTGACCTACCTCACAGGGCTGTTGGGAAGACAAAATGGAGAGGAGGAGGGGCATGGAAATAGCCGTGAGTTCCTCTGAAGATGAGACAGGGTGAGAGATATTTATTTATTTATTTATTTATTTATTTATCGATTTATATCCTGCCTTTTTCCTACAAATAAATGCCATCATCATCTTCGTCTTCATCAGGAGCACCACATGAGTCCAGCAGGTACAATCAGGTTGTTACACATAAAAATGCAGACCAGATTAAAATATCCAGTAGGCCCAGGCGGTTCCACAGGCAAATTCCCACTGCCTTCCCCCTCAGTGCGTTATTATGCAAAAAAGCAGATGGCGACAACAACTTCGCAACAGGCCGTGCCCCATTGAAAAGAGTCAGAATTTCCCCTGAATTTCCAAACTGCGAGGGGGCTGGGAATACCCCTCATAACGCTGGAAAGCTACTGCAATGCCTAATGAACGGACATGTGGTGTCTGAGTGCTACAATAACAGCGCCCCGAAAATGCTAATTACAGATGGATTCACAGCTGGCCCAGGTGTGTGTGTTGGCACAGCGGAAAGAAAATCCGCCAGCATTTGGGCTTAGCCAGCGCCCGGAACGCCATTCCTCCAGGTGATTTTCTTAGGGGAGGGAGAAGATGCTTCCAGTCCGATCGCGGAATACCCGAGCCGTTGCAATAGCTGTCACTTGCATGGAACTGGGACCCCTTAAAGGGCAGATTTAAAGACTCTTAATTTCCAGGTGGGAGTGAGGCTTTGAAAACATTTCCAAGTCTATCTGGGAAGCTGCTATATTTTTATGGCTTCTGTTATGACAGACATTATTCTGCTCAAATGTGGCCACTGGATCATTAGTATTTAAATCAGCTGATAATGCGTCAAGAGCTATTCCTGACAAAACTAACTTTACAGCTGGCCATGGCGACGTCAAGTTCTAATGGGCCGATATAAGCCGTTTATGTCAAACAAGCTTTGATTTTTAGCCTGCGGTGGTGATAAAGCACAGACGTACAATTTGGTAAGATTAGCGTTTCTCCTCTGGACACAAAGAGAGGATTACGAGTTCGTGGGAGGTGGGGAAAATGGGTTATGAGGAAGAAATGCATAGAAGGGCGTCTTCCTCCCCCCACCCCTGTTTTAATGGACTAATGCCCTACGGAGAAAACCTACGAAAGAACAGAGTAATCCAGGAGGAGGCTGGCACCATTATTCTGACGGTCATTTACCCTACAGGTTATCAATTTCAGAGAAAGGGTGGACTAATTTTTGGCTCATATGATTTGCTTTTGCACTGCCAAAAGTTGGTTCTTCCAGTATTTCAGTGTGTTTTGGGGACGGCAACCTGAAGCAGAAGGCAAAGGTGAGAAGCATAAACTGGCACGGTTGTGGCTCCCATGAGCACAGTCCAGATTGGGTTCTTGAGAAATCAAGGCAGAATTAGACTTTGTATTATGCACACGTCTTAAAATGCTGCGCAGTTCTGAAAAGAAAGCAGCCGTGATTCCCTGACCGTAAATCCATTCCTGATCCAGATGGGGGGCTTGGACAGTCCTTCTGCCCCCCCACCTGCAGCCCTGTGTCCCCAGAACTGGTGCTTACCGCAAATGACACCCTTGAAGGGTCCCACTGGAGCACAGAGGCATTTCCAGAGGGTCATGAAGGTGGACCTCCATCTGGGTCAGAAGTTTCTTCCACCCTGGGGCCCCATGGCTGTTTCCTCCCAAAAAGGATGGCGAATTGCAGCACACCCTTTAAGAGGCCGGAGGAATGTGGTTTGGCCCTAAACCCGACCCATGAATACATGCAGTGTGGACACACAAGTTGGGCGGCATTGAGTGTCAGCACAGCGGGGCCCCTGCTGAGGATCCAGGGGCCAAGGCCCACTGGCAGGAGCCTTCTTGAAGTCCTTCAATTCAAGAATGATCTGTTGGCAACATACAGGTATGTCAGGGGGTGTCACACGGAGGCGGGTAGAGGCCTGTCCTCCCTTGCAGAGGAAGGCAGGACGCATTCCAATGGAGCAAGGCTCAGGGAGCCAAGGTTCAAGTTGGATGCCAGGAAGCGCTTCCTGACAGTCAGGACCCCGAGGGTGTGGAATGGGCTCCCACGGGAGTTGGTTGAGGCCCCATCGGTGCGGCTGTTCGATAGGCTGGACGTCCACATGGTGGGCATGCCGTGAGTGGAGCCGGGGGTCAGACTAGATGGCCTGGGAGGACCCTTCTGACTCACTCTGTTTCTATGTTAAAGCCCCTTCAGTGAGGGTGTTTAAGGAGAGGCTGGACAAGCACATGGTGGGCATGTCTGAGCGGAGCTGGCTAGAGCCAGGGGTCAGACTAGATGGCCCAGGAGGACCCTTCAGTCTCGCTCTGTTTCTATGTTTTTATGCTTCTTCCACCTACCCCATTGCCACTGGCTTGCTCCCCGGCTTCCTGCTCTGGCCCAGACAGTGGCAGTGGCGGGAAGAGGTAGGAGATGCCCAGTAGGTGGCAGCACTGGTGAGAGAAGAGTGGCTGAGGCAGAAGGGCCAATAGAGGGCGTCTCGTCTAGTGGACCCCAGAGGCCTGGAGCTGCAGCTGGCGGAAATGAGAGCCCGAGAGCAAGGTTTTGCTTGGCCCTTGGGGGCCATTCAGATCTTATTCCATTCTTATTGTCTTCTCCTGGAGCAGGAAGACAGGAGGGGCATAGCCATGGGGTGGACATCCGATGGAAGGGCAGGATGGGGGAGTTCAAGCACAACCATGTCGGTGTTACAAACATGCATGACTGCCCCCTCTTGCCATCAGTAAAAACTTGGAGACCACCATTCCGTCTCGGCTGCTGTCTTCTCTACACACGCACCCGCACACAGACCCTCCATGCCAACGTGGAATACAAATCTCTTGAGGATCACATCTCTGGTCCCGTCAGTGCCGGTGTTTCAACAGGCCCCGAAAACCCATTATGTCGAGCTGCTTTTGGCTGTAATATGGACTCAGTTCTTGAGCATTTAATAGCTTGTAGTGTGGCTGGCTGTTAATTGTTTTGTCTAAATTGTTTACATCGGTTTGATAGGAGCGCTGTGCTGGTCTGCGGAACGTGTGAGAGTGATGTTTTAATGGCCTCATTTATTGGAAAGAGATGTCATTCTTTATGCTCCGCTGTGCAAGTCGACTGTTTTCAGAAGGTTTACTCTAAAAGGTGGCCCAGAAGGGTTCCTTGCCTTCTTCAAGAGGGGCCCCCAACACGGCACCTCCAGCCGAGGCTCCAAAGGGGTCGCCAACATAGAAGGGCGAACGAATTCCCTGTGAACTTTTGACAGGTAAAAGACTGACATTACCAAATTGGGAGGATAAATGCTCGCTTCCTATAAGGCCATGGGCTGAGGTGCTTTTGGCGCTTTTGCTATATGATCAGGTGGTATATAGACACCTACTCCAGATAGGTACTTAATTGGATATTTGGTCAGCTTTGCTTGATGCCTATATGTAATTGCTAGAAAGTTGCGTGCTTCCCATAGAAATACACACACACACACACAGAGATTTTTAAAGTTTCTTTTACATGCTTCAGGCAACTTCATATGTATGGACATCATTAGATGGCCAATCCAGACATAAAATAGATTGTCATTAGAATCAGACGTTGGAGAAGCTGTAATCGTACTGCCAACAAGAATAGGAACAGATTGTGTTAGTGAGCTTGAACTCTTAATATCAAACTGAAAAAGAGAGCGAACAGTGCTAAATACAACTTAAAGAACATTCCCCAGCAATATAACGTCCAAACAAAGAAAAGATTTGCATTATTAAACTCAATTGACCATGAACCAAAAGAACTGTGGACTGAAGCCAGAAACATTATTAGGAATGAATGCCAAAAGAAAAGACATGCCTAGAAAGGAGAAGCATTCTAGGAAAGGCTGGCAGAAAAAGGGTCAGAATCCTGAACACAATGTTTCAGTGACTACCACACAGAGACAAAAAGAACAATTAGAGCGACCCATGCAGAGAAATTGAAGAGAAAATGAAAGAAGACAAAGAAGGAACCTCTTTTGGAAGATCCAAAATATCAAAAGGAAAGTCAAACCCACGTTAAGAATGCTGAATGGCCAACAGGAGAGCATATTATCTCTCCAAGATAAAATAAAGAAAAGGTGGGAAGGATATATGGAAGAACTATACAGGGGAGATGAAACAATAACAGAGTCCTTCAAAGAGGAATCCTTTGAGGAAGAGCTTGAAAAATTAGAAGGCACGGCGAAAGCTCAGAAAGCAGCTGGAAGGAATAAAGCACCAGGAGTAGGCAGGAGTGGACCTTCTCCATGCTGCACAGACAGAATCAGTCCAGATCCCAAAAGGAATATGCCAACAGTTCTGGAAGACAAGCCCATGTCCCACAGACTGGGAGCATTCAGTATGCATTCCACCTGAGCTCTTATCACAAATATCCATTGGCCACCGGAACACACCAAAGAATTGCAGAGGGAGAGCCGTTTAGGCTTCATAGGCTACAACAAAGCCTTTGACTGCACAGATCTCTGAACATTTTAACATCGATATTCAACATGCTAATTGACTTGGAATCAAGATACTAAAGGATTGCCTCCTCTCCATAGATCCTTGCCTGGAACCTAAGACGGTTCTCAGCAGCCCTTCTTCAGGAACCTCTTCCAGTGAAAGTGAGATGAGCGGCTACTGAGAAGACAGCCTTTTTGCTGTGGCACCTTGGCCTTGGAATCCTCCCATCAGAGACTCTTGCCTACTGCCTGCTTTTTGCTCTTTGCAGGGTCATGCTATTTCCCAGGCATCTGAGCCTCTCAGTTTCTTCTGTTTCTCGACATGTAGCTGCATTTTTAATCTTTGCACTGCTGCCAGGTTTTCCTTTTCGTTTTCCTTTTTAATTTCAGTTTTACACTGCAGTCTTAAACTTTTATGTTATGTTTTATCATCCACTTTATGTTTGCACCTGTTGTGAAGCACCCAAAGTGTTTCACACACTTTTGGGTGGCTTACCAAAACATCAATAAACAATGCAGAATATTCAGGAATGGGCGACTCTGCACCCTTGTTTTTGTGCAAGGGGGTTATTTTCTGCTCAGCTTGCTCTGCCTATTGCAGCCAGAGGTAATACAAGCCATGGGTGGAATAGCAAACCCCCTACGAGACAGAATGTAGTTGCAGGGCGATCTTGATAGCAACAGAATAAGGATAACAGAATGAGAGTCAGTGAGGACAAGTGCCAAGTCCTCCACCCAGGAAAAAGAAACCAAAGGCATCGATACAAGATGGGGAATACGTGGCTCCACAGAGCTGAAAAAGAAAAAGATCCTGGAGTAGTTGTGGACAACAGGCTAAACATGAGCCAACAATGTGATGCAGCCGCCAAAAGGGCAAATGCTATTTTGGGATGCATTAACAGAAGCATTACTTCCAGATCATGAGAAGCAGTAGTTCCCCTATACTCCTCCCTAGTCAGGCCTCGCCTGGAATACTGCTTCCATTTCTGGACACCAAGAGTTAAGAAATGTGCAGGAAAATTAGAAAGGGTCCAGAGGAGGGTAACAAAAATGATCCAGGGTTTGGAAACACTGCCCTGTGAGGAGAGACTGAGAGAACTGGGCATGTTCAGCCTTGAGAGGAGAAGACTGAGGGGGGACATGGTATCCCTCTAGAAGTCCCTCAAAGGCTGTCACAAAGAGGAAGGTCGAGATCTCTTCTGGCTGATGCCAGAGTGCAGGGCATGGAATAATCAATTCAAGTTGCAACAGTCCAGATTCAAGCTGGACATCAGGAAAAGCTTCCTCACGGTCAGAGCAATGTGGCAGTGGAACCAACTGCCTGGTTGCCTCATTGTTGGCTCATATTTAGCCTGAGGACTCTTTTTTTTAGTTCTGTTGAGCCACGTATTCCCCATCTTGTATCGATGCCTTTGGTTTCTCTTTCCTCGGTGGAGGACTTGGCACTTGTCCTTATTGAATCTCATTCCGTTGCTTTGAGCCCACTGTTCAGGTTCATCAAAATTGCCCTGGATCTTCATTCTGTCTTCCAGGGAGTTTGTTTGCTGTTCTACCCATCAAGTTGCACTCTGGAGGAGCTGACCATGGTGCTGAACTCCATTCCCAAAATAGATTTGCCATGGATCACTGCTATGAAGCTCAAACAAAAGCCGCCATGGATAAGCTGCCCCTTGGCCCCAGGGGCCCCTGCCTCTCCTGCCAGTTGATGGCCGCTTTGCAGCCCCCTGAGCTGCTGCTCGGGTTGATGGCTTGGAAGAGGAGCCAAGAGTGTCTTCCCAGGCCTGCTTCTGCCTGGCGATGGAGTCTGCTCGGCCCTGCACCCGTGGCAACGAGCAGGGCCAGCCCTGCTGTGGGGCAAAGGGGGTGGCTACCCTGGGTGGCGAAGGGTGGGAGGCAGCAGCCAGGTGGAGGGAGAGAAGCTGGTGCACCATGCGCCTTGGGCTGCGGCCGTCCGTGCTGCCCCAGCCCCCGCAGCGCATGACAGGTGGAAGGCCTTCCACCTGGAAGGGAGGGCCATCTTGCTCTTCGTCCCTGCTCTGGCTGTGCTGGGACAAGCGGGGAGGCAGGAGATCAGAGCCATGGCTGCCCCAAGCCTCAGTTCCAAGGGGGTTTACAGGCAAGGAAAGGGGGGATCCCCAGCCACGGGGGGCAGCCCCAGGTTTGGAGGCCCTTGTGGTCCTCTCCATCAGTGAGTCTATCTTCTCATCCACATTTTTGCCGGAGGTCGCGGCTTCTCTTGCTCATCTTTCAGACCAGCTGCTGGCTTCCCGGGGAAAAGGGATTTTCCATCTTCTCCTCTTGCTGTCCGGCACAGGAGAGGCAGCGGCACATGGGCCCTGCCCAGGCGTGGCCCAGCGGCTCTTGTTCCGGGGGCCCTGGACAGGTGCCCAGCCACATCGACCCTGGGCGCTGGTGCGCAGGCAGTTCTACGTGCAAACTCTCTCCCTCCTTCCCTCCCTCATCGAATGGGAAAAGAGCCCTGGCCAAGCTGACCATCTGTTTGGCTGATGGCACCTGGTTTTGATTCTGCAAGCTTATAAGCCCCACGCCGCTCTGAGCCGCGGCCAGGAGAGAAGGGCCGCTGCCAAGCTCGGGCTCCAAGCTGCGTCTTTATAGTCACCAAAGGCGGCTACCATCTCGCCCTGCCGGCAGCCTGCACATTTTCGCCTCGTGCAGGGAAACACACGCTGGATCGGGCCCCTTGTTTGCCGCAACCGCATCCGATGCTTCAGGTTTAGAATGGATTTTGTCGGGATTTGCTCGAGCTTGTTTTGAGAGTACGCGATGGCCTTTGTTAAGCGCTTCTTCCCCCTCCCTCCCCTGGCTGTCCTTCTGCGAAACTGGGCCAGCACCTGACAGAAGGACTGAGTGGGTATTTATGATTCGGTGTTTGGTTGCTATAGCAACGGAGGCCAGATAAATACCTTGTCAGGGACCGGATGCGAGTTGTCCAGCTCTTTTGCCTGGCTGCTCCAGCCCGCTGGCAGCGGCTTGGGAAACAGTTAGCGTCTGCCACCCAAAGTCTTTTGACGCT
The DNA here is from genome assembly GCF_004798865.1 of Varanus komodoensis. Taxonomy (NCBI): domain Eukaryota; kingdom Metazoa; phylum Chordata; class Lepidosauria; order Squamata; family Varanidae; genus Varanus; species Varanus komodoensis. Next base: position 3,177,900 of record NW_025335568.1, on the reverse strand, counting down.
CGCAAAGGACAATGCAGCGAACGCATTTAAATCCAGTTAGAGCCCATGAAGGTGAGTTGGTTTCATCGCCCAGCCCAGCCTGGCAGGATGGAGAACTTGGACGGGGGAAGCCTCAATGTAAACGAACGGGCACTGGAAACAGCCTTGTTCGGGAGTAACACCGGTCCCTTTTCTCCTCGGGGGCCACCTGGTACTGGTTCTCCAAAGCCCCGGATGGGGTCTTTCGTCGCTGTAGTACCTGGGCAGCTTTGGCCGGGGCTGCAGGGCATAGATTGCTCTACCTCTGGGCAAGATCCCAAGCTTGCGTTCCCCACTCTGCCAGGAAACTCGCCATTGGACTTCAGACTACAGTGCCCACTTATGAATTGCCCCCAAGGCGGAAATGTATGTTATAGTGTATGTTTTATATTATATATTGGTATTTTATTGTATGTATTTTAAAATGTTATTTTATTTTTTGTTGTAAGCCGCCCCGAGGCTTCGGCGAATGGGGCGGCATAAAAATGTTTTAATAAATAAATAAATAAATAAAATAAAAAATGTGTTGTGGAAGGAGGGACAAAACAGCTCCCCCATTACCCTGGGACAGGAGCTGGGGCATCCCATGCTTCTGACGGTGTCCAAGGGTGTGCAGCCGACAGGAAAATTCCAGGTTCTGTTCTTCCCTCTTTTCTTAGGCTGCAATGCAATGGGCGGGAAAGCGTCCTGCAAGTCCAGGAATGCTCCAGCTGGCTAGAAGTTGCAGGATTTGTAGGATTTTATTCTGTCTGAGCGTGCATAGGATTATGGCCCTGTTGGCTTTGGGCCAATCACCATTGGAAACAGGGTGCCTTGAAATTAGAGGACAATCCTTGAGCAGTGAACTGCAGTGATGGGAACCTGCTAGATCTGGATTTTAGCCCCCCTTGGCCATGAAACCCACTGGGTGGGTGACTTTGGGCCAGTCAGTCACTCTCAGCCTAAGCTACCTCGCAGGGTTGTTGTTGTGGGGATAAAATGCAGAGAAGGAAGACTTTATAAGCAGCCTTGGGTTCCTCGCAAGACAAAGACAGAGTTCAAATATGATGCAGTTGCAAACAACAGCAATGGCAACCTTTCAAACAGGAGTAAAAGAGGAGCCGTGGCCACTCTGTTTGGGACCAGTTTCTGTGTCTCAAATGTCTTTACTCTGTGGATTATTCTGAGGGTAAAAATAAGCCGGATAAATACACTTATTTATCCTGAAAGGAACCAGGGCAGGTCACTCAGCGATGCGCCAGGGTGGCACGTCCTTAAGCTCTGTTATTCTCAGGAGCCTAGAGCACGGGGTGGCTCCCTAGGCCTGGACCCACACCTGGCCCCCTAGGTCTCCCCATTCCCCCAGCCATGCTCTGCTCCCGCCAGCAGCACTTTCTGGGTGGCTTTTGTGCAGGAAAGCTTCCCACTGGTTGAAGTGCCTCTCTCAAGGCTTCCGATACAAGCAATTTATGCTAAAATATGCACTTTTCCCCAGTAGTTTCAGCCCAAAATGTGGTGACCTCCACCCATTTGGAGGAACTAGAGGAGCCCATGGCAAAGGAGGCCACTCAGGGCTACCTGCGCTTCCTCCAGTGTCAGAGGAAGGATGCCCAGATACATCCCTTGCTGGAGAACTTGGGCCGGAGTGAAGAATCCTCTCCTGCGTCACATTGGGGGCTTCCTGTGGGCAGCTGGTTGGCCACTGCACACACAGAATGCCAGACTGGATGAACACTCAGCCTGACCCCGCAGGGCGCCTCCGTTCTTGCACTTCGAGCCCTACTCTGGCAAATGGCCCCTGAGGCCTTCTCCAAAGAGTTTCATATCTCCGTGGCTTTGGGCGTCCAACGTTCTTGTCATCTCCAGCATCCATGTAGAGGCACGTGCTTTACCCGTTGGCAGTCCACTGGCTCCCAGGGCTGCACCCATCCACAACCCCCCTTCTCCTCGAGGCCTTGTCATTTTGCAGTCACATTTTCATGTTAATGCTCATGTTTTCATAGACTCGTGGAATACTGGAGCTGGAAGAGGCCTGTCAAGCCATGGAGTCCACCCCCTGCTCCACGCAGGACTCCCATCAGCTCAACTGGAGCAATGCATGCATATTTTGCCCATGTCACCAGTTCCACTGGCCATTGCTGGGCAGACCAGCATCAAGCGCAAACTGGGAAGTGACAGCAGCTGTCAGCCGGAATTCCCAGGCCCACGGACTGCCAATTTCCTGTCCTTCCCTCTCGTCAAGCCATGGAGTCCACCCCCTGCTCCACGCAGGACTCCCATCAGCTCAACTGGAGCAATGCATGCATATTTTGCCCATGTCACCAGTTCCACTGGCCATTGCTGGGCAGACCAGCATCAAGCGCAAACTGGGAAGTGACAGCAGCTGTCAGCCGGAATTCCCAGGCCCACGGACTGCCAATTTCCTGTCCTTCCCTCTCCACCCAGAAGGGTCACCGTGGACTCTCAAAGCTCTGCCCAGCCAGCCCAAAAGGATCCCTGTCGATCACGCTGGTGGCTTCAGTGCCTTGAGATGGCTTGTCAGTCTTGCCCACAGTGGGAACGGGACGTGCGCCGCCCTCTTAGCTCATTTCAATGGTGCCTTCACTTGCCCTCTGTTGAGCAAAGAGGAAGAAAACTATGGAGGAGAACCTGAGAAGACAACAGCCAACCAGAAAACACCCTTGCAAGCGAGAGCCTTTGATTGCTTGCATTCAAAGCAAGAGATAAAATGGATAAAGTAATGAGTATTTACTCTTTCTTCATGTTTCCTTTAATGTCGCCTAATTACAGCAGCTGACTACCCTCGTCTGTGGTACAACCGGTGTTGCGTTCCGTGCTGTGCTTGGCTCAGCCGACTGTCTCCTTGCTCCTGATTTCTGGCACACCGCCCTCCAGCCAAACAGATCACAGTTAACCTTTGGGCTCGCATCTCTCCCCAGTCGAGCAAGCCCCAGAAAGGCTTGTGCGCAGCCATAGAAGGCAGGGGAGAGGCCTGCTGCTCGCATCCCGCCGCTCATCATGGAGTTGGTTTCCTCGTCAAAGGCCTCATCTGCCCGCCGCTCGAGTCCCTTCCCCTCAGCGGCAAGGGCTGCCCATTGTAAGGAATGACATATGCTGCAGCAGATGTTGTGGAACCGATCCCCGGGAACAACCGGAGAATGAAATTGCTCACCCGCCCTTGCTGCGTTGGAATGGCTCGCTGTCTCCGTGGGAAGGGGCTGCGCTGTGGCAGCGGGGATTAAACCGAGCCCAGGGAGGACTTGATGCACTTTGTCTCATGTGCTGCGTTGGCTGGATGTGAGACGCTGCGGTGGGTCGGACCCCCACAGAAGGCCCCCCTGCAGCCCCCAAGAGCTGCAGCATGTGGCCGACCCAGAGGGGGCAGGAAGGTTTTCTCGAGCTGGTGTGCTCCACATGATCTGTGGGCCATTTTTGGCAGATGTGGCGGCTGGCACACTGGAGCTGGTGGGAGCGGAAGGGCAGAACACCTGGAGGGCCCCAGGGCTGAGGGTTGGGGTTACGCTAGCCACAACCGTGCCACCTTGCAGCCCTGGGGTTTGTCAAAGGCGTGGGGTTGGGAAGGCGAGGAGGAATCGGGTGGGAGGCAGGGGGCATGTAATCCAGGACAGCACCTTCCAACACACTCTCCTCCTGAGACCCCGCTGGCCACGGGAGTGATGTCCTGATCTACAGCTGCTGGGGGGAAACAGAGGTGTCGGAAGTCTCTTGCTCCCAATATCCTGCTAAAGATGGAGGAGGCGGCCCACTGCCTGGGCGAGGGGGGACGATTTCCGAGCGATGCCGGGCTTTTCATGCAGACGATCCCAGCTTCGGTCCTCGGCAGGTCAAGCTGAGAGAGGGCCCAGCGGCAGAGGATGTGGGAGAAAAAGCCCAGGGAGTCCTAGTCCAGCATCTAGGCCAGCCTAGAGCTGTGCCAGAAAACCATCTGGGGGCTGGGAACAGGTCGGATCCCATGGGCTTGGCTCCCTGGACTCCAGTCCCCTTTGCAGTGCCCCAGAGCCCACGTTCCTGGTGAGCACTCCCAGCGTCCGGGGGCGCTCGCCAGGAATCCAGCCCCATGCGCTGCGCAAGCACAGGCCCTCCTCCGCAAGCCCCATGGTCACCGCCACCACCAGGAGTGCGAGCAAGAGGGCAGGTGGGACTGGCACCCGGTGCACCTGCTTGCAGCTCCCCTCCTTTGCACCTGCAAAAGTTTCCACAGGCTCAGCTCACTGTGCAGGACAGGTTGCGCACGGGAGCAAGCCCTGGATTCTGGAGGGACGGCTTCTGATGGGGTTTGTCCCAACCTGGACCAGCCTCTCCCAACCTGACACCCTCCGGGTATTTTGGAGAACAACTTCTAGCAGCTGGAGTCACATGGGGATGTGGTTCTGTAGTCAAAGGCCCCGGGAGAGAGGATGCCGGGTTCCAAACATGGGCCAGTTGGGTGGAAACCTGCTTCCTCGGCCTCCAGGAAATCAGACCATGGCTATGTCCTGCAGGCACCAGGCAAGGCTCCGTTCGAAGGGCCATGAACGGACCGCCCCATTTGTTGAAGACATCCTTGGTGTGCAAGACAGTCCAGTCCAAGCCTAGTATGAAAATTAGAACCCTCCAAAGAAAGTTGCCACCAGGAGCAGCCGACTGGCAGTCACTCAGCCAGCACAATTTGTGCTGCCTGTCTGTTTAAATTATAATTATTTCTAAGCTTGTGGGTATGGGGGGATTTGCATATACAAATATTATGCAGATGTGATTCTTCTTTAGGTGATGTACAAGAGGCCACCCTGAAAACAAGAGGGAATGTTTATTTTCTTCATCTATTTTCAAGATTTCTATGCTATTGTATACAGCAGTATGAAGATTTCAGAGCAGTGAATGATAAAAGATAAACCAGGAAAACAACATATTAAAGAGAGATTCAGGATCTCCCTATCTGATGTACCCTGTGACACCCCAAATCCTATAAAACATAAGAAGCAACAGGATGACTTGCCATTCCAGCATTATTTTTTTTAATCCCCAGCAGGTTTCCCAAGAATTTCGCTTTGGTAGAATCTGTCTTTTGCCTGTTGTTGCCTTACGGACCCTAAGAAAGAGGTGAACCTGAAGGATGGGTTCCCCCCACCCCTCCTGTGGAAGGACTGGAATTGGTGGCACCTTCCGAACCTTCCCTACTTTTCAGCAGGTGGAAGGACCCAAGCCAAACTGCTCCACTCCCAGGCTTCCTGAAAGGTGCGTCATTCGACATCTGAATGGTGGCCATGGACCTCTGTGGCATCCAACAGTCTCGTCGAAATGTGCATCATGCATCAGTGCTGCATGTCCCCCTGACAGCAGAGAGACCCAAATTCCTTTATGAGCATTTAATGCTGTCGGGGTAGCCGTTCCCCTCTTCATTTTATGCTGCCTGTGTTATTGCTCTGGCCTCCCCACAGTGCCATAGAGAGCCTGAGCGCCAAATTAATGTGCGTTTCTTTTCCCAGCATCATTAGGAAAATGACTTGTAAACAGAGATCCCCATTCTGCATTGTTGAGTTAGGGTGCATTGGCTTTTTCCCCTCTGTAAATGTTTGGTGAGGGCTGCCTGCAGCAGCCCCTCTTGCGAGAACCGAATAAAGAACTCTGTGGATGGTGCACATTTTCCCTTTGGATCTGTTCTGAAAGGGGGAAGGAAAGAAAGACGCACAAAATCTGTCCCTTTATTCCCACTGAGTTTTCTATTTCCCTGCCTCAGGTTCTAAGAGAATGCCACACAGCAGCTGGGTTAGGGCAACATGACAAACCTTGATGGGTTTTTAAGTCATTGTTGGTCTGTTGTGTCTTCTGAACCCAAGCATGGGATCTCTCCGTGGTACATTTGGCCTTTCGAATCCACAGTAAGGAGCAACAGTTTGTTCTATGGTTTCTCCATACCACCGTGGCTTCTCATATTGTCTGAACCCAGAATCACGGTTTCCACGGTCCTAGTCTGCAACTGCCACAGAGTCCTCTGGAAAGGAGGAGGCGCCAGGTAAAGACCTTTTCATTCCAGCGGTATTGTAATAAGTTTTAATATTGTCTTTTCTATGTTTTTAATTGCAGCCAGTGTGGGTTGGGAATTTAACTTATGATATTTATGTTATTTATGTTATATTTTACATTGTAAGCCATCCTGAGGCTTTTTTGAGAATAGGACGGCATATAAATATTTTAAATAAATAAATAAGGACAGAAGGACAGAAAGAAAGAAAGAAAGAAAGAAAGAAAGAAAGAAAGAAAGAAAGAAAGAAAGAAAGAGCGGCCACTGCAGGAGCCACTCCAGTCATCAGCCCCTGTGCAGAGCAATGAGGACGAGGCAGGTGACGTCGGCAGGGAGTGAGGCACCTTGGGATCAAATTTCAGGCACAGTGGCTGATGGGAAATACGCCAACAGTGGGAGGACTGAGCGAGGCAGTTGGAAACCATGATAAAGTAGAAACCACTTTATTGTCTGTCAGGTAAAAAAACCCTGCAAGCCATGGTAACCACACCGGGTTGCTTGTTCTGGTGTGTGAACTCAGCCAGTGTCATTTGGGTTATCCTTGCTATCAGGAACAAGGATAGTAGAATGTATTGACTTCTGGGACATTATAATGAGCCCCCATCGATAGTCGAAAGTTTCAGGGAAGTCAATTTTGACTAACCTTTAGGAGAACATTGTCAGCAGTGAGGGTTATTCAGCAAGGAAAGAGAGGGTGTCATCTCCTCCGCTGGAGGGACTGGGCCAAGGCGGCCCCGTGTGACCCCCTTCCTTGCAGAGCCTCTGTTAAGCTGGGGGTTGCCTAGATGATCTCCGGGTTCCATAATGTCTATAATGCTGTTTGTTTTAATTGTGGAAATGAATGGGAAGTCGAACAGATGCGTTTTGAATGGAAATCTATTTGTTGCTGATTCATTTGTCTGTTTTATTTGTTGTTTGTTTCTCCTGAGATGAAAAACTGGAACAGTCTGTGCAAGTCATAGAAAGATTATAGGGAGCAGAAGAAAGGCGGGAGGGAGGGAAAGTGAGAGCAGTAAACCTAAGATACATACATACATACTATGAGAGATATAAAGGTTTTTCCAGTCAAAATGATGCTTAGAGCTGTAAGTCAGGGAGTATTAGAAAGGCTGTGCATTTCATATTATTTGCATAGAAAACACCAACATTACAAGCAGGAGAATAGCCAGTTCTACTGTGTGTCATATGGACCTGCTTTAAAGTCCTATTGATTCTGTTCAACTTCAGTATCAACGACCCAGAGGAGGGGGTAACCAGTCTGCTGACTAAATTGGGAGTTGATACCAAAGGAGTGGAGGCCATAACCGGGGAGCAGGTTTTCCAGATCCAGAAGGATCTGGACAGGCTGTGGAAGTGGGCTGGGGACATCAGGATGGCATTCAGTGCGGATAAGTGCAAGGTCTTGCACTTGGGAATCAGGAATAGATGCCGCAGGTACAGGACAGGGGGCAAGTGGCTGGAGCGCAGCACTTGTGAAAGGGACCTCGGGGCGCAGGTCGACTGCAGGCTAAACATGACCCAGCAGTGTGACGCAGCGGTTAAGAAGGCAAATACCTCCCTTGGATGTATAGCCAGAGGTATTTCTTCCATACTGAGAGAGGTGCTGGCGCTGCTGTCTAAGACTCTGGTGCACCCACAACTGGACTACTATGTCCACTTCTGGGCTCCACATTACAAGAGGAGCATAGCTAGGCTAGAATCGGTTCAGTGCAGAGTTGCAAGGATGGTAGCCGGATTGGGGAGGATGTCCTGTGAGATGACACTGAGGCAGCTGGGTCTTTTCAGCCTGGAGAAGAGGAGCTTCGGAGGGGATCTTATAATGAAAAATAGGTATGTGAAGGGGTGTCAAACAGTAGAGGGTCATGATCTGTTCCCCCCCATGGTAGAGAATTGGAAGTGGTCCAACAGGGCAAAGCTCAAGGAACTGGGTTTCGGGTTGGATGTCAGGAAGTACTTCCTGATGGCGAGGACTGCTAGGATATGGAACGGGCTTTCATGGGAGGTGGTAGAGGCCCCATCAGGTGCTCAAGAAAGATTAGACAACCACATGTTTGGGATTACATAAATGGAGCTGGCTGGAGCCAGGAGTCAGACTAGATGGCCCAGGAGGGCCCTTCTGACTCACCATGTTGCTATGTTTCTAAATTGGGATGATACATTTGATCTGTCTGAATTTAGAATGCCTGAACATTGCAGCCTATCCAGAGAGAAAACATGGAAGTTACCGGCAGCAGAAGACCGGCTGGCTTCCCCTCCTGTTCTGTTATTAGCACAGTTCTGCTCACAGTGTCTGATGCGCCCGATTTCCTGGAATGAGTTTCAGTTGCTTTGGCCTGGTGACAGGCGTGTGGCGAGTGCCGCAAGGTGACCAAATGCAAGCCACGTCGATCCTTTTTCAATGCGTATGACATTCCTAATGGGGGTATTTTTTGCGGTGATTTGCAGTAATATCAAATCACAGTAAATTATAGAAGGGTTATAGGTCAGATCCAATCTTAACTGCATATAGAGAAGATCCACTGAAAAGACCGTGTGTTAGGCATGAGTGACTTCCTATTGATTTCACTGGGTCCACTCTAATTACATCGAAGTCTGGATCCGACCCAATATAATTAAAGACAAGACAGCAGCAGAAACCGTTCAACGTAATGATGAATGCATAGTATGGAAGCAGGAATGTGTATAATTCAAAATAAAGCATCACGGTGCCCAATAGAAATGTTTTCACTGTCCTCTTAGAAAGGGGTCTGAAGCAGAGAACTAGCAAGGTTCTTCCAAGAGCGAATCACACTACCCCTAACTGTGCTGGATGCAAGGCCTTACCTCTGAACTCGATCTCAGTTTCCAGGAATGGGTGGGTTTTAAAGGAGAAGGCCTGAAGGGCATTTCTGGAGCAATGACTCCTGCCTGGTGAGCCACTGAGTCACGGTTGGAAGCGCCTTTGTGCAACGAACCTCAGGCCTGGGACGAGCGCTGCCTCTCCAAGCCTGCCATTATGCAAAGGACCATCCCGAGTGGAGCCATTGCTGAGCACCAAGCTCTTCTGAAGCTCTTGTACCTTCAGTTGTTCTTCAGTCTTGACTTTGGGATTGGACCTGCTTTATTCCTTGGTTATGACCAACCCTTCCATTTTGGCACCGCCCTGCCCAGGTCTGAAATTAGAGATGGACCAAGACAGGGTAATCTGACTTATTTGAGTGAGCTGGATTTCCTGTTCATTTCTGATCTGATTTTGGAAGGGGGCCAAGTTGGGTTTTTAGACGACCATGATGTGAACATGTTCTCTTAACCACTAATCCAATTTTTGCAAAGAAACCATTGAAAATCACTCATTTCTACTGTGATCTCTGCAGAAGTGGATGCTGTGTAAATAGCAGAAGGCCATGAAGTAGCTTCAGCCACGGAGGGCTGTTAGCAGCACAGGAATTAGCGCTGGGGTGAGACTTCAGGTTGGGATGCAGGGTCAGAAAAACTGCCTTCCTGCCCATGACCAGGAGCCAGAAACTACCCCTGCTTAGGGCAGAAAGAGTGAGCTGTCAGCAGGAACACTCTATCTTCTGTCTTTGGGGATGATTTTGGACAGATAGGGATAATACCTGGTTGTTAGGATTGAGGTTAAGCTTCGGGTTTGGGATAGGGTTAGCAAGCACTAGATTCCTTTGCATGCCAGGGACCTGGAAGTAGCCAGGGTTGGAGGGTTGTTTTTTTTTTTTTTTTTTTCCAATTTAGGTGGTTAGAGAGAAAAACTTGGGTGGCCATGTATATCCAGAGGGTTGGATTCATAGAATAGGAGAGTTGGAAGGGGCCATGAAGTCCATCAGGTCCAATCCCCTGCTGGTGTAGGACACCAGGTTACACCATCCCACAATCCTTGATGGGGTGAGCAAGGTTGGCAGTTGATGGCGTTGTCTTGAATGCTGCCTTGGTGAATGTTGTCTGGATGCACAAGGAGGATACCTGGGTGTTCAGGTTGGGGTTAAAATTCAGGTTAGGGTTAAGTAGCAAACCAGAAAAGTTCTAATACTTTGAACCCAATGAATTTCCTGCCCCCTTTGGTCTGATGATCCAAAGCAGGTCCAGTGGTGGTTCTGTTTTGTCTGGCTTTGCAGTCTTCTGTCTCAAGACAAACCAACATCTGTGCACCAAAGTCTTCCTTTGTTCTAAACCACTAATGATGTTTTGCAAATGAGTACTTGAAAACAGAAACAGAGCAAGTGAGAAGGGACCTCCCCAATCAACTCTAAAGTGTTTTATGCAGAATTGGCCAATTTGCATAAAATTGCCATTTGCACAACTTGGCTGATTCTGTGCAAATTGCACTAAAGCCTCATTTGCACAAATTTCATTACCGGTTTAAAAAATGTGCCACTTGTGATCCACCCCAGAGACTGAGTTCAACAGCTGGCTCAACTTACAGCCCAACAAGCTGGCACCAAAGCAGGGCTAATGAACCGGAATCTGGGTGTGCAAATTGTAAATCTCCACTCGATTTTCCACACACAAACACATCACCATCACCATCAAATCCTTGGCGTATTTTAGAAGTTGCTGGCAACCTCTAAGTACTTGTTTAATACGCTCCCCAGGAACAGCCCTTGAGAAAAGCCGTGCTACCATGATTTGACATTTCTGAACTGACTTCAAGGGCATCTCAAACTTAAGCAGATTACAATAGCCAAGCCAAGAAATTACTGGGGCTTGTGAAATGACAGGGGACTCATTACCTGAAAAAGGGCGAATTGCGGAGCGCGAGCCACCTGGCCCTGGCCAACACCTGCGAGTCTGAAGCAAACGCTGATCCGTGCTGGCAAGGTTGCTGGCTTCTGCGTTGGGCCTGCATGGCTTAGAATAGCTCAGGCTGAATGGGAAGGGGTGGGGTCCGGAGCCCCCGTGCGCCCCCGTCCATCGCGTAGCACATGCTGTCCATGCAAAGTCATCGCATCTCCCTTAATTCCATGATTGGATGATAATAATGAGCTAAATCCCAGGGATTTAGCACAGGAGAGGCTTAGAATTCTCACCCCCACTGCCTTTTTGTCTGAGTGTGTTTCAGCTGTTGAGAAATTTGCATATTTAATTAAATGCCGCAAGCAAATAATGATTTTTATACCCCCTCCCAATTAGAAGCCAAGTTAGTTGCAGTATATCACAAGCTCGCCGGGTTTAGGTCTTTGTGAGGAAGGCCAGATAAGACTCCTCTGACATTAAGGAAGGGAAAGCTGCCTATTTCGGGGCTTTTAGAAAGACACGGTCTTCCGTGAACGCATGAAGAGGCCGGGAGAAAAGGAAGCACCCTCCAATATTCCTATTCTACTGATGCATTTTGAATATGTCATTCAAAAATATGCAAATTTTGCACCAGCAGTTGTTGGAGTGGGGAACGAAGGCAGGGAAAAAGGAAGCTGGGAAGCTGGGAAGCTCATCCTTTCTCTCTCCCTCCAGTGCTCAAACAGGGAGTTTGGACAAGCACGAGGAATTGCTGAAATAATTAAGAAAGGATTCCAAGCAAAACGCTCCCGCAATTTTCACGCTCCTTTGCAGGCCAGTTGGCATTCCGATGGCATGGCAGAAATGCTGCGCTATGGAAATCGAGGTCACTGGAAGGAAACGTTTGAGCACTTTGCCATGTGCCGATCTGGGCCTTCGTTGCCGCTTGCCACCCTCTCTGCTCGCCCCAGGGACAGGCATGAAAGAGGGGCATGAAACCGCCCCACTCACGGTGGGCTCGCTTCCCCAGGGCATGGGGTGGAAAGAAACCCCGATGCTTCCCCTTGCACTAGGTCTTAGTTCTCCCAAGAACATGTGTGGCAGTCAACTGGGGACTGGACTCTACCACTTCAGATACAAGGAGCAGCCCCTGTGGCAGAACATCAGTGCTTGCTGTTATTACGTGGCAGGTTTTCCTGTTGCAAGGAACCGCAGTGGCTTCCACCACTCCACGTTATCCTCACAACAGCCCAGTGAGGTAGGCTGGACTGGGAGTCTGCCGCTGGCCCAAAGTTGCCCTGCGAGCTTCATGACCGAGCAGGAGCCCGAACCCAGATCTCCCGGGTCCCCAGCCCAAGCTTGCAACCACTACAGCGCACTCGCTCTCGAATGTTCCTTAGGGAAAGAGCATTCCTTTGGGTCAAAGCCAGCCTGCTATGGGGACAGCAGAACGAAGCATCTGCCCTGAGCATGGCTTGGACAGAGGGGCAGAACGGATGGTGCCACGTGGAAATTGCCAGGGTAAACTCTGAGGTGGAGTTGGGGGAGGCCCACGTTGCTGTCCAGGAACACTCGCTGAAATTGAGCTCCAGGCATCCCAAAGGCTTGCAGTCGGTGCTTCCCCTCCTCCTGTCTCACCCCCAAATCTTTCTCCCTGAGGTTTTCCCCCCCTGAAATGAAATGGCTTCCCGTCCCCCAGCCATATATCTGTTTTTACACATTGGGGTATCTTTAGGAGACAGGGTCCTTGCAAGATGCACAATCAGACTTTGGAGTCTATGTAAATTAGCATCTGCACATTTTCGCTCTTTTTTACCCTGTGGGCCTTGGACCTTTGGGCAGAGACCTGTTCTCCCCTGCAGAGGAAGGCAGGACACGCTCCAACGGAGCCAAGCTCAGGGAACCCAGGTTCCATCTGGATGCCAGGAAGCACTTCCTGACAGTCAGGACCCCGAGGGTGTGCAATGGGCTTCCACGGGAGGTGGTTGAGGCCCCATCGGTGAGAGTGTTCAAGGACAGGCTGGACATCCACATGGTGGGCATGTCGTGAGCGGAGCCGGCTGGTGCCCAAGGTCAGACTAGATGGCCCGGGAGGCCCCTTCTGACTCGCTCTGTTTTCCATGTTTCTCTGTTACTTGGTACCCTCCCTGTCATGCAGTCTTTCAGGAATGCTTGTCCAGATGCACAGAGCAGTGGAAGGTCTGGGGCTGCTCAGAGAGTTCATAGGGACAGCGGCTCTCCCCACGACGTGTCCCTCAAGGAGCTGGGCTGGGGCTGGCACTTGCAGATGCATCCGTCATGGTCTGGCGTTTGGTGGAACACTGAGGTCTTCTGCTCACACCGAGCAAGCCAGGGTGGTGGTCGTGAAGGCGCCTAGTTGTCCTCTGTGTGTGGCATTTCATTCCATTCCGTGGTTCAAACTCTTTTTCCTTTGCTAGTCAGCTTCAGCCAAGGGGTTCATAGTGCAATGGTCGGTGTTTTGTTTTATTTTGTTTTGATTGTTTTTAGTGTGGTTAGAATGCAGAGTTCCTTCTGAAAGGTGTAAACAAGGAAAATGCAGATCTGGAACGAACGGAACCGCGTCTGCCATGCACCCCTCCCTGTGGCCGAGTGGGAGGGTGCACATGTGCCACGGAGCGCACGCAGGCAGCTGCTGGGCTGCTCTGCAAACAGCCTGCTGGCCTGGGCAGGGTTCCGGACTGGTCCAATGGGCCTCGTCTTGCGTTGCCCACTCAGCTCCACCGCCCTCTCCCATCTGAAGCTCTCCCGCTGCCTCCTTTTTCCTTAGATGCCAGGAAGCACTTCCTGAGAGTCAGGACCCCAAGGGTGTGCAATGGGCTTCCAGGGAGGTGGTTGGGGCCCCATCGGTGAGGGTGTTCAAGGACAGGCTGGACGTGCACATGGTGGGCATGTCGTGAGTGGAGCCGGCTGGTGCCGGAGGTCAGACTAGATGGCCCGGGAAGCCCCTTCTGACTCGCTCTGTTTCTCTGTTTCATTGCCTCCCAGAACAGCAGTGTCAGCAGGGAGAAACTCAGACCTGATGCCCGAGGTTGCAGTCTGACCCATCAGGCTTCCAGTGATGCACATGGGTGCCCCCATGTCCCCCCCTTCCTGGGGGTTCCTGTTCTGTAATGCACCATGTCCCTCAAGAGTACAGCAACTGGCCTGCTCTTCATCATCATGTGAGACCTGGGTTTCCTTGCCTCTACATCTGCCCCAGGGATGGATCAGCCTCTGTGCACATGCAGAGTGCCTTTCCCTATCCTAAACAAACTGCAGCCAACCCTTGGTCTCCTAGGATTGCTTGGTCAGTGCCAACCTCTTCTCTCTTTCACAAAAGCCCCAGCGCCTATCTCTTATAAATTAAAAGCTGGCTCTGTTGATGCTGAATGGGTCTGCATTTCCCTTCCCATGCTTTAAAAAAAATCCCCTCTTTCTTCTTGCTTTTTGCATTGCTATTCAATTTGTACTTGAAGGTCAACTTGAGAAAAGAATGCAGGGGAGAAGGGAGAAAAACCCTCTTAGAAAAACAATGGTCTGAGCATCATTATGCCGGGGGGGGGGGGGATGCAGCAAGCGCTGCGCATCCTTATCAGTAATTGGATGGAGCAGGGAGTTGTAGGGAAAGTGGAGCAGAGTCCTTGTCCAGGGCATCAGATAACGCTTCTGGAGATGACCTCGGGTGTCCCTGGGGGCGGGCCTGGGTCTCCCGTTGGCAGGCAACCGAAGGGTCCCAGTTTAGGAGGGAGGGAAAGGTGCAAGGTAGGTGGAAGAAGACTTGGCCATGGGAAACCCAGTTTTCCAGTTCCACCGCCCTGTGGCCATACTGGCCACCTCCGGTGCCTTCCCTTCTCGGTACAGTGTTCTTTCTGCAAGGGTAGAGGCAGGAAATCCATGTTGGGCACGGATCAAGTTGTCCTGGGCTCACATTCCCCACTGCTCATGAAGCATTCTGGTAGACCTCAGATAAAAGTCAGTCCAGCTTACCTGGCAGGGTTGTTGTGCAGCTGAAAACTGAGCTTCCTAGCAGAGGGGTGAAAGAATGCGTGGTTGTGAATAGCATAACATCTCTGCACTGTCATTTCCCCCTGTGCGGTCCACACACGGAACGAGCGGCACAGGGAAATACCTATGCGGAGGATAAATGAAGGAGCGCTTACGTCCATATATGCCCGCCCGCCCCTTGAGATCTGCGGGAGAGGCCCTTCCCCGGGAAACCTCCGTGAAGGAGATTAGGAGGGTGAGCACCCAGAGGAGGGCTTTCTCTGCGGTGGCGCCCCATCTATGGAATGCGCTCCCCAGAGAGGTCCGCCTGGCGCAATCATTTGTTTTTCGGCGCCAGGTGAAGACCTTTTTATTTGAACATGTTAATTCTTAACAATATTTGCTTATTTATCTGGCCAGGGCGGCTTATTTTATATTGTTATTTCTTGTATTTTAATTTTATGTTGTGAGCCGCCCCGAGGCTTCGGCGAATGGGGCGGCATAGAAATGTTTTAATAAATAAATAAATAAATGGAGGCCCGGCTGGCATTCGCATCCTGCTTGTGGGGTGGTACCCCTGAAAGCAGAAGATGGCGTGCTTCGACCACCGAGTCATGCTCTGTCAACTGCCGGCTGCAGCAATTCTCCAAGCCGGGGTCTCTCCCAGCCTTGGGTGGACATGCCAGGGACCACTGGACATGCAAAGCGGGTGCCTTCTGCTGAGCCTTAGCTCGTCCCCAGAAAGCCTGGAAGTGTAAAAGGCAAAGCTGCTGCTTCATATGGCAAGCATGAAAAGCGAACCTCTGTGGCGTCTGATGGGCCTCGTTTCTCTTTTAAGCAGCAGCCTGGCCCACCAACCTGCAGGGCAATCTGCGCTTCTAAGTGGCAAGTTTGCAGGGAATGCTATTTCTGGCTCTGTGTGGCTTGGCCTCTGGGGAACAGTGCGGGAATTTTCCGAAAGTGGTCACATCTCCAGCAGTGGCAAAAGCGTTATGGCATTTCATTGTATAGCTGCTATTTCCAGCTAGTGACCTTCTAACAAAACACAGTGGCTGTGTTCGCAAAACCCAGAGAGCCGTGGTGTTTTTACTAGTGTTGGCCTGCTGTGTTGTCTGAACCCTTGGCTGCATAGCCAGAAATGTGGCTTCTAGATCAAGAGAAGTATTACTACCACTCTACACAACTCTGGTGTGCCCGCAACTGGAGTATTGTGCTCAGTTTTGGGCCCCTCGTTACAGGAAGAATATGGCCAGGTTGGAGTCAGAGCAGCGAAGGGCCACAAGGTTGGTGGCCGGTTTGCAGGGGATGGGGTTTGAGGCGAGACTGAGGGAACTGGGTCTCTTCAGCCTGGAGAAGAGGAGACTCGGAGGGGATATGTTGGCGACACACAGGCATGTGAGGGGGTGTCACACGGAGGTGGGCAGAGACCTTTTCTCCCCTGCAGAGGAAGGCAGGACGCGCTCCAACGGAGCAAAGCTCAGAGAACCAAGGTTGAATTTGGATGCCAGGAAGCACTTCCTGACAGTCAGGAACCCGAGGGTGTGGAATGGGCTTCCATGGGAGGTGGCTGAGGCCCCATTGGTGCAGGTGTTCAAGGATAGGCTGGACATGCACATGGTGGGCATGTCATGAGCGGAGCCGGCTGGTGCCAGAGGTCAGACTAGATGGCCCGGGAGACCCCTTCTGACTCGCTCTGTTTCTATATTTCTATGTTTCTATGTAACCCAGTCGTGGTATTTCACCATGGTAAGTCTGGTCTTTAAAAAACCATGATAAGAAACCACAGTTGGTTCTGCAGTCTCTCTGTGCCACCGTGGCTTGCCAGGTTGTCTGAACCCAGTCATGGTATTTCACCGTGGTAAGTCTGGTCTTTAAAAACCATGATAAGAAAGCACAGTTTGTTCTACAGTCTCTCTGTGCCACCATGGCTTCCATGTGGTCTGAACCCAGGATCGTGGTTTCCATGGTCATGGTATGGAATAACCACAGAGCCCCCTGAAAAGAGAGGCAACTGCAAAAGCTACTCTGCATCTATGCAGCTCTATGTGAGGACCAACGAGAAAGAGGGAGGACACATAGGCAGGAAGCAATGCACCTTGGGAATGAGTTTCAGGCATAGGGGTTGATGGGATATGCGCCAACAGTGGGAGGAATACACAGGGAGGATCGAGCTATGATAAAGCAGAAGCCACTTGATGGCCTCTTGGGCAGATCATGGTAAGAAACAATGGACCATGGGAACCATGCAGGGCTGCTTGTCAGACTGGTGGACATAGTTCTTATCTAGAGTTGTATCGTGCAAGGTCAGTTAAAGCACAACAATAAAAATCCAGCAAAGCCTATCCAGGCATTCAGCCCGGGAGACACATAGAAACAGAGCGAGTCAGAAGGGGTCTCCTGGGCCATCTAGTCTGACCTCCGGCACCAGCCGGCTCCACTCATGGCATACCTACCATGCGCATGTCCAGCCTGTCCTTGAACACCCACACCAATGGGGCCTCAACGACCTCCCGTGGAAGCCCAGTCCACACCCTCGGGGTCCCAGCCATCAGGAAGTGCTTCCTGGCATCCAACTTGAACCTTGGTTCCCTGAGCTTGGCTCCATTTGAGCGCATCCTGCCTTCCTCTGCAGGGGAGAACAGGTCTCTACCCAAATGCAAATGCAAATTCACTGCTCCCAGCACAATGCAATGAAAACGGGAATCGCAAGTGCTGACACAACCACAAGTTACAGGAGCGCAAACCAGTGAGAATGCCACAAGGCCTAACATGAAAGAGTAAAATAAAACCTAAAGAGGGCAGTGAGAATAAAAGGGCGCAGCCCGGCACTCAAAGGAGGGCGTGAGGTTGGCCGCACTTAAGAGAGCATTCCATGGTCAACGGGGCCCACACGAAAGATGTTCATTGTGGGTGGGAGACCTGGGGAAGGGCCTTTTAGCCCAGGGAGGTACAAGAGAGAGAACGTGTCCTGACAGGTACTGAAACGGCAACCTGACCCTTGACAGAAAAAGATCCCCCACCCCTGCATTAAAGACCCCGGGCCCCATGATGCTGTGCCACTGCAAGGGAATACGGAGGCACAAGAGCTTTTCATGCTTACAGCTGGCCCATTGAGTGTGCATGGGGTCTCCTTCCCTCTCTCTCGGACCAGGATTTTGCATGCTTTGCTCCACCATTCAGACAGCAGTTCTTGCCTTCAACATGGTGCCCCTCAAGTAGGAGGATCTCATCATATAACTGGGGGGCAGCCAGTTGAGGTCCGGCCCCAATTCAAAGTGCGCGTACTAACATACAAAGCCCTAGCCAGCATGGGGCCAGGCTGTCTGAAGGAACGCCTCATCCCGTATATACCTACCCGGACTCTCAGGTCATCTTTGGGAGATCCTTCTCTGGAAGCCCCTTCCAAAGGAAATGAAGCGAGTTAAGAGGGGCCTTTTCAGCTGTGGCACCTCCATTGTGGAACGAGCTCCCCAGAGAGGTGTGCCTGCTGCCTGCTTTTTATTCTTTCTGGCACCAGGTGAAGATCTTTTTATCCTCCCAGAATTTTAACAGTTCAACTTTTAAACTCCATTGTTTAATATTTTATTCCACCACTATACTTCCATGTTCATTCATGTGCAATCGTTATGTGGTTTTGTTGTTTTAAGTTAATTTTCTTGTGTATGTCTCTTTGTGCATATGTTTTAATTTTTTAAAAAACTTTTGCACAAATTGCAGAGCGGAAGTCTGGAGTGGATGCCAATCGGAAACTGTTCAAAAGAATCTGTCCAAAACTGAAACCATCAAAAATGTCAAAAAAACAGTGGAATGAGTGCATGTGAAGAAAGAGGAAGCTTCCATACGTCCTGCATTCAATGCAACTTAAATCTAACAAGTCAGCCCCAATTTGTGCAAATTGCAGCAGAGTTGTACAACTGACTGCTCCAAATTTGTGCAGATGTTTTGAGGAATTTTGTGGAAGCCCACTCCTCCAGCTCAGCCCACTTTTGACCTTTGGGGTTGAAATGTCTCAGAAGCCCATTTTGCTCAGACAGAATGAGTTGTCCAGGCTTGTACGGAGTGTGAGATGTGTGAGCGATCCAGTTTGAGGGTGGGAATCAATCAGATTTCCACAGTTTGGCTTCTCAGGTTTTCTCTCTGACTTACATCTGCCTTGTACTGGGTATTTGTGTGGGAGCCCTGCAAGAAGCAATTCCAAGTAATCTGTGGTTCTGGCTTGCACACACCCACTGGCTGTGTGAGCAGAATTGTGCTTCCACACACGTAAATTGCAGGCTTTGTTTACTTTGCACAGAGAATTACACACTTTGCATATTTTGTGCAAAGAAAACTAAAGTTTCCAAACATTCTCGGACTTGATCTCAACTTTGTTGTGAGCCACCCCGAGGCTTCGGTGAATGGGGAGGCATAGAAGCTTCCTAAATAAATAAAATAAAAACTTAGTTTGCTTCCTGGCTTGCGCTGAGGGTAGGAAAGAATCCAGCAAGTGCAAGAGAGCTGAACTGCAGCCGGTTCTTTGCATGCCTCGTAATGAGTATCACATCACGCACATGTGAACAAGCAAAACTAGAAGGCTTTACATGCTGGGAAGATGAACTGCATCAGACTTTGCTACCTGACCACAGAATAGCAGAGCTGGAGGGGGCCGTGAAGGCCACTGAGCCCACCCACTGCTGTTGCAGGACACTAAGTCACACCACCCCACTCAGAGGGCCGCCCAGTTTCTTTTTGATGTGAAAGCACAGCTCTCAAGTTGCAGTTCACCACTGTTAATTCACAGAAGAGCAACATGGGGCAGATCGCGCTTTACAGGAGAACTCTGGACCAAACTCATGCAGACGCCTATGGGGCTCTGTGGGTCCGTAGACAAACTCACCTGGGGCACTCCCACCCAGTGCGATTCATGAGTGAGAAGCAGGGTCCTTGTGGAGGACCTTCTTCAAGCCAGGCCTAGGATGCGGTGCCGCCCGGCTCCCTCCAGCCTCCCTCTCCCCATGTGGCTGACCATGCTGCCAGGAGAACCCCTGCCCGGCCGAGCCAAGCCCTTCTGAAATGGATTCCAGGGCCAGGCCAAGTTCTCTCATCACCCCCAGCACTATCTGATTTTGCGGAATTCGTAAGCACGGTGCTTCCACTGCTGGCACACCGTCCCTGGCGGAATCTGCCGAGGGTTTATTACCAGCTCTCTGCTCTCGTGGCCGATTATCAGCTCAGTTTATTTATACATCTGCCTGAAGCAAGAGAAGGAAATCTGTCAGACCTGGCAGGACATGGCAATGCGTTTATCGCACCATGCGATAGTGCGAGTTGCGCGCTGCTAAACGGGAGATGCCGACGCAGGCCTCCTTTATTTAATGGTGATCCTATCGAGGGCTCGCTGATGTCCCCAGCTGTACCGTGGAGATGCAGCCACTCTAATGACCCTCGTGCAGCGCAGCGGGAGGGAAGGAGCGTGGCGTGGCTCGTTTCTTTTTCTGACAATGATGCGGGCTCTTCAGAGGCAAGACTGCTGTCCGCTTCCAGGCAGGGACCAACTCTTTCCATTTCCCTTTCCGGTTTATTCATATATATAACAGGACTGTGGCCCTAACAGAGCACCAAAATGGCTTGGCAACAACCAGCAGAGAGAGATTCAAATATTAAGAAAGAAAGCTGCAACGAATGGTTGCAGCGTATCATTGTTCCTAGCAAAAAGTTATCCTGTCCAGGGTTACTGCCAGCCTCTCTGGTCCTCCTTCTGGAGATGATAAAGTTATAGAGTGCTTCCAGATAGAGTGGTCCTAGTGCTAACAGACTGAAGATATTGTGTAGCCCCTCTGCCTTTTTTTTTCTTAACAGTGTCAAGAAAAAGGAAGTTGTGATACCGGAAATGCACACGAGATTGCCATGGGGCTCGTTGTGAAGCAAGAAGTGCTACGAACCTGCCAGACGATGCAGATAAGAGCATCCGAGATGGTGTAATAGAGCCATCCTATGGCCCCTGAACAGTGTCGTGGAGGGCCAAGGATCCTCGGATTCCTGGGTCCAAGGTCGGAAAGGAGGCCTGGCCTCACTGCTGTGGCCCCGCATCCAGAGCGCAGTCCCTGCCTCAGCAGGCCCAGGCAGAACTGTGCCAGGACGGGCGTTTTTCTTTCCAAACATGGACAGGTGCGTGCCCTTAATGTCTCATAAAATCTCGTAAATTGAGACTATGGCTGTGTTCAGCAGCATTATAAGCGGCGCCACCTGGTTGCCGTGGGTTTGCATCTTTTACTGTGATCTACCCAAGCCCTCCATACCCTGCCCTAAGCCTGAAGAGAAGGGGATGCATTTCCTGGCCCCATTCACTCTCCGGACCAAAGCAGGTCTCCCTGAGGCAGGGGACAAGACAGAGCCAAGGTGCTGATGGGGGGCAGCGGGCAAGAATCAACACGGCTGCCTGGTCTCCTTAGGGAGCCAAGAAATACCCACGCCCTGAATTCCTTACATACGGAGGGCAAGGGAGCCATGCGAGGAATCAAAACACGTGCCCTGAGCCGTAAGTTGCTCTGGAGAAGCCCTGTGCCAAGTCCTGCTGCTGAACGAAGGGGGCCGCTCCATACTAGAGAGAGGGCCTTTTTGGTAGTGGCTTCCCACTGATGGGCCAACTTTCCCAGGAAGGTTTTCCCAGCACTTCCCTGGCAGACTTTTCTGCCCCGAGCAAAGATTTTTCTGTTCCCATACAACGGTCATATAAATTATGTAATCTGGGACTCTCAGACTTAGGGTCTAATATTTGTAGACCCTAAAAAAATCAGATTTTTAGGATCTTTTTTTTTAGATCATCCCATTTTTTGCTGCTTTTGATTGTATGGTTTTGTGTTCTATGCAACATGAGTTGGGTGTTTTTTGTTTTTCTTTTCTTTTCTTTTCTTTTTTCTTTCTTTTTTTGTTTTGTTTTGTTTATTTTAAGCTTTCCAGAATGATGATAGAATAAGGCATGCCAAGGTCGAAAAGAAAGAAAAAGGAAAGAACAAAGGCGTTTAAACACAGCAAATCTTTGCATGACTGTCAACCAGCAGTCTTTAGTGGCATTGCCTACATATTTTCATGGCACGTTTCCGTAAGAATGGACAGATTTTGCTGAATTTGTTCCATCTGTTTCATGGATCATCCAGTGTCTTTCATATCACTGCCCGCTCATTGACAGATCTGAATTTTTTTTAGGTTCCTTCCTATAGAGAAATATGCATTTGTGCAAATCCCCCACAAGACTAAATACATTTTAAGAAGAAGTCCACGAGTGTGCTGAACATCCATAACGTGGCCACAGTTGCTCAAGTGCAGAATCTAGAAGGCAGATTCAAAGAAATCCAGACTCCCTGGAATCCGTTGCCGATTTCTACAATAGCCCTATATTGTTGTGAGCCTGGGGTTTGAAGAGGAGAGAGTTAATGGGCCAGAAGGACTGCATGAAATGTATTGAATAGCCAGTGGCAAACAGACACACCTGCTATTACTCCAATTGCAGGTAAAGGGCACAGGTGGGGCCAGGAAACCCTACAGAGCAGAGGACTGTTTGTTCTCCCCCTAGCCCCCGGTCATGGCCGATGTCAGCAAGAAGAACGGGAGAGGAGGCTGAGCTCTGGAAAGCATCTTCTGGGAGAGCCTTTCTTCTGAGGGTTCAGGAGTGTTGATCTGGATGGACCATTGGCCCGATGGCTCGTCTTGAGTTCCTCAGATCCTTAGGGGGGTCAGGATCAGGGCCCTAGTCCAGGCAAGTGTCCTCAGGACCGAGAACTCCTTTGCAGGCACTTGCGGGGGCAATCCTCTGATGCAGCTGGGTCCCTGGAAGCCAGCTTAAAAGGCCTCCCTGGGCCACTGCTCCCGCTTGCCACCGCTTGTTCCAGTCTGTTCCTGCTTTGCCCCAGCGCACTCTTGCCGATCCTTGTGGCCTCTTCTCCCCCTGGGCACCTTTATGCAACTCCTCCCCCGACTCTTGACCGCTGGTGTGTCTCTGGACAGTGCTTTCCCCCTGGGACAATATCAGATGGCCTGTTGCTTCATCTCCAGCCCGGGGCCATTGACGTGCTGCCAGCCTCTAGCCTTGCTAAGCTATGGAGCTCAGCATCCTGCCTGCCCCTGTCAGCCACCCACGCCCTGGTTCTCCCGGGGGGGGTTAAGCTCTACGCCCCCACCTATTCTCTGCCTGCTTGTCTGCAACAAACTCAGACATTACCAGAAATACCCTAAGTCTCCCATGATCTCCCTTCCAAAGGGAAATGATCCCAGGAAAACACCACATTCCAGGAAAGTACACAATGCGTAACAAGACTTTCACAGCCATAAGGAATAGTAACTTTTTAAAAAATCTGGACATTAAGCAAAGTGCCAATTAAGTGCCAACTGGAGGAAAGGGTTTGACGCGGGATCAGGCTTGACAGTCGCAGACGCCTTTCCAGCCTTGTGCTGTGCTTTCTCACGGAGGGCATTCCAGTTGTCCCCAAAGCGCAAGCCAAGCTGACAAGTAAATGAATATACAAAGGAGAGGTCCTGAACTCTGGCCTTTCTCGGCTCTGCAGCGCTCCGCCTCTGGACTGTCCAGCTTGAAGTCGGCGTGTGGCCGGCATGTTTGCTGAGCTCCTGGCAGCTTCCAGCTTGCTGCCAGTTACAGAGAAAGCAGTTGATGTTAGGGGGTGGGGAGGCTGCCCCCCACCCCTCCCCAGTTTGGGGTTTCTTTACGGGCACAACATGGCGGCAGCAGAGAGGGAACTCTGTTGAAAGCTGTTCGTTAAATCGTACTGCTAAAAAAATGAATAGAAAAGTATAGAAAATAAATAATCTCCCGCATAGTGTTTTTGAGACTTAATGGCGGCAGGCAAGAAAAATATCTTTGCCACTGCCTTGATACTGTCTTTTAAAAACGATCTATGCCAAAACCCATTAGACTCAGTAGGAATAGGCTGTAATTGCCGTATGTATGTATG
Organism: Varanus komodoensis; assembly: GCF_004798865.1. Taxonomy (NCBI): domain Eukaryota; kingdom Metazoa; phylum Chordata; class Lepidosauria; order Squamata; family Varanidae; genus Varanus; species Varanus komodoensis. The sequence continues at coordinate 3,154,245 of NW_025335568.1, read as the reverse complement.
TATGTATGTATGCAGTGTACCTATCTATCTATCTATCTAAATTTCTCCCTATCTATAATTTATATTCTGCCTCTCTATATTAAAAGATAGGCAGCTTACAACATTTAAGAACAATAATCCAATGAAATATATAATTTAGAATAGGAGAAGCATTAAAAAACCTTAAAAGCATCCGTAGAACAAAACAGAGCATTTAGGTTTAAAAAACACGTTTATGAAGGACTGGTTCTTAATCAAATGTGAATAAAAGCAACAGCACAAAACCATCAGAACAGAAGTGTGATCATGAGCCACCTACAAACAGGCAATGAACCAATGAGTTTTCCTCTCTAGCTGTATCCTTTATGACGCTCCGGTTCTCTATAAATTGGGGAAATTTATAAATTTAACAAAAGCTGCCTGTGAATGAGCATCGAAATGGCCTACTCTCTCTCTCTCTCTCTCTCTCTCTCTCTCTCTCTCTCTCTCTCTCTCTCTTTCAGGGGAAGCCCTCCTGGGGCTGCACAGGTCGGGGTTGGAGGGCAGCAGGGTCAACCAAGGGCTGCCCACCCAAACTCCAGCCAAGGACCAATGTACACGCAGCCTTCTTGAAGCATCTCAGGACTTCTGAGTCTTGGGACACCCTTCACCCAAACCAAGGTCAAAAAAGGGCAGCTATCTGGGTGAAAACTACACCTGCAAAATTATCTCACATTTGCAAACATATAGAAATAAGTATTCCATTTTCTTTTGATTTTTATATGCCGCCCCATTGCAACAGGCTCTGGGTGGTTTACAAGAGATTGAAACCAATAATAATTAAAATGTTGGCTTAAAACAAGCATGCAATTGATCTCGGAAGGCCTATTGGAAGTGAGGTCTTAAACAGAAATGCAGAGCTTCTCGCCATGGTGTGGAAAGCTGCAACCCAGAGGCCTGTCCTTGGTGGGGAGGACAGTCAAGTCCAAGGTCGAGAACCTTAGAAGGGCCTTGAAGTTGCCAGTCAGCAGGTGCCAATCAGCACCTGGACAGCAAACAGAAAAAGGTGCACAGATTACCTGGTCAGTCTCCCACCAGAGGGGGAAAGACACCATCTTTCTATTGACATTATAATAGGTATGTTAAATTTCCATCTAAATTACTATCTGCCAGTTTTGTGCAACACTAGGTTACTCCCTTTTTCTGATGCTTCTTTCGCAGGACTAAAACAGGAAAATCTGGCTCATTCATGTTCCATAAATTTATTTCCTTCTTTTTATTTTATTTATTTATTAAAACATTTCTATGCCGCCCCCTGCCGAAGCCTCGGGACGGCTCACAACATAGAATAAAATACACAATATGATTGTGTATTTGATCCTTTTGATCCTATGATTAGTAGTAGCCAAGCCAGGGGTATTTCACAAGCTTCTACCTTTAAGACAGAATGCTGTTTCTGCACCTCTTTTCACCCACTAAAGACATTTGTGTGAATAGTTGGGAAAGCCCAAATAAATCCTCGAGTAAAACAATATGCTTTTGCATGTCCTTTAGTGCAAGACCAGAGCCCTTGCTCCTCTCCACTCAAAGGGGTTAGAACTTTTTGCTCAGCTCCATACGACTGGGAAAAGTATTTTCTTGCAAAGCAATTCATACATGTCAGAGGCTATGTAATACAACGTATTGTTGGAGTAGCCCTCATTAAAATTATAAATTCTAAACATTAACATATGGAGCACCTCGCAGGTCCTCTCCCCCTCCCTATTGGCAGGGTTGTTGCTTTCTAATTCCTTCTCCGGGAAAGGAAAACATCCAAGCATGAGAACAATCTACCCCTTCTCAGGCAAGCTCTTAGCCCAAACAGTGTTAAAACAATGTTGCAAGTTGATTGGGGCAATTGTGCTTTCTTTGCCATCTAAAAATAATTAGCCAGCTCATGCTTTGTCTTAAGGAACTTTGTATCTTCCGGAGGAATACCCGGAGGAGGGCCTTCTCTGTGGTGGTGCCCCGGCTATGGAATGCTCTCCCTAGAGAGGTCCAACTGGCGCGATCATTATATGCTTTTCAGTGCCAGGTCAAGCCCTTTTTATTCACCCAGTATTTTAACGTTTAAAAGATTTTAATTATGTTTTACTTCAGTCATGGGTTATTAGTCTTATTATTGTTTGGGGTATTTATGATCTTTTATATTGTTGTTTTTATTGAATTTGTTTGTAAGCCGTGCAGAGACGCATAGTGATTGGACGGGTTAGAAATATCCCAGATAAACAAATAAATATCTCTGATTGTAAAAATCAAAACTTTGGAACCTGTGAGAATTCTGTAACTCACTGCCCTGAAACTGTGTACGTGACACAAAACCCGGTAAAAACTTGTAAAAACACTGCATATGCTCTGGAAGCTTGTAAGGTTGGTGTACTGGCAACTGGACCAGCGCTATTGGGTTTTTCAGAGAGGGGTACCTGGGTTTTCTGCCAAAGGGGACTGAGCATAGCAGCTTCCTGTGAATCTAAACATACATTTTCCTGGTCCGTGATTCCAATATTTCCTGACGGAATGAATGCCTAAAACCACATGGCTCTACAGTGATTTGGGCAGAACGAGCCAATCGCCCTGAAATCGTAATTTGGCAAATTGGGTTTGGGGAAAGGGGCATGTTTTGTACAAATCGCACTATAACGAGCTTAAGTTTCAGGAAGCCCGATTCTGGCTGGACACCAGGAAAAACTTCCTGAGTGTTAGAGCAGAGACAGCCGAACCCATGATCCAGGGAGGTGATGGGCTCTTCCGCACTGGAGCCGTTCCAGAGGCTGTTGGCCAGGCATCTGTGAGAGATGGCTTAAGTGGGAGCCCCACATCGAGCCAGGAGTTATACTCCAAGGCCCACGGTACTATTCTCTGATTTTATGAAACCCCAGACAGAGTGCACACATGCAGGCAGAATATTCCGATGCTGGTATCTCAATCCTGCCTGTGCTTCACAGAATTTTGGTTCTTTCGTTCTGACACCGGCTCATGGATTATTTTATTTTCAATCCACTTCATCCATTCATTCATTTATTTAAAACATTTGTGTGTTGCCCAATTGTGCCACAGCACTTCTGGGTGGCTCACAACCACAAGATATCCGTGCTAGTGTGCAATTGCTTGTATCTGAGTTAGTTTGGGCACATTTTGCTAATCCCCCATCCCTAAAAGTGAAAAAGTGATCCATAAGTCTGCAGAATCCTCATGGCCTAGAAAAGGCTCAACTTTCTAAAAACCCACAGGTCCGATTCACAGAAATCCAACCAAATTTGAATCAGTTTTGGGTTCTCCAGTGTCCCTCATGCGGGTCTGATGTGTGATAGACTTTTCCATATGCCAAGGTTCTCTGGTTCCTGCTTTCTCCCCCTACAACCTGGCCTGTGTCCTGAGCTGAAGGGTGTTTGGGGTTTGTTCTCTGAGTGCAAGATAGGCTACTGGGGATTATCCATTTCATTGTGCAATAGCTTACATAGTTCCTTTTTCTCCAGACAGCAACCCTGTGAGGTAGGCTAGTCTGAGAGTCCATCACTGGCCCAGAGGCACCCAGTGCGCATCATAATCAAGTGGAGACGAGATCCCAGATCCCCTGAGTCACAGTCCAGCAGTCTAACCACTGTACAAAACTGTCTTTGCACCGGCATACCTCTTGCTCATCTTGTGCAAATTTGTGCAAATTGCAGAACTGAGGTTCAAATTTTGGAAAAGGTTCTTAGGTTCTTTGAAAAAGAAATGATGCAAATCACATCCCCTTCTAAAATCAGAGGGCTGTTTGTTGGGCCTGCTTGCCTGGATCAGGCCGCCGTCACCCTGGGGCTGCTCAAACAGAATTCGCAGAGCCAAGCTGAGAAAATCTGTCAGCTTTTCACCTCCTTATAAGCTTCTTCACACATGCCTCCATGTGCTGGGCAAAAATAAAAATGAACTCACATGCAGAGTCACAAAAGTCATTTTTAGATACTGCAGGGAGGGAGCCAAAACGTGACAGCTCCAACGACTTACACAGGAGTAGTTCAGGCAGTGTCACCAATGGGCAACGTTAGGGACCGAAACAGGGGGGGACACTGGCTTACCAAGGACGGGGGGGGGGGCTGTGTCCAGTGGGCAGAGCCAGTTGGAATACACCAGCCAGTGGGACATAGCAGTCTCCCTGCTGCATCATTTTTAATCAATTAACCATGATTAATTATTGCCAATAGCTGAAGCCCCGTACAACTGTCTGGCTGCAGTCTCAACAAATAAAATCGAGAAATAGGACACTTTCCAGGCACACGAAGTGGTGCCCTGGAACATTTTGAAATGGAGACCCTCTCCGGGACAGCCCCTGGAGCTGTGACCTCAAGAAGGGTCCCCAAAAGCAGCCCCCTGTGTCGATCCACCTTTCTCACACATTATCGGTGTATTACGCATGCCTTTTGCAAGGTTAATGAGCCTGCACCGTCTTTTCAAAGGGTAGCTCGCAACATGAACCAGTTGCTGGGGAAAGCCGTCCGTGCAGCCGCACTCTGGCGCTGGCAGCGGCATTCAGAGGGACGGGGAAGCCTCGGGGCCAGGACAGGACAGGCGACCTCCCCACTGAGACGAAAGCGCTGGCGTTGCACCCGTGCACTCTGGCCCCACTTCACCACGGGGAGCGAGCAAGTGGTCCGATAAGGCCCTCTTATCGCTTGCCCAACTGTTGGAGGTTCTTGCCAGGAGCAGGGCAAACTAATTGGTAGGAAACACTCCAGGAATGTTCCTGATTTGCATAATCAGTAATCACTTTTGCAAAATATGCATATTGAGTGGCCTAGATTTGGGGGCCTGGGAAATGGAAAAGCTAGAAGTGAGCACAGGAGCCCCAGGCAGGGATCCCCAAGGCATCCTGCATATGGCTCGCCGCGCTTAGCACATGCTCGGCTGGGGCTGGCGAGCCCCAGCGGCGGTGGCCACGGTCTCTTTCTTTAAAGCCGGAGCCACATCCTCTCATGTTCAGCATGAGGATTGATGCTGCTTTTTCACCTTGCGCCCGCCTCAAATCACACATCACTTAGCGGTGCGATCCTATGTGCGCTCGCATGGAAGGCGGTCACCCTGTGATTTAGGGTCGCTGTGCAAGGCTATTTCTGCCTCCTGGATGCTACATTCACCTCCACCGTCGTTTCCAGCTGCCTGAGCAGCCAAGGGGGCCCCTCAACAGCCAGGGTTAAATTTAACCCCTGCACAGCTGCAATTGCCCCAGAATATCAACTGTTCCAGCTGAATCTCAGCAGCTGTGGGGAGAGCAGCCCGGTGGCCGGGTGGCCTGCTTCTCAGAGGCCAGTCCTGGTTTAAAGATAAGGCAAAAGCCTAAGAAGGAAGAGGAGCAGAATCACGGATGTTGGCCGTCAGCATTTAGTCATCCAAGTCACCATCTTCGAGGTTGCGGGATTTCCCTTAGTTTTACCTTGAAATCCAAGACCTGAAAACAAGCCACACCAAAATAGGGGGGCGGGTGACCATACATGTAAAAATTTAGGAAGGGGAAACTTTTGTCTTCAGTACCCCAACTGCATTCACACGGACATCTCTCACACAAAAGCAACTCTCAGTTTTTCTTCATTTTAAAAGCCTAGTCCAAGGCTAGAAAATGTATATCACACAGAGGTAGGTAGAGAGCTGTTCTCCCCTGCAGGGGATGACGGGATGTTTTCCAAAGGAGCCAAGCTCAGGGAGCCAAGGCTCGATTTGGATGCCAGGAAGCGCTTCCTGACAGTCAGGACCCCAAGGGTGTGGAATGGGCTCCCACGGGAGGTCGTTGGGGCCCCCTCGGTGAGGGTGTTCAAAAATAGGCTGGACATGCACATGGTGGGCATGTCGTGAGCGGAGCTGGCTGGAGCCAGGGGTCAGACTAGATGGCCCTGGAGACCCCTTCTGGCTCGCTCTGTTTCTCTGTTTCAATATGTATATTGATGTTACCTGTAAACAAGCAGAACTTCAGGTTCTATGCCCATCTATTGCAGATTATCCAGGATCTGCTAACAGACCCCAGCAGGTGAACGCCTGATCTAATTCAAGCACACTCAATGTCAGTACTGACTGTACAGGTGTGGGCATTTGCATGCGTGTGTATGGGGGACACACGACACGCTGCTCCCCCCCCCCACACACACACCCCACACTCATCCAAAGAGAGTCACTCCAGCTGCACTGGGGACTCTGCCTGCCCAACCACACCGGTGTCGAACCCGTCGCTTCTCGCTTCCAAAAGACTGTGCTACAATCTGGAGGCAGTGAGAGACCCTGGCAACTTTCCAAGAAGGGTCTCCGGCAGCTGCTGAATGGTAAACTGGAGACAGTGGCTGGACAGACGGAACACAGGCCCTGTTGAGCATCTGGAGAAACTTTGGAAGCACTGAAGAGCTCCTTATAGGCTCTTCCCAACATCCCCATTGGCCGTGCATTATTGGGAATGTTGCTGAAGATGAAACTCAAATGCTTTGGCCACCAAATGAGAAGGAAGGACTCCCTGGAGAAGAGCCTGATGCTGGGAACGATTGAAGGCAAAAGAAGAAGGGGACGGCAGGGGATGAGGTGGCTGGATGGAGTCGCTGAAGCAGTCGGCGTGAGCTTGGGTGGACTCCAAGGATGGTGGAGGACAGGAAGGCCTGGAGGAGTGTTGTCGTCCCTCCCACGTCGTCCCTCCCAGATGGTTTTGGTGCACCAGTTAACCCAAGATTCCTGAGCTTGTCTGCCTCGGTGGGGATGGCAGCTGTTTCTGATCCCGGGGTCCCCGGCTTCGGAGCTCCCCTTGAGAGCAGCAGAATAAGCATATGAATGGGGATATTCTGTTGCTTTTCCAGATCAGCCAGTGCTGGAGGAAAATTATGCACTGGGCGTGCCTGTGTGTGAAAATGAGCACTCTCACTTTGGGAAGCAATGAGCCATCCTGGAAGCAAAGGTCCTGACATTGGCGCATGGCTCACCCCAAGGCAGCCCTCCTTTCCAAGAGGAAAATCTTTCGGTCTTGCAGGCTTTCCCTTCCCCAAACTTGACATGTGAAGCGGGTGGAAATGCACATTTCTGATTAGAGCAACTGCACTTTCATTTCAGGCTTCCCAATCCGTGGCCTGCCTTCATTGCACAGTCAGGCGGCTGGCTAATTTTAGACCTTGGAGTGGACTGGATGGTCTTATGCAGGGGGTGGGTGCTGTGTACCAGTCCTGATTTTTAGAAGAAGGTCCCCTGAGCACACGAAGGCTTGCATTTTGAGCTCATTTGAAGTACACCTCCTTCTAAGGGATTAGCTAATAGTATGAAATGGAATTAAGGATAATATAAGGCTGCATTCAGACATAAATGTGAGCATATTTTATGTTGTTCTTGTTACTGGTGTTAGTCGGTTATGTTTATGCTGTAATGACAGGATTGTTAAAAATTAAATAAAATGCTTTTTTTTTTTTAAGTCAAAGATGAGTAAGAAAAAAAAAAAGTGACTGAAGGAACCCGTGGCCTTTGCTTCAGCTGCCCTGAGACTGCCGTCACCTTCCTCTTTCTGGCTGATTATTTGGAGAGAGCACCGTGAAATGCTGGATGTTGGCGTAAGAGCCAGGACTAGGGGTTCCATTGCTCTTGTATTCTGTACTTCCTCCTCCTCCTCCTCCTCCTCCTCCTCCTCCTCCTCGAAAGCCAGTGTGGAGCAGCAGTTAGAACACTGGACGAGGATTTGGGAGACCCGGGTTCCAGTCTCCACTTGGCCAGACTGGCTTTGAGCCAGTCACTGACCCTCAGCCTAGCCTACCTTGCAGGGTTGTTGTGAGAGCTTGTGGGGTATCGGTCAGAGTGTTGGACTGGGACTTCGCTATCTACCTTCTGCTCTCCTCTTTGCCATGAGGCTCATGGGCCAGTCATTGCCTCTCATCTTCCTGGTGTTGTGAGAAGCAGAGAGAAGGGGGCGAGTTATGTACACTGGCTCAGGTTCCTTTGGGGAAAAAAGCCAGACTTCCGTGCAATTAATAAATACATTTATTGACTTCTCAGTGCTTAGTGACGAGCTGGCTTTAGCACCTCTGCTGCCCATGTAGAAGGGAGAATTTCGGCCCGTGCCCCTTGTGTGGTGAGATGCCCCGGAGTTGAAAGTCCAGTGCATCCAGGGGCATCAGCCCTTGGCTACTGGCGATGGCTGGACTGGTTCTTGCCACGAAGTGGCCATGACGTCCACTAGGTGACTTTGGGCCAGTCCCTGATTCTCAGCCCAGCCTCCCTCGCGGGGTTGTTGTGAGGATAAAAATGGAGCATGGAAGCATTCAGGTTTCCTAGGGGAAAGCTGGATCTGAGCTACCCTTCCTCCTCATTCTTGTCAGCCTTCGCGAGAGCAAGAGAAGCCCCCTCTTCAAGGCCGGGGCTCTTGCCTGGCTCCACAGCCTGTCTCACCAAATGATTTAACACAGGAAGTTGACGCAGAGATAAAAGAAATAACAAAGGCAATCAAAGAAGCCCAATCCACTATTAATTATAGTTTGTGTTGTTATGGAGACAGGTATATTGACAGCCATTTCGGATCCACAACAACCTCCTATTGATTTGCAGGAAGAAGCGGTGGAGCAGCATGCATTAAATGGCCTTTTCTGAAGACAAATCCGACCCCGCAGCTGCTGGTTATGTGAGGAGGAGAGGAAGGGAGAGGCTGCAAGAAGCCAGGCAGGGTCACATGTGGGGAGAGACAAGCCTCTGCCAAAGCGCCCCCCGCCCTGCGATCCCCAAGTGACTTTGCATTGGGAACCCACGAGAAGCCCGAGAGTTTTTCTTCCTACAAGCCTGAATCATTTGCAGGATTCAGTGCCAGCCACAGTGTCGGGGGCCTTGGGCAGGCTCCCTCTACCTGCCCCCACATGCTCACCAGCGAGGTCCCCCGTGGCTCTGGCTTCTTCTCACTGCAGGGGCCGTGCTGAAGGAGGGGGACCGTGCGGCGCTGTCCGTGAGGCCAGTTCGGAGCGATGTGCTGCACGGAGGATTCAGGCCTGCTAGAGGGCCAGGGTTGGGCATGCGCATGAAGGATAAGGGGGCCACTGGCTACTGGTCCTGATGGCTACTGGCTGGGTGATGCTTCCAGACCAGAGGCAGAGCCGGTTGCTGGGCGAAACAATCGGAGACAGCCGTTGCCCTGACCCCTGCTGCTGTGCTTCCAACTGCACTGTCGTTTTTATACTGCATTTCCATCCTGCCTTCTTCCCTCTTGTGAGGGACACAAGAGGGCTTACAGAGCCGTTCGTCACCCACACAACAGCCCTGTGAGGTAGGTTGGGTTGAGAGCGGTCCAGGAAGCCCCCTGGGTGGCTTGAACCCAGATCAGGCAGGTCCCCAGTCCAACCCTCTCGCCTCACCCCACTCCAGCAGGCTTTGGGCCGTGCCCTCAGGGCACCTGAGACTGGGGCCCAGAAGCATCCTGGGGGTGCGGGTGGCCATGACTTCTGCATCCACCTTGCCCAGCCTGTCTTGGGCACCAAGAAGCGCCCCCCCCCCCTCCAGAGCCACCTCACGAATGATATTCGCTGCTACCTGGTAGCCCACCTTCTCCTTGGTGAAATTGCTTTGGGGGGGCATGGGGTGCAGGGACCTTGCCCACCCCTCGACACTCGCATTGGCCCCGGGGTTGGGGCTGTGAGAAAGCCCATTGAAAAAGGCGGGGCTGAAGAGCAGGGCGGGCCGAAGTCCCACTGATTTCTCTGGCTTTCTGCCAAGACCAATTACAGATTAATTAATAAATCCTAAACCTGGTGCACATGACTCCACATAAGCAAGAGAAGTCACGGGAGAGTGTGGGGGTTCCAGGGGGGGCACGGGAGGCGGCCAATGTCCCTATTGTGGGATCCACGTCTGATGCCTGCTTGGAAGGAATGTTCGGAGTGAAGCCTGGAAAGGGATTTATGAAGGAACAGCTTCGTAATGTTCTCCTGAAGGACAGAGCAGGAATAATTAGAACAAAGAAGGAAATTGGAGCAATAATGAGACGGCCAAATTACAATTCCCCCTGAGGTAAAGTACATTGAGAAGGAATATTGGATTCCCGGCCCCCACAAATAGCAAGCGAAGCTGGGTCCGTGCTGCATCCAGTGACCCCCAAGCTAAGTGCTTTTGGGGGAGGAAGCAGTGGCTCATTATTGTTGACCTCATTATTTCAGTCTGGAGAGATTCAGATGGGGTCTCCGCAGAGGCCTGTTTATTGACATAAAGTCCCCAGATCTTGCCCAACTTTTTCAGCCAAGATCCCTGAGGGCAGACAGGACCAAATTTATTTATTTATTTATATTGTGGTTTATATCCTGCTTTTTTCCTACCAAGGGCTCAAGGCAGCTTACATCATTCTCCTCCTCCATCTTATCCCCACAGCAACAACCCTGTGAGGTAGGCTGGGCTGAGAGTCTGTGACTGGCCCAAAGTCACCCAGTTGGCTCCATGGCTGAGCGGGGACTCGAACCCAGATCCTCTGAGTCCCAGTCCCGTGCTCTTAACCACTACACCACACTGCCTCTCCATGTTTCCTGTCTGAAGGGAGTGCCTTGATGGAATGAAACTCGAGAAATTGCTCTTTATTGGGACCAACAAAGGTTGACTCATGACTAACATCAGTGCCACTGCTTTCAAGGGGTCTACTCCAAGCATGACTAAGCTGGATCCAAGCCAAGAGATGCTCACGCTTTCGAGGCCGGTGTGTGGATGGGGGGGAACATCTGTTGCTTGCTATCCAGGCACTCAATTATGTTCTATTTCATTTCATTTCTCTACTGCCCCACAGCTGAAGTGCTTTGTAAACTATGGGCAGTTTACAACAGTCCATAAAACAGATATACAATACCAATGTTTGTACAATACGAATATTAAAATACAGACAAAGTTAATGTACAATAAAATATATAAAACCAAAAATACATTAAGAGCTTAAAATTAAACTTTAAAATAATATCGAAGAGATACTCAGTAAAATTCCTGGGACAAGACCCTGGGTACCTAGTCAGGTCTTTAAAGCTTCCGCATACTGGACCTTCTTAACCTGGTACTGAAAAGATGAGTCATTTGCCCCCTTTCGGGCTGCAGTGGGAAGGTTATTCCACAAGCCAGGGGCCACCACAAAGGAAGCCCTCCCTTGTAGCCGCCCTCTGCACTTCCCTCGGAGTTGGTGCTCAGAGGACAGCCCCAGACTTCAGCATAGCATCCATGTAGATTCCAGCTGGGAGAGGCGCTCCGGCAGGTCTTGTGGTCCTAGGCTTTATAGGTTAAAACCAGCACCTTGAATTGGGTCCAGAAGCATCCAGGCAGCTAGTGCAAGTGGGCCAGAACTGGTCACATGTGTTCGGACCTGCAGGTCCCAGTTATTAATCTGGCTGCCCCATTCTGCACCAGTAGCAGCTTCTGAACTGTCTTCAAGGGCAGCCCCACAGAGAGTGCGCTGCAGTCATCTAATTTAGCAGTAACCAGACGGGGCGCGGCTGGGCCAGCCTCCAAAGCTGGTAGAGGGCACTCTGAGCCAGCTAGGTCACCTGAGCCTTGAGTGACAAAGATGGATCAAGGAGCTCCCCCATATTATGAACCTGCTCCCCCTATTTGAACCTGCAACCGTATCTAAAATAGGTTGAACCCCCCCCCCCCGCCATTTGGTTAGAGGAACCACCAGCAGCAGCATCTCCATCTTGTCTGGGTTGAGGTCCAGCTTCTTGGCCCGCATCCAGACCGTTGCTGCAGCAGGCACTGGTTTGGCGCATCCCCAGCTTCACCTGCTGATGATGATGAAGGACAAAGCACAACAGGAGTCATCCGCGTAGTGATGGCAGCGCACTGCGAGGCTCGGGAGGACCCCACGCAATGGCTTCATGCGGGAGTGGAAAAGCATGGGGGACAGGACACGCCGCTGGGGTGCTGGGGAAGTCGAGGGGCTGAGGAACATTCCCCAGGCACCGCCTTCCAGAGATAATCCTCCGAGTTGGAGAGGAAGCACCGCGATGGGAGCGCCAGCTCCCGGCTCCCAGGGTCTGGCCCCAGAAGGGTATCGAAGGCCCTGAGAGGACCAGCAGCACCGACAGGGGCACACGCCCCTGCCTCCCTCCCGCCATCGGTCACCTTCCAGGTCAGCCAAGGCTGTTTCTGTGGCAAAACCGGGCCTGAAGCCCAACCAAACTGGGCCAGATCCAAGGCTGCCTGGACCATCTTTGCCACTGGCCTTACGTTCTTAAGAGCTTCCAGGTCCAGAAGGACTTTTCCGGAAGTGCTCTCACTCCCACCTCTCTCAGAAGGGATGCCCCCCCTAAAAAAGGAGGCATTCCTCACCTTCCTGGCCCAGCCTGTTATCCTTCCTTGGGGTGTATAATGACCCACATTTGGGGTGGAAACCTCTTTCAATCTAGGAGCCAAATTCCAAACCACATTCCATTTGTCAGCATGGACCAAGTGGAATTAGGAGAGCCTGAAGCCTACTCAGGAGTAAAAAGGGCAAGGCTTCTGCATGTCTGCTTAGAAGTAAGCAGGGCTGAATCACTCAGCAACACCTCCAGATATCAGCCCAAATAGGAAACCGCGGCTTGGCCACACGCAAGTAGCCAGCTGTCCTGCACGCAAAATTTGCACCTCTGTTCTTTGGAGCAGCTCTCCCACCTGCAGAATGCAAAGCTCAAAGTCTCCCCAAGGGAGAAGCTTCCAGGGTACTTAAAGGCAAATTGCCTTTCATAGCCTCCTATCTCTAATCACAGGTAACAGCAAAGGAGGCTTGGATGCCAGATGAGGGACCCTGGAAGACGCATCCCGAGGCCGGGCAGCAGTTCCCCGATTCCGACTTGCAGGAGGGAATGTTAGAATCACACATACTGCTTTTCACACGACTGGGAAAAGAGAGGAATGGGCCGTTCAGTCCACCCAATTATTTATGGTTGAGCATGCCACGAGCATTTTCATTGTTATGGGATGTTGCATTTTAGTGGCGTGCTTTTACATCGTGTACAGTTTAATTTTGTTTAAGTCACCTTGAGCCTGTTTTGTGAAAGGCCCTGAGAATCAGCAGCAGCCACAACAGCAAATACAGCTGTGTCTGTTGTGCCTTTTCCTAGGGAGGGAGGGAGGGAGGGAGGGAGGGAGGGAGGAGGTAGCCCTCCGGCCATGAAGCAAGGCTACCAAGTTTGGATTCCATGGGTCCCATGCTTATATTTATTTATTTTATTTATGTTTCAATTTGCATCCTGCCTTTTTCCTACAAAGGGCTCAAGGCAGCTTACCTCATTCTCCTCCTCCATCTTATCCCCACAACAACAACCCTGTGAGGTAGGTTGGGCTGAGAGTCTGCAGCTGGCCCAGAGTCACCCAGTTGGCTCCATGGCTGAGTGGGGACTAGAACCCGGATCGTCTGAGTCCCAGCCCCGAGCTCTTTTTTTTTATTTATTTATTTATTTATTTATTTAGTAAAATATTTTTATGCTGCCCCATTCGCCGAAGCCTCGGGGCGGCTTACAACAATAACCACTACACCACACTGGCACACCTAAAACTCATCCATTGCTTTGCTAATATGAGAACAAGCCATTTTCTTCTGTTTTAAAATGCTGCCTCTGTGCCTTACAAGTAGGGACACCACGTTCCAATTAGTGCTCAACACAGATCTGAATAACTGCTGTTTTTTATATTGTCAGAGGGTGCCTTTGCTTCGACGCCCAGCATGCTGAGCTCAGTCTTGTGTTCTGCACAGTCCAAGCCAATTAAGGCTCTGTTCCAGCTGCAGGCTGCTACGAACTGCAAAATGGTCCTTCCGTCCCATCCAGCAACTTCGTTCTCTCCCTGCTCCTTGCTTCTCACCCCTTTCATCCAGCCTGGTTCTGAAGCCCCTCCTGGCACCCCCCAAGCCAGGGTGTCCATCCATCCAGCCAACCACCCACCGTAACCACTACAGAGTCCAGAGGGAATCCGCTACTTTCCAGCTAGAGAGGGCACAGATCTTACCAGCATCTGAGAATTTTAGCCAGACCTCTGGATCGCATCTGATGGAGGTGCCAGTGGGAACAAGCCGAAAGGGCTGGCGTGGCTGGGCAGGATGGAGTGGAGAATATTTTTTTCTCTCTTTAATGTGATTCTACTAACAGGAGTCAGACATGGTTAAGAAAAGTATAAAATAAACCTTTATCAAGAAGGTTAGATTGCCCGCAAAGATGAGCAGATGGTTTGGCACTGAGGAAAGAAGAGCAAGTCAAGATAACCCTCTGCAGAAGTAACTAAATATTTTCTTCTTGTGTCTTTTTTACTACTAATGTAGTAGATTGACAGTGAGACTACTGAAATAATGAAGGAATTCAACTTCCTGGGCAATGTCGTGAGATCGTAAGCCGCATAGCACTGGGAGGAAGTACAATGTCTGGCAAGAAGAACATCTGGAAGAGTAAAGATATCAGCCTCCCAACCCAATGCAGAGTAGTCAACGCAATAACTTTTCCAATTGCTACGTATGGCTGTGAAACTTGAACTCAGAAAAGGAAGATAGAGGAAGGGTGGATGCTTTGAACTGTGGTGCTGGAGGTGACTGCTGCGCATCCCACGGGCTGCAAAAATCGCAGAGAAAGAAGTCCTAGACTGAGGCTCACCGAAAACATCACTCAGAGCCCAGATCCCCAGGCAAAGACGGCCGTGCATTGGCCATGGCATGAGAGCCGACTCACTTGAAGGGCCAGTCATGCTGGGAATGAGCAGCGGAAAAAGAAGGCACTGCCCCAGCACCTATTGGCTGGGCACCATAAAGAAGGACGCTGGGACATGGTGGTCTTGACGGGCTGGACACAGCTGAATGGCTGAGGATGACGACAACAACTAATGTATACATCCTGCCATTATTATGAAATGCATGTTGTTAAGACACTGTCTGTCATTGCCAAGTTAACGTAAATAGGGAGTCTGGTGGGTGCATGAAAGGGAGCTGCTCAACCTGCACTGAGGAGCAGGGGAGTCAGTGGCTTGCTGGAGTTGCCCATCCCTCAGACTGAGGTCAGACAATGAACCGAGAGGGACGTTTGCTTTGCCCTCAACAGCAGGAGCATAAGAGGAGACGTGATCCGCACAATCCAAGGCTTTGCTGTCGTCCACAAAGCACAGACTGATTTTCTCCTGAAATCCCTTCCAGGGCTCCAGTGGCCAACTTCTCTGTCCGGTTTGCTCTTGTGTGCCTGCTCCTTCTTGGAATCCAGTTGGGCATCAGGCATGTCTGCTCTGGAGCACGGTGTCCAATCCCGCATATCCCATGGGAAGCGTGAGTTGGGGAGAGCATACAAAGAGCAACCAGAATGGTGGAGGGTCTGGACCGAGACCTACACGCTCGTTGAAAGAAGGCACGGTAGAAGCCTCCAAATACCTGAAAGGCGATTATGGAGCAGCATCTGGTGCCTCGTTGCTCCAGGATATAAGAGCATAAGAAAAGCCATGGCGGATCAGAGCATCCAGTCGTGAACTCAGTTCTCACAGGGGCCAACCTGCTGCCCACGGGAACCCCAAGCAGGCTGGGAGCAAGACCTCCTCTGCCCAAGCTCCTCAGCCGCTGGGCCATGCAGGCATACGGCCTCTGCCCACGGGAGCAGCCCTTGGCCCACAAGGCCAGTAGCCATGGATCACCTTGAAGCTGGCGAGATCCAACGAATGGAAAAGGCAGGGAAGTAGAAAACCAGTGTGAGAGCTAGTGTGGCGTAGTGGGTCCGAGCACGGGACTGGGACTCAGGCGATCTGGGTTCTAGTCCCCGCTCGGCCATGGAGCCCACGGGGTGACTCTGGGCCAGTCACAGACTCTCGGCCCAGCCTACCTCACAGGGTTGTTGTTGTGGGCTTAATACTGAGGGCAGGAGAGGCAGAATGAGAGGCAGTGTGGTGCAGTGGTTAAGAGCATGGGACTGGGACTCAGAGGATCCGGGTTCTAGTCCCCACTTGGCCATGGAGCCCACGGGGTGACTCTGGGCCAGTCACAGACTCTCGGCCCAGCCTACCTCACAGGGTTGTTGTTGTGGGGATAAGACGGAGGAGGAGATGTAAGCTGCCTTGAGCCCTTTGTAGGAAAAGGCAGGATATAAATCGAAAAATAAAATAAATAAAACAGCAGACACTTCCCCAGCGTAAGAGCTGATCAGTGGTGGAGCAGACTGTGGGTAGTGGGTTCTCCTTTGTGGAAGGGGTGTAAGCAGGGACTGAATGGCCTTCTCTCAAGATACTATAGTTTCACCCTGACATGCTGGGCCTTCATGGAGCCGGGGGTTGGACTAGATGATCTCCAAAGTCCCTCCCAACTCTATGACTTTTTTATTGCCAGGTGGCTTATGGGATGTGCTTTTAAAAGCAGGCTCATGGTCAGTCCAGGATACCTGATAACCCCTTCTCCAAGTCTGAGTTCAGGAGAGTGTGGGTGGTCATGGCCCTGTGGCACATGTGTCATGGTGTCAGCTAAGCTCAGCTGAGATCACAAACCAGCCATGGTCACCAGCTGGGTTGTCCAGTGGTGAACAAACCATGGCTTGTAAATTCAGCTGGTTCAGCCAACCTGGTTCAACCCACATTTCAACAACAAGTCCTGCTTTGATAAGAGCCCACACTCCCCCCCGAGTGTGGATGATTGTGGGTGTCCAAACCTAGGAAACAACCTTTGTAAGGAAGATGCAGGATGCAGAGAAATGAGGTGTGTGGGTTGCCATCTGAGTGGGAGGCAATAGGTTTGTATCAGGATGCTGTGCTCGTCCCCACCAATATTTGTATGTAATGATATATTGATGTATGTGGGCACGCATGTGATGTTGCTTCGTTATGTGCATAATTAGGGGAGGAAAGGAAACACAGACCTCCTTCCCCAGCAGGGCGTTCGCATTTGGACCTCTGAGAGGCAGTGCCCGTGGATGTGTTACCCTCTTCTGCCACCCCCGTGGGGTTTTTGATGCACATAAACGGAAACAAGGTAAGTGATTATCGTAAAGAATAAGCATGGCCCACTTCTCCTCCCAGCAGCCGTGAGGAAGACACGGCATAATTGAAATGCAGCTCAGACGCGCCGGAAATCGAAACATCTGGGGCCAATGAATTCGCAGAGGCCTTATGAAGAGGGGCCACCTGGAGCGGCACAACACAGAGATCTTACCCTGGGCATTGTGGCTGTGTGTTTTCAAAGCCTTTCAACTGCTGGATTTGCTGGTACTTTTGAGTCATTCCTAGGGATGTTTGAGAAATTTGCATCTGCAAATCCAGATGACCCGATCCAGCCTCACAGGACACATGCATGGAGGAGAAAGTAATCCTCCACAGAAGGTACCAAATGCTCCAAAGCAGATTTTAGCACAAGTTTTGTTTTTGTCTGTCTTTGAAGTGTTTAGGACTATCCATCTTCGGAGAAGAGGCATGTGGCCTGGGATGCATATTCGAATGCGGTGTTTTGTTCCGGTTTTTAAAAAAGCGTCAAACACACATCAATGAAAGAGCAGAACAGAACTGGGGCTTGCGTGAGCGCAGATGAAAATGGCGTTGGACGCCAAAGGGCCGATTTGCCTGAGCTCAGAGAGCCCACATTGGCAGAGGGGAATGGGGCAACCCTTTTCCTTTTAACTGGAGAGTCTCAAGGAAGCTTTTGTTTCAGCCATTTGGGAATGGAAATGTACAGTCTTCATTGGCCGAAGTTCTCATTGCACAGCCATGCTCTATCTTTTAGCACTGAGCAAAAATCGCATGCATGTTCGCTGCCCCCTTCAAAAATTCATTCCAAGAGGGAAAACTTATTTCTCCATTTATACTGGCCACCAGCAGCAGCATCCACGTTCCGTTTATACCCCACACCTTTCTTCTTGCCACAAGGGACCCAAAGCAGCTAACAAGTTTCTCCTCCTCTCCGTTTTATCTTCACAACAACAATTCTGTGAGGTACGTTAGACGGAGAGAATGTTACTAGCCCAGAGTCACTCAGTGAGCTCTAGAACTGAGTGAAGACTAGAACCCAGATCTTCTGAGGCCTAGTCCAACAGTAGAACCACTAGGCCCCACTGGCTCTCCTGGGAGGGGGCATGGGGGGCATCTCCCGGCTCAAGGAAGGGTGAACCTCTTTTAGCCCAAAAGAGGCTCAGCTGAAGTCTGGGTCCAATTCAAGTGTCGCTGACCATTTATAAAGCTGGGGTAGAGAGACGTACCCATCGGGGGAAGACCTGAGTCCCAGAGCTGCCCCTTTTCAGCGGGTCATTTTCAGTGGGACCGCAGACTGAGCAGGCAAGCCAGTTCCCGGACACAATCCTCCCCACTCTGGGAAGCAGCTGAATTTCGATGGTTCATTCTCCTGCCTCTTTCTTCCTGCACGCAGGCAAATGTTCTGCTTGATTTGGTGCTGCATTTCCCCTTTGGCAGGGAGACATGAGTGGCCACCCGGTTTGGCCGCAGGGAACCGGACTCCTGCTCCAAAGCCTTCCGCCTGCGGCCTGTCTGGGCCGTGCGCCATGTCTGGCTACTTGCTGCATCAGCCGCGTGGTGAAGCCAGCGAGCGCCCGCTCTGGAGATCGGCAGGTCGGAGCCCAAGGGAGCACTGAGGGGCAACCAGCCGGGGCCACTGGGAGCTGAGACAGCTGCAGAGCACCTTGACGGTGCTGGTCCAGCTGAGAGCCCTGTGCAGCCCTGGTTTCCGCTCACTCATCTGCAGCGCTGCTCCAGTTCTGGGCAGCACCGAATGAAGAAAGGCGCAGGCAAGCTGGGAGGGTCCCAAGGAGGGGCTCAAGGGTGACCCGGGTACGGAAACCCAAGGGGAGGGATTGCAGGAACTGTGTGTGTTCTGCCTCGAGAGGAGAAGCCCGAGGGGAGAAGGATAGCCCCCTCCAAGAACTGGAAAAGCTGACATGAAGGGGAGGGCCAGGTCTCAGAGTGCGGGACCAGCTGCAGGAAGCCAGACTCTGCTTGCCCTGCAGGAGAACATGCTGCCAATGGAACCCCTGACCTGGGGAGCTGATGGGCTCTCCAGCACTGGATCCAGCTGGACAGCCACCTGAGGGCAATGGTTGAACTGAGAGTCCTGCGCTGAGCAGCAGGCTGGACTTAATGGCCCTCTGGCCCCTTCCGACTCCACTATTCTATGATTCTATGGTGGCTTCCAAATATTTTAAATTGCAACCATTTATTTTCCCATTGTTTTAATGTTTAAAAGGTTTTAATGTGGGTTTTATTTACTGGATGTATCGGATGCTGCGCTCTATTTCATTTCATTGTGTTGCTTTCATTGTAAAACCATCCCGAGGTGCTTGTAGTGGACGGTATATAAAAGCTTTAAATACATGCATGCATGCATGCATACATACATGTCCAATGGCCATGCTGGCTGGGGTTGATAGGAGTTGTAGTCCAGAATGTTTAAGAAAGGTGCAGAGAGGTAGAAAGGGTTTTGAGGAGGGCAGCAAGGGTTATCCGGGGACTGGAAACAAAGCCCCGTGAGGAGAGAGAGAAAGAATCTGGGTGTGCTTAGCCTCCAGGAGAGAAGACTGAGGGGAGACAGGATAGAGACAGAGAAACATAGAAACAGAGCGAGTCAGAAGGGGTCTCCCAGGCCATCTAGTCTGACCTCCAGCTTCAGGTGGCTCCGCTCATGACATGCCCACCATGTGGACGTCCAGCCTATCCTTGAACACCCTCACTGATGGGGCCTCAACCACCTCCCGTGGGAGCCCTTTCCATACCCCAGGGGTCCTAACCACCAGGAAGTGCTTCCTGGCATCCAGATGGAACCTGAGTTCCCTGAGCTTGGCTCCACTGGAACGTGTCCTGCCCTCCACTGCAGGGGGGGAAGGTCACGACAGCCTCTACAAGTACCTGAAAGGCTACCACAAAGAGGAGGGCCAGGATCAGTCTCGACCATCGCAGAGTGCAGAACATGAAGAAATGAACTTAACTCAAAAGAAACCAGCTTTAGACTAGACACCGGGAAGCATTTCCTCACAGTATGACAAGGGACGCAATTACCCCGGGAGGCTGTGGGCTCTCCCCGTCAGAGGCATTCAAGATGCAACTGGACCGCCATCTGAGACTCAGAGTCCTGCGCTGAGCAGGGGGTTGCACCTGATGGCCTTCTGGCTCCTTCCAGCTCTACTATTCCAGGATTTGGATCAGGATACAACGCTGGCTGTCTACTCCTCCTCCGTCCCATGTCCCGAATTAAAATGCCAGCTTCCCCAGACTTTTTTTGAGCTTGCTGGGCGACTGGGCCCTTCCCCAAGGCTCCAGGAGCTGTTGGCTGAGATTTAAATAGATGGAACGTTCTCACACTGATTTCCATCTTCTTGCCTGCTTATGTCCTGAGTAATGATGCAATTATGCACTGATGTAAAAAGATTACAGACTCAAAAGCCCAAGTAGTAAAATGTACAAATGAAGGGCTGGGAGAGGAAAAAGGGGCTGGGAAAAAGGCCTTGGCTTTTGGAAGGGGCAAAAAGAAATGTGAACCTGGGCAAGCAACTTGATCTCACGTGCCTGTTTGTCCCTGTTTGTCTGCTTGCTTGCTTGTTGTATAACCCACCCCATTAGCCAGAAGGACCATCTTTGGCATCGACATGAAAAGTCTCCAGCCGTGCAGAAGTTTCATTCAGAAAGGATTGCAGGCAATTTCGGCATGTCTTAGGAAAAGATTCACAGAGTGCAGTGCTTTACATTAAAGCATTTTAATCTTTAATTTTAATCTGGAAAGCTTTACAGAGTGACCTGCTTTTGAAGTCACTTTGGTGTAAATGCCCAGATGCCCAGAAAAAGAAATCCAGCAAGTCACAACTCAGGTTCCACAACTCCAGGGTTTATGGATGTTTGGAAACCTCCGGGCCAGAAAGTGCCCAGCAGTCCCGGTCTCGGATGGCTCCTTGTCAGGCATGAAGCCGGTGTTCTGCAACCTTTGCAACAGCAAATCTGGCCCTCCTGGGAGTTCCCCCAAAGGACTTCTCTTTGCCCATCACTTTTACCCAACCCGTTATGTGTAATTTCCCTGCTATGGTGCCTTTTCTGATCCATTCTGAAATGTTGGAATACCTCTCCTAAAGCTTTGCAACTGACAGTAAGAGCTGGACTAAAATGCACTGGAATTTGGGGGTGTTTTGGCCCTGTCACATGCGCCTTTAGCCTCACCCACCAGGGGAATTCAACCCCCCAAGAGATGCTCCAACATGCATTTGGGCTTCTGCACCACTGCTTGATGGACTTGGCTGTTGCGAACTCTGGCGTGGGGAAAAGGTATGAAGCTGCTCTAAGAAAAAGAAAGCAAAGGATTTTAATATGGCGTAGTTGGATGAGGCACTGTTCTTTGGAAAGCAATTCAGAGGGGGTTTATTTATTTATTTATTTATTTATTTATTTATTTATTTATTTGGGAGGCTTCTATGCCGTCCCATTCGCCAAAGCCTCAGGGCGGCTCACAGGAATAAATAAATAAACGCAATATAAAACCAATACAATTGAATTTGAGTCAACCTGGCCAAAGAATAAAATGAATAAATAATGTTAACAATTAAAATAACATTTGAATAAAAAGGTCTTCGCCTGGAGCTGAAAAGCAAATTACGACGGCGCCAGGAGGACCTCTCTGGGGAGCGCATTCCATAGGTGGGGCGCCACCGCAGAGAAGGCCCTCCTCCGGGTACTCACCCTCCTTATGTCCTTCATGGAGGGTTCCCGGAAAAGGTCCTCTCCCGCAGATCTCAAGGGGCAGGTGGGCATATATGGACATAAGCGCTCCTTCAGGTTGGGTTCTGTACTCCACTGTAAAGATGGAAACTGGACCAGCCCAAGCAGTGAAGGACAAGATGCACCCCCTCCCAATTGTATGCAAAAAACTTGAGAGACTGGCAGATAAATCTTATTCCTCCGCTATGACAACATCCTCTGCTGTGCCGGAGGGCAAAGGGCTTACCTAGGAGGCAGGTGCAGCTTTCAGCTCTCCAGCATCTACTGCCTAAAGGCAGGTTGAGCCCCGCTGTGGTCACTGTCAGGATTATTCCCTCACTCTCTCTTTTATTGTGCGGGAAGATTTAAAATGTCAACATCTATTCAACCAGTGAAGGGTGTGCATGTGTGGCTGTAATCTTCTCAGTGCTGTAACAATATTAGAACATTATGGGATTAGTTACATTATCTCACATTTCCTTGTTTGCCTCCTTGTTTCTCTTGGGAAGGCCAAAAGAGAGGAAGAGAATGTCAAAGTAAAATGTTTCAGGTATTCTGTGCAGGGGTTCATTTTTCACCCGCTTCCTAGAACACTCTGATCTTCTGCAGCACTTTGGAGAAACATCTAGGCTTCCTTTGCATTGCATTTTCCTCAGATTCTAACACCCATGAGCCCCAGCCGGCAGGGCTAGTAGCCAGGAATATTGGGACCTGTAGTTGAAAGTCACCATGTTGGGGAATCACAGAATCATACAGATGGAAGGCGCCTAGAATATTGCTGGGTCCAATCCCCAGGCAATGCAGGACTCGAGTCCCCCATCCAAATACTAGCCAGGCCTGACCCTGCTTAGCTTCTGAGATTAGACACTTCAGGCTATACGGCTGGCACTTCCCATGACTTCACTTGCGAGCCCCTGGGGCATTGCTAGCCAGGCACCTGCCCTGGTGAAGGGCAGTAAGAACAAATGAGTCCATGGACAGTGACAGGAAGGTAGTGCTGAGAGGCCATGGCAACAGAGAGAAACTAAAAGCGCTGCATCAAAGCAAGCAGGAAAGAGAAAGGGGTGGAGAAGAGTACTGCATCCAGGCGATGCAAAGACAGCCAGTCGCAAAAAGTGGGAGACATTTTCAGCAATTGCAAAAATGGGACTCAAACAGGGAAGCACTTTTGGTGCAGGGCTCAGATTGTTCCCTTTGTGTTTACAGCAATCCAGTGCAATGGCTTAGCTTCCCATTGTCTCCCAGCACAGTTGCTGCTAATAAAATTATTAAAACAGCAGGAGGCAACAGTAGTGGGCTCTTCATATTCATAAAAGCCCATGGAGGCTTTCAACTTCTTGAAATTATAATTAAAGAAACAGTAAAATTCATGCTGGCTTTTCCTGAGATCACATTTTCTCTTTTTGACAGAGAATCATGGAGAAGACTGCAGCACGCACGGCACCCTCCGTTTCCCGAGACCGTCTGGAGCCGCTGCGTCACCTTCCTGGGGAAATGCAATCGATCCTTCCCCTGGGGAGCATGTCCTCCGTGATTCTGATCTCCCCATCAAGCGAGGCGGCTGGTGTGCTCCTCGCACTGACGGGCTATTCCTCGTGATGAGCCGCAAAGCAAAGGCCAGCATCTCTGTGCCGTTACCCCACTTCCTGCTTTCTAACTTACTTTCATGTCCTCACTGGCCACCCAGGATCCTGCTCTGCTCATTCAGCAGTCTAGGCCTCATTCAGCTCTGCTCGCAAGTCTGTTCCGTAAACCTTTAGGGCAGTGCTGAAGAACCTCGGCCCAAGCCCTCAAATTCAGCTCTCCCGGATTCCCAGGCCAGCACTCCGTGGTGCAGCGGGGGTCCATGCCCCTTCGTGGTGGGCAGAGCTCAGTGGAGGAACAGCAGAATGCAGAGGACCCTCTGTTCAACCCCAGCATCTCCAGGCAGGGTAAGGAGAATGGGTTTTGTAGTCCTGGAGAGCCGTTTTGCCAATCAGCATCAACAGCACCAGCCCAGGTGGACCAAGTCTTGGACACAGTGGAACGCAGCTTCTGGATCCCCTGAGCACCTGTCGTTGGGTAGTTTCTGGGTTTCTACAGCCCCAGTCCCCGAGGTTGAAACAAGGCTTGCACTTCAGATTTAGCTAAGACTTAGTTAAGGCTTCCTTGTGCTTTTTGGGCAGCTTGAGGGATAATCTGGGAGAAAAGTAGCACACAAATCACACAAATAAGTACGAAACCAGTAATTACTAGAGGAAGGGGACTAAGATAAAATACGCTCGCATTTGTGAGCCCTCCCCTTCTCCTTCGTGTGGCCCCCACAAGCTTGGCCCCCAGGGTGAAAGGGATCAGTGCCCGGCACCTTAACCCAATAGCTCTACTCGGGGTGCAAGAGGCTTTCTAGGGGCTGAGGCAGAAAGGGACCCCCCCCCCTTCAAAGCTACCTGATTCTTTGACATGGAGGCACCAGAGCCCGGATCGGAGATCTGCTGGACTTTGCGCAGAACCAACCAGCTGGCCTGCCTCCTTGCGTATTTCCGATGCTGCACGGAGAGAGGAACCTGGTTGGAATCAGTCCCGCCCAGCATGTCCAGGCTGCCCCTCAAGCTCAGGCCAGTCTTCCAAAGTGGGCCAAGCAGAGGAGAAGTCCATGGATCCCCAGCAACGTTCTTCTGCATCAGCTGCAGCAGCCCAAAGGGTGGCCATGGGTGGTGCGCAAGAGAGACACTGCTTGTGCAGCGGCTGGGGTGCCTTTCCCGGCAAGCCCCTCGTGGCGGGCCTTCTTCTCTGCCAGTGGCAGACACTCGGATGGAGGCTGCGCCTGGTGCATGAGAAAAGTGCGGCTCACACGGTGCTGAGTGCAGGTGAGCGCCCCGTGAACACCGGGCGGATTTGCAGGGACTTAGACTCTATGTGCTCTGCAGCCAAAGATGGAGAAGCTCTATACACTCAGTAAAAACTAGACCAGGAGCTGACTGTGGCTCAGATCATGAGCTTCTTGTTGCAAAATGTAGGCTTAAGTTGAAGAAAGTGGGGAAAAGCACTAGGCCACTCAGGTATGACCTAAATCGTATCCCTGATGAATACACAGTAGAGGTGACACATAGATTTAGGGAATTAGATCTGATAAACAGAGTGCCTGAAGAACTATGGATGGAGGTTCGCAACACTGTACAAGAGGCAGCAACTAAAACCATCCAAAGAAAAAGAAATGCAAGAAAGCAAAATGGCTGTCTGAGGAAGCTTTACAAATAGCTGAGGGAAGAAGGGAAGCAAAAGGCAAGGCTTGAGAAAGAGAAAGATACACCCAATTGAATGCAGAATTCCAGAGAATAGCTAGAAGAGATGAGAAGGCCTTCTTAAATGAACAGTGCAAAGAAATAGAAAAAAACAATAGAATAGGGAGGACCAGAGATCTCTTCAAGAAAATTGGATATGAAGGGAGCATTTCATGCAAAGATGGGCATGATAAAGGACCAAAATGGCAGGGACCTAACAGAGGCAGAAGAGATTAAGAAGAGGCGGCAAGATTACACAGAAGAACTATACAAGAAAGAGCTTAATGTCTCCGATAACCACAATGGGGTGGTCACTGACCTCGAGCCAGACATCCTGTAATGTGAAGTGAAATGGGCCTTAGGAAGTCTGAGCAATAACAAAGCTAGTGGAGGCCACAGTATTCCAGCTGAGCTATTCAAAATCTTAAAAGACGATGCAGTAAAAGTGCTACACTTAATATGCCAGCAAATTTGGAAAACTCAACAGTGGCTACAGGATTGGAAAAGGTCAGTTTACATTCCCATCCCAAAGAAGGGCAATGCCAAAGAATGTTCAAACTACCGCACCATTGCACTCATTTCACATGCTAGCAAAGTTATGCTCAAAATCCTACAAGCTAGGGTCCTGCAGTATGTGGACCGAGAACCATCAGAGGTACAGGCAGGATTTCGAAGAGGGAGAGGAACTAGAGATCAAATTGCCAACATACACTGCATCATGGAGAAAGCCAGGGAGTTCCAGAAAAACATCTACTTCTGCTTCATTGACTATGCTAAAGCCTTTGATGGTGTGGATCACAACCAATTGTGGCAAGTTCTTAAAGAGATGGGAGTACCAGACCATCTTATTTGTCTCTTGAGAAACCTATATGCGTGTCAAGAAGCAACAGTGAGAACTGGACACGGAACCACTGATTGGTTCAAAATTGAGAAAGGAGTTCGGCAAGGCTGTATACTGTCGCCCTGCCTAGTTAACTTATATGCAGAGCACATCATGAGAAAGGCGGGGCTAGATGAATCACCAGTTGGAATTAAGACTGCTGGGAGAAATATCAACAACCTCAAATATGCAGATGATACCACTCTAATGGCAGAAAGTGAAGAGGAACTAAAGAGCCTCTTGATGCAGGTGAAGGAGGAGAGTGCAAAAGTTGGCTTGAAACTCAACATTAAGAAAACTAAGATCATGGCATCTGGTCCTCTCACTTCCTAGCAAATAGATGGGGAAGAAATGGAGGTAGTGACAGATTTTATTTTCCTGGGCTCCAAGATCACTGGAGACAGGGACTGCAGCCAAGAAATTAAAAGAAGCTTGCTCCTGGGGAGAAAAGCTATGGCAAATCTAGACAGCATACTAAAAAGCAGAGACATCACCCTGCCAACAAAAGTGCGTATAGTCAAGGCGATGGTTTTCCCACTTGCAATGTATGGCTGTGAAAGCTGGACCATAAGGAAGGCTGAGCGCCAAAGGATTGAGGCCTTTGAATTGTGGTGCTGGCGGAGACTCCTGCGAGTCCCTTGGACCACAAGGCGATCAAATCGGTCAGTCCTAGAGGAAATCAGCCCTGACTGCTCTTTAGAAGGCCAGATCCTGAAGATGAAACTCAAGTACTTTGGCCACTGAATGAGAAGGAAGGACTCCCTGGAGAGGAGCCTGATGCTGGGAACAATTGATGGCAAAAGGAGAGGGGACGGCAGAGGATGAGGTGGCTGGATGGGGTCACTGGGGTGGTGGGTGTGGGCTTGGGGGGACTCCGGGCGGGTGGAGGACAGGAAGGCCCGGAGGAGTGTTGTCCATGGGGTTGCGATGGGTCGGACATGACTTCGTGACTAACAACAACAACAGACTCTGGGATGCTGCATGGCAGATTGGAGTCTGAGAACCGAGTCCAGGGAATCCAGTGGATTTGCACCCCTCACACATCCCTCCTGGAAGGCGGCTGCTCTCTGTAGCTGCGGAGAAGGGTCAGTATCTTAAAACCTTCCTTGACTGACCAGTGAGTTTTGAGTGATTCTATTTTTAACGTATTTTAAAATCTTTCTATTGTTCACCACTCCAAAATCTACGTAGATGTGGAGGAGAATGTAAGTGCAGTTGAGAAAGAAAAGGATAAATATATCAAGCTTGGAAATGTATGAATTTCAGCCACAGTTTGTGCCTGTCTGGTGTGGAAGGTGCAAACCAGGAAACTCCTAATTAAAAAATGGACTGAGAAGACTTTCTCCCGCACCCCTAGTGCCAGGGATCACACCTGTGGCCCACACCTGGAGAAGCAGAAGATGCACAGGCTCTGCTCACTTTCTGGTCCATGAGGCCTGGTGGGAGAGGAAGGCCGGGGCACGAGCAAGGAGGCGATTAGTGCACATGCTTGAGAAGCTCGGGGTGCAGCTGCACACGACCCTCTGCCAAAATCCAGGATGAAGCCCATGCCTGTCGGAACGCTGCTTTGTTCCGAAATGTGGCGACATTTGGGCCAGCAGTCAACCAACATCAAAGCAAGCAGGGAGCCCCGGTGGCTGCGTGTCCCTGGGAGGACTGCTGCTTGCGTCCCGTCTTAATTGGGCCTAGTTCCACTGCCTTCTGCATGATCAAGGAACGCTTCTAAGCACGGGGCTTTTCATGTCGGCAGGGGCTGCTGCTGCTGCTGCTTCCAGGGGACACTCTGATGGCGTCTGCTCCCTGACCTGCACCTGCTGGAGTGCCGTCTTTATTAAACCCACTTACCTGGATGCACCTAAACCCGGAGTCACGTTCACGCTCCTTCAACTCTCCCTAGACTGGCATTGCCTTCCCTGCAGAGAGGATGGTTTGCCCGAGGCAGAGAGGAGAGGGACACCGGTGGGGATCCCGACTCTCGTGGGATCCACGTTACGTCGGAACATCCGGGCTGATCACAGCCAGATTCTCTGGAAGCCTGAACTGGGGCAGCTGGGCACAGAGGCTGTGCCGGAGGTGGCCCACCGGGGCGGGAGCACTGGATGCAGGGGCAGAAATGCTGCTGTCTGGGAGCTGAGGTCACCTAGGAGGCGCCTGAGTCCTTGGCTGCACCATGAGCTGAACCTCCCTCCCTTCCTGCCTGCCTGCCACCCTCTCTGCTCATTCGAATGATGAGAATGCAAGAGGGGCATGAAACAGCAGGACCCCCAGGGCATGCAATGGGCTTCCCCGGGAGGTGGCCGAGGCCCCAGTGGTGAGGGTGTTCAAGGACAGGCGGGACATGAGCTTGGTAGGCATGTCTGGCTGGAGCTGGGGGTCAGACTAGATGGCCCAGGAGGTCCCTTCTGACTCGCTCAGCTTCCCTTTCCACTAGGGCCTTCCTTAGTTCTCCCAAGCAGCAAATATGGCAGTCAGCTGGGGTCTGGACTCTACCACTTCAGACACAAGGGGGAAGCCCTTGTGGCAGAACATTAGTGTTTGTTGTTATTACTGTGAATATTTTCCTTTTACAAGGAACTCCGGGTGGCCTGCACAGCCTTTCTCCTCTCCATTTAAGCCTCAGGACAACCCTGTGAGGTAGGTTGGGCTGAGAGTCTGTGACCGGCCCAGGGTCACCCCGTGAGCTCCATGGCTGCATGGGATTAGAACCCGGCCCTCCCGACTCCCGGTCCACACTGGCTCTGGAGGGTTCCTTGGAGAAAAGCACCCCTGCAGATCAAGGGGCTACAGAACAGAGCAGCCAGGTTGCTGACGGGGACCGGGCGTTATTCCCATAACGCCGGTCCTCTACCAGCTCCACTGGTTCCCAGTTGAAGTCCGGGCCCAATTCACGGTGCTGGTTTTGACCTATAAACCCCTAAATGGCTTGGGACCAGGAGACCTAAAGGAACGTCTCCTTCCTTGTATGCCCTCACGCCCCTTAAGATCTGCGGGAGAGGCTCTGCTCCGGGAGCCCTCTTTAAAGGAGATAAAAAAACCAACTACCTGGAGCAGGGCCTTCTCTGCAGTGGCACCCAGATTGTGGAATGTGCTCCCTGGAGAGGTGCGCCTGGCGCCGAGTTTATATTCTTTTTGGCGCCAGGTGAAAACCTTTTTATTTAATTGCTATTTAAAAAAAATTAATATTTTATCGTAAACAGTCGCTTTTTTGTTTTTGTTTTTACATAATTTTATGGAATTTGTGATTGTTTTGTTGTTCTACACTGTACGTGCTGGGAGCCATCCCGAGATGCTGAGGCATGCGGTGACGGCATGAAAAAGTTTTAAATAAATAAGTAATAAATAAGGGGCCGCATTCCATGGCAGACACCTGAAAGGGGGAGCGCCTGCACCACGAAGCACATCTCAGCACTGTCTTTAGCTGACAGTGGAGGCAGAGTGGAAGGAGAGCGGCTGAAGTTGGAGCCCAGAACCATTTCTTCGGAGCCCCAAATCCCTGGGAGACTGTCTGCCCCACCACCTGCTCGGATCCCCGATCCTGGATCCTTGCTGCTCCCTGTCACTTCTGAAGTGGCTTTTGGACCACAGGTGCGTCAGCTCCTGCCCACTCCCCCCAAAAAACTTTCTGCCTGAGTTTTCATTCTGAAATCAAATCCTCCCATATTCCCTGTTCCTAATCCCTTTTTACAGATAGGGATCTCTTGAGGAGGCTGGACCCTTTAAAGCTGCCGCAGAGGCTGCAAACCACATGTGGATTAGCATCTGCAAATGTGTGCATTTTGTGTGCTTTGGGTTCCTAGCGTCGACACACAATCCCCTTGCTTGGATGAGCAAGGACAGTTCTATAGTACATTCTATAGAACTGGGGACGGTACTAAAGACGAATGTCAGTGTCGATTGTTCACCAGCCTTGCCCTGTTTCAGAAGAACTATTCTGTTGTTAAAACAAATGCTTGCTCAAAACAATTTAAGCCCTAAAGCACTTCATGAAAAAATACAGTAAAATAGTCAGAACATTTAAAACTACAGCATAAAATGCAAAGAATAACCCAGGAGACCCCAACAGCACTTCAAAGATTGGAAATACAGTACAGAAACAGAGAAACAGAGCGAGCCAGAAGGGGTCTCCTGGGCCATCTAGTCTGAGCCCCTGGCTCCAGCCGGCTCCGCTCACGACATGCCCACCACGCGCATGTCCAGCCTATCCTTGAGCAAAGAAAACTTGAAAAAACGGTTGCAGGGAGAAACGGAAAGCTGTTCACCTGCCAAGCTCTTTACCCGGCAGGGCCCAAGCTAGCAGCTCTGGGCCAGTTCTGTCATACCTGCAGAGGGAAAGATGCAGTCACGGGATGCCACAGCAAGCAACTTACCTGCTTCTGCTGAACTGTTTGCATGTACGGTTTTGTCGACTGGGCAAAGTGCTTGATTCTCTTCAAAGTGCTACGGTGCAGCATCGTCCCATGAAGCGAAGACCCATGCAGGGCGCCATCCTATGCGTGCTGAGACAGAAAAAGGTTCTACAACTCCCCGCATGGCCCAGCAGCCATGGGGCCTGCTGGGAATTGTAGTAGGGCCTTTTCCTGCCTAAACACGTACAGGATGGCACCTGCGACTGTACCTGGGAGGTGTCTCTGAAGCTTTTGAAGCAAGCATCTGGATTCCCAAAGGAGCGCCTTCTCCCCTATGTGCCTTCCCACCCCTTGAGATTGGGGTTGGATGTCCTGCTCTGGGAGCCCTCCTTGAAGGAGATCAGGAGGGTGACTACCTGGGAGGAGGGCCTTCTCCGTGGTGGCACCCCATCTTTGGAATAGGCTCCCCAGAGAGGTTTGCCTGGCACCGACGCTTTATTCTTTTCGGCATCAGGCGACAACCTTTCTATGTTCCCACTGTTTTAATGTTTGGTCGGTTTTAACTGAGTTTTTATCCTGACTTGCCGGATGCTGTGCTTGTTTTGTTCTTTTTTTTTTTTTTTTGTTCTTTATTGTAAGCGGTCCCGAGACGTCAGTGGTGAACGGGGTAGAAAAGTTTTAAATAAATAAATAAGCAAGCACCATTTTAGGAGAAATGTGTTTTTGACCCGACCGAACCTCCGGAAGAGCCACGCGAACCATTCCTGGTGTTCACGGCCTCCGCTGGCTACGTGCAATCAAAACAAGCCATTAAAATAATCACGTCAGAGAAGAGTGTCATCTTACCCAGGTGGACATCCTCTTGTCTGGAGAAAACCTTCGTTCCTTTTCTCCCAGCGTCTGTTGATACAGCCGGCGTATTTCTTGTAAACTGCCTAGAGAGCTTTGGCTGATGGGTGAGACTGAAATGCATCAAATCAAAGTGCATTCTACAGACACAGCCCTGTTGGATATTGATACGACGCATAATTAAATCAACAAACAATGAAAGACACGTGCAAAAGCCACTCTTTAAAAAAGACTCATCCACCCCACATCACCCACAAGTGGACTCTGACAGCATGCATCCTGCACTATGGAACCTGCACCCTGCAAACTCACAAGGTACTCTACACAGAAGGGAACGCGTGCCCTGTGCAAGGATCACACCGGAAATGTGTGCAAAGAAAAATACATCAATTTTTAAAATGTGGGCAAACACATTTTGGTGAATTGTGGAATGTATTGAGGGGAGGGGAGGGGAGGGGAGGGGAGGGGAGGGGAGAAGAAGAGAAGTCACCCTCCAGATGTATTGGCCTACAACTCAGCTCAGCTCTTGCCAGTGGTGAGGGGAGATGGATGTTGTAGGCCAAAACCTCTGGAGATCCACGAGTGACCATCTGTGCTTTAGAGAAT
The DNA here is from genome assembly GCF_004798865.1 of Varanus komodoensis. NCBI lineage: Eukaryota > Metazoa > Chordata > Lepidosauria > Squamata > Varanidae > Varanus > Varanus komodoensis. The sequence goes on along the minus strand of NW_025335568.1, from coordinate 3,122,707 downwards.
CAACTGCAGGATTCTACATAAGAGCTACAGAAAAAAAAAACTAAGGAAATGCAGCAGGAGGAAAAAAGGGGAAGAGTTGAATCAACGGAAGGAGGAGTGCGCATCAAGAACACCCTGCTCAGAAACCATCCAGAGGCACTTCATTCTTTGCATCTCAGAGATGCTTTCAGAAAAACAAAGATCTCCTCCAGGGCTTTCCATGCTTACATTGTAAACCTCAAGACCGCGATGAGCTGAGTCTTGGAATTGCCTGCAGCTTTCAGGGAGTTTGCGGTGGGCTTCTTCTGTGAAGGGCTGGGCAAAGCCCTACAACGATGGACGTCGCTGCAGGCACACGCCAAAAGAGGACTGCCCGAGCGTTGGCCAAGAAAGGCGTCCACTGGCCCCTGTGCTGAGAGCAGACTCCCTGGGGTGTTCCTCGGTCGAGGAGCAAGGCTATGCACAAGAGGCGAACGACTGAACCTTTCATGAGACTTCACAAGCCCACGTTTGAACCCTTTTGCCGGGCAGCGAATGCATCCTTCAAAGGAAGGTGACGGGCGCCAACTCAAAGAGGCAGAACAGCTCTGGCTGGCAGTAGGCATTAGTGGCATTGGGAAGGTGTCGCTTCAAAGACGTCATGTGCATCGTCACAGGAGAGGACCTGTTGGTATGTACGCAGCAGTTGGGGAGACGGTCACGATCCCTCCTCTATTAGGAAATTCTGCCAGCAGCTGTCCTTGGAAGCCGAAGTGAAGAATCTGGAAATGGCTACATCTGGTTAACTGGAGTGTGTGCATGTGTGTTGCGGGGGGGGGGCATGTTTTGATTCTGTTTGCTTTGCTTTGATTAGATTTGTTTTGCTGAAATGCACAGCAAAAAGTAAATGCGCATAAAAAAGTCTCACACATACAACTGAGGCTGTATCACTGGCATGCCTTGGCTAGAAATTAGGAACTATTATATTTCTTTCTTTGGAAAGGGAAAGAAAGGAAAGTGCATTGATTTAATGAGCCGATATGAGGGCCCTCCAGACACGGTGGTTCAATTAGGATCAGCTCAGGAGACAGAAGGCAAAGTTTCCATAGTCCTGGATTTGGTCTGCCTCCATGCCGTGCGTAAAACGAAGGCTCCCAGGTGTGACTGAGCCCAAACCACACGCGATTGGCCATCTTAATGAGTGGCCAGCAGAACGAAGGGTTTATGTGCTCACAGAGAGCAGCATTACACTCCCGTGGCTCCTGCAGGGCTTTGGTGGCCTTTGTGGAGCAGCCAAGCCACTGCCACCGCACACCTCGTTTGGAATAAGGACGTGATGATGGCACAGGCTCAGAATCCACCAGTAATTGCTCTAAATGACATGAAATAATTGCTGGTTGACGGCGAATGTAACCTGGATGATTAGGAGGAGGAGCTCTCGCTCTTAAGTGGCAATTGTGATGGGCACGATGAGCCTCGCGCCAGCCACGCATGAGCACAGATGATTACGACGAAGCCGTCGCGATGGAACCCGGGACTCACCCAGGCGCAACTTGGATGGCCTTGGGCAGGAGCTGAAAGCAAGTCTGGCGCATAGTCACCGTCCTGGAGATCGGAGGCGGTGTTGCTATACGAGACATTTGCTTAAGAGATATTTAGTGAAAGACGTTGGCTCCACATAATGGCTTGGTTATCAAGGTAACAACACTCGATATGGATAGGACTCGTTGCTATGGTAGCCATGGCAACTTGCTGCTTCTGACAAAAGGCAGCCTTGCAGACGGCCAATTAGCAGGGAAGTTGGCTCTGACACCCCCACCTCACCACGAGATCGGCGAGACAAATGGACGGGCCAGGTGGTGCTTTTCTGAGAAGTCTCTCCGTGGCCTCCACATGGTTACCACGTGGTTAGAAATGGGCCAGAGGGCTCAGAAGTTGGCCAGTATGGCACTTCGTCAGTTCATTAAAGTCGCAGGTAGGGATGCACGAGGAATCTACCGAGTGCGGGCATCTAGCAGTGTCCTGAGCCTGGCTCCCTGGATTCCAGCCTGCCTTCTCACAACCATGAGTCTGAGCTGCTGGCAACCACACCGAGTGGTCACATGGGGCGTGCCAGGGCTCGAGTCCTGTGCAAAAGCGGCCAGAGCTGTGCGAGCATCTGCGGGCTTCCTCTTGGCTCGGCTCGCTTCTAAGACAGGGCCAAGCAGGACAGGCGTATGCAGATCGGAGAAGGGTGAATTCTGCAGGGCTTCAGTGCCCCCCTCGTCAGAGCTGCACGGCCTACAGCCAGCAGGAGTCCTTCAGGGCTCTTTGCCAGCACCTTCCTAACACATTCGAATTCCTCACTGCCTGCACCACCCAGTTCCGCACCCAGAAATTCTCCTGCTGGGGACCTGTGAGCAATCTGGCTGGGGTTCGGAATCCCTCCGATTTCCTCCGCTCGGCTCCCCGGATTCTGGCCCACACTCTCTCTGCTCGCGGTCCACCTTGCGCTGAGTGTTTGTGTGGGCACCCCCAGGAAAGGAGTCCAGGCAAGTCCAGGAGCGGTCTTGCACGCCTGCTGCCTGCAAGCAGGGTCCTGCTTCCACACGTGCGGCTTGCCAGGTTTGCATACGTTGTGCGAGAATGATCCGGCGCAAAGAAGCGGCTGCTGGCATTCCTGAGCGTTCGAGGGTCAGGCTCTCTCTGCTCGCTTCCTGGCCAGGGGTTGAGTGTGGGAAAGACGTCCAGTGAGCCCAAAGGAACCAGCTACCAGCCGGATCCTCGCACACAACATCTCCCCACTTCCTACCTCCCAGAACCCGAGGTGGACCTGAAGGCAACCTCGTGGTCAAGGACTGTGCATATGAAAAATGCAAAGAATCGATACAAACATCCAGGGGAATGCACATGAACATTCTGGCCAACATTTGGGTGGAAAGGAAGGCGAGCACCACCCGACGTGGACCTGAGCTTCAAGGAAGACCACAGAGGCTCTGGAGTCGGATGGCCACCTGCCTGTCTCGTGCAGCACTAAACCCTGCACTGCTTTCCTCCAGTGGGACTTAGTCGAGTCTGCTGGTGGGCAGCCCCCTGACATGGCCCCGCGTTCACCTGCCCCTTCCAAATCCAGTGCTCTGATCTCAGAGGAAAGCTTGCACTCCCTATGAGCTTCCACCTGCTCCCGAGCGTTTCTGCATACGCAGCACCAATGCACCTTCTTGGCCTTGTGGTGCATGCAAATACGGTGGGCTCTTTCCGCACCCCAGTGGAGCAATATCACTCCTCACAACACGCGTTTTCTGTGATCGGCTGCTGCCACACTGGCTTTCTTTGCAAGAACGGAATGGAGCTGCTTTCCTGACCACGATCTTTGGGAAGGGCTTCTAAGAAGCAGAACTATGTTCCCAAGAAGATCTGCTTGCCAGCCCCTCTTGGCTTAGTGGTTAAGTGCCATGACCGCAGCACGGGCTTCCGAAGGGGGCGGCAACGGACAGGAGTGAAATCTCTTCTGACAGCGCTTAATCTCCATTCTTACAAGGCGGCGGAGGGAAGCGGGTTCTCTCGGCCAGGTTACGGCTGCCGTTCACACTCGGCTTCCCGCTTGCCGGCTCCGTGCCCTGCCTGCCCCTCTGCCTCCGCGGGCCCTCCGTGTGACAAATGTGTCAGGGCAGCCACAGCCGCTCACGGGGCTGTGGGACATAATGGGATGTGGCAGGTGCAGGACACGGCAGCAGAGCAGGGAGCCTGCCTTGTGCCCAAGCCAGGAGTGCCGCTGAAGCTGGTCCCCCGCAAAGCCAGGAGCCCGGAGGCAAGTCCAGAGGCTCCTCGGTGCTACGGGAGATGCCAGGCAGAGGCTGGCGCACCTCCTTTGACAGGTGACATTTAGGCTGCTCCTCCACTGCAAACACCTTGCTTGACATGGCGCCATCTTTGGCGCATGTGCGGTCAGAAATGCACCCTTTCAGGCACCCGGACAGCATGAAAATCCAAGTCCTATTCCCGCAACAGAGCTGCCCTTCCAAACCTGCACCTCTTTTCCCCATCCTGCCCTGTTGGCCCCGGATGCACAGGCCTGCATCTCCCCCGGGGCCCACCTGACATGGCCGGCACAGGCAGCTTCCAGTCTGAGGAAAGGACCCCTCAGAGCCGGGGTCTCGGCCTGGCCGGATCTGCAAGAGGGGCCTCGGCAGCCGGAGCAGAGGTCCCTGTCCCGGAGAGCCAGGCCAGACCAGGTCTCCCGCTGCGGCAAGGCATGCTGCAGAACCGCTGGCAGGCTTTGCCGAACATCCGCTGGGGAAGGCCGTGGGCCCCCTGGCGGGGCTGCAGAAACTCAGGCTTCCCCTCTAATGTGCCCACGGTGAGAGCAGCCTTCCCCGAGCCGGTGCCCCGAAGGCTCCATTTCCAGCAGCGATACAGGCGGGGCCCTCTTGGCCGTGGCGAGAGGCCCAGGGAACTGCCGCTCGGGTTGGCAGCCCCGGCCTCTGTGCTCGTTGGCGGGGCGTGCCGGGAAGAGCTCGTCGGCTCAAGTACGCGAGGTTCGGCATGCCAATTCCAGGGAGGGAGGGAGGGAGGGAGGTCTGGAGGGGTCCCATGAGTGGGTTTCTGGGCAGGAGGAAGAAGGGATGGGCCACCCCAGAGGAACAGTCACTGGGCTTGGGCTGCAGTCGGAGAAGGAACAGCCTGCGATCTCGGCTGACAAAGTGTTCTTTTCTATTCAGTTAGTCCTAAAATCATCTTAAAATTAATTCTTCCTTGTTTAATGTGCCTGCCCACCCTTTAAGATCTGGGGCAGGGGTCCTTCTCCGGGAGCCCTCCTTGAAGGAGAATAGGGGGGTGGCTACCCAGAGGAGGGCCTTCTCGGTGGTGGCACCCCGATTGTGGAATGCGCTCCCCAGAGAGGCTCGCCTGGCGCCAACTTGGTATTCTTTTTGGTGCCAGGCTAAAACCTTTTCATTTACCCATTATTTTAAAAGCTTATTAGGTTTCTAATGTATGATCTTATTACTGGATACTGTGCTTTATTTTTTTTATCCTGTTTTATTGTAAGACCATCCTGGACAGTAGTAGTCGGATGGTATACAAAAATTCAAATAAATAAATAAATGCAACGGTTAATTAAATCTATTAATTGTGTCTATTAAATTAAATACATATATCGCAAACACTTTAATTCCTGATATGGAACTGTATTCACTGTGTGGCCCCCGAGTTCTGTGTGGAAGTCTTCACACGGCCCTTGAGGCACAAGCAGTCGGACCCCCGTGCTCTGAGGCAGGCAGACTTTCTCGTGGGCTCGGGCCAAGGACCATCTCATCCACACCCTCTGCTCCAGAGGGAAGCCCTACCTTCCGGGGGGAGTACCCCAGCATCTCCAGGTGAGGTGAGGAAGGACTGCTACCTGGTAGGTAGGGAAAAGTGCTGTGACTGATGGATCGAGGGTTTTGCTCAGGATCAGAAAAGGTGAACCCCCCTTCCTTTGGAAGCCCAGAGGAAGAGCAGGGGTGCCCAAGAAGCTGCTGGGGCCGCATTCCGGGGTTTGCTATGGGCCATCTCCGACTGGAGCCACATGAGAACCCTGGAATGGGGCTGCAGCCAGGCTGAATTTGGCCCATTGGCCTGGGGTTCCACAAAGGATAGACCTTTTGCGTGTCCACGGCACCTGTTCCTCAGAGGTAGACTGCCATGGGGCATGGCAGTTCCATTAACTCTCACGGCTAACCGTTTTCAGTAAGATTCTCCATCTTGCCTTGTTTTTTCTAGTCTCTGTTTAACGCCCTCTGGGCTGGCTAGTCTCAGCAAGATCTGGTAATTAATTCCATTGGTTAATTATGCACTCAGCGAAGGCTTCCTTCTTTCCATCAGTCCTGGTCAAGACTGTGGCAGGATCCAGCAACAATATTTTAGCATTTGCAGTCCTTTGGGTGACATTTTAGTATGTCTGCAAGGAACCATGTGCTGTTATGTGTCTTAAGATGGATGGACATCTCTATTTTTCTGCAGTCCACAGAACTACTGCTTTAGGCCTCTCCCACTGAATTGGCTTAGGGATGTGAAATGCACCCTTTTCCTCCCAGGAGTATTTCCCTCCTGTGTGCATAATGGCCATGTTGTATTTGCAAAGTCTGTCCAGAAGAGCAGACATGTTACATTTACAACTCAGGTCCAAGCCACTTTAGCACATGCGGTCTTAATTCATCATTCTTAATTCATAGCTGTGCATTATTGATCTGAGTCACAGTGACTGACTGCAGGCAGAACGAGCTTCAATGCACATCGCCTTAAATATACAAAATCTTAAACTTGTTCTTTTCCTCCTCTGCATTATAGCAAAAACAGCTTAAGTCCTGATGGCTGGCTGTTTGGGAGATTCTGCTATGCCTGGGAATATGCAGATTATGTATCAAGGTGTGAGGTGTGTGGTCTGGATCCTTGCAGATGCTTATACAAAACTACTATAGGTTTGTGATTTCAAATGTTCACAGTTCCACAAGAACACAGTGCAGAGAGATCTTACTCCCCTCCCCAACTTGTCCTTAAATTTGCCCTGTTATCAGGTAAAAAGCAACTTCTAGAAGGATTAAGTTGATTGCTCCCGGACTAACGGAAAAAAATCCTTTTTTCCCTTCAATTGTGTGGAAGATAGACCTTCAGCTGAGTAACAAAAATCCACCAGTGATTCAAGCAGCTGCAATTTTGGCTAAATTAGCAGCTAAAGCTGGGAGGAAAATGGGGGAAGTTTTATAGGTTTTTGATGGAATTTTTTCAAAGTGCAAGGTTTATTGTTTTATGATTGTGTGCTGGTAAACTGCGCTCTTGCTCTGGAGCAAGAGAGAGAGAGAGAGAGAGAGAGAGAGAGAGAGAGAGAGAGAGAGAGCTGGGCATAACGCCACAGCAGTGAGTAGCTTTGATCTAACAGCCCTGACCTATTCTATAGTCCAGCCAAGATGACCACAGGTATGTGGGCACACACTCACCCAGCCGCAACATCAAACGTACAACAGTGACAGCAGAAAAGGAAAAAGCGGATCTTCATTCGAGCAAGATTGCAACCAAAGGCCCTCGCTATTCAAACATGGAATGACATGCTATCGTTGGCCAGGAGCTGTGCTGGTTTTACAATGCAAAAACCTTCCTTTCTGCTTTCCAGTTTGCCGAGTGGGATGGAGGGGTCCAAATCCGAGGGGCTGCCTGCACTGGGGCGCTTCTGCGTGCAGGGCTTGGGGCGCCGTTTGGAGTACCTCCCGTGTGGCTGGCATGGGAACAGGTGTGGCAAGGCGAAAGAGGGCAGCCCAGCCTTTGCCTTGAATGGAGGAGTGAGCGCCAGCAAACCAAGACTTATTTCATTTATTTATTAAAAACTTTTCTGCCCTGTCCACCACTGATGTCTCGGGATGGCTTGCAATAAAGAACAAATAAAATAAACAGAACAAGCACAGCATCTGGCAAGTCAAGGGAAAAACCCCAGTTAAGTAGTGGCATTAAACCAGCGGGAAAATAAAAAGGTTTTCACCTGACAGCGAAACGAATAAAGTGACAGCCCCAGGCAAGCCTCTGGGGAGTGTATGCCACAGATGGCGTGCCACCACAGAGAAGGCCCTCCTCCGGGTAGCCACCCTCCTCATCTCCTTCAGGAGGCTTTCAAATACAGGGTGGTCCTCCAGCAGCCCTCAAAGAGAGGAATGCCCACAGTAAAAAGGGTCCCTGTGCACAGGATTGCAGCCACACTGATCCTAATAAAATGTCCTGTTCTTTATTATTCTTAGAACATTGCATTTAGAAACATAGAAACTGAGCGAGTCAGAAGGGGCTCCTGGGCCATCTAGTCTGACCCCCAGCTCCGCTCACAACATGCCTGCCATCTGCATGTCCAGCCTGTCTTTGAACACCCCCACCGATGGGGCCTCAGCCACCTCCCGTGGAAGCCCTTTCCACACCCTCGGGGTCCTGACTGTCAGGAAGTGCTTCCTGGCATCCCAATTGAACCTTAGTTCCCTGAGCTTGGCTGCCTTCCTCTGCTGGGGAGGACAGTCTCTACCCGCCTCCGTGTGACACCCCCTCACATACCTGCATGTCGCCAACAGATCCCCTCTGAGTCTCCTCTCCTCCAGGCTGAAGAGACCCAGTTCCCTCAGTCTCACCTCATACGGCTTTCCCTCATTTACATCCTGCCTTTTTCCTCTTTTGCGGAACCCTTACCTAGTTCTCCCCAACCCCATTTTTATCCTGACAACAACAGCCCTGTGAGGTAGGCTAGGGTGAGAGTGAGCAACTGGTCCAAAGTCACCCAGTTGCTTCCATGGCTGAGTGGGGACTAGAAGCCGGATCAGCTGCAGCCGATTCGGGAAGGCTGTATCAGTGTACCTAAGCTTGCACACTGGCGTTACACACTTCGAAACGCACCACCACACCATGGACACCCCCTGCCCTGCATTTGGCACACAAAGTCACGCCCACCCGTAACCAGCATCCCAAAGCGCGAATCTCACCCTTCCGGGGGCAACTCCAGAACTCGGTGCGAGCGGCAAAGGCAGCTAAGAAAGATCATTTATTTTATTGCTGTCCCTGCAACGCAACAGCTTCCCTCGGCCTTGATAAGCATCCATCTTCAGGCTATCACCACTCCGTTTCTGATCTTGCTAATGAACGAAGAACCACTTGATAGATTAAAAGGGCAAATGTATCACCACCAAAGAAATTAGCTTATTTGTCGCAGCTGCTAAGCAGCACAAAACGCAATCGCGGGAAGCAGGTGAAATGCGAAGAATCGGACAAGAGTCATATTGATCCTTGGCTCTGGCTTTTAAAAGATAATAACAAACCCGCACCTGCCTGTCCGTCCCCTGCCCGGCTGCTTGCTTTCCAAAGGTGGGTGAGATAACATATTGCAAAAGGGGTGTGTGCCGGGGCGAGTCTCCTTGCTCCCAGGCATCGCTCGCGTCCTCACCGAGAGGAGAGGACAGGGCTGGGTGGGGAGCGGCCCGTGGCCCGCACGCCCGGGCACGACTGCGGTTCTGTCCTGCCCATCTGCCTCTCCACAATATTCGGAAGCTACCTGCAAACGGGGGCCAGCTGGGCTCTGCGGGGACCCGTGCGAGGTGCGCCCTTCCGCGGATCTGCGTTCCGTTGTGCCTTGCCTTCCCAATGGCAAGGAGGGAAGTCCTGAGCGATCCTGCGTGGCGGGGGGCTGCGCGTTGGACCAGGAGCCTGGGAAATCCAGGGTCCCATCCCTGGGTGACTTCGGGCCAGTTTTTTTTTTCTTTTCCTTTCAGCCAGACCTACCTCACAGGGTTGTTGTTGTGAGGATCAAAGTGAAGGAGAGGAGGGCTCGGTCAGCTGCCTTGGGTTTCTCACGAGAGGAAGAAAGGTGGGCTCTAAATACGTCGCAGTGATCATGTTCCTACCGCGGTCGATGTGGGCTTTTCCCCTGCAGTCAAACTAGGACGGTAATCCGTGGCAATGGCAAGGGTGGCCAGGTCGCCCTGAGGGTCAGATGAAGGGGCGGGGCCCAGCGATCGTGGGGCGGGGCCTGTTGGGACAAGCCCTGTCGGTGGGGATGGGGGATGCTGCGTGCAGGTCCAGGTGAGCCTGGGGTTGGGGCAAAGAGCAGAGGCTGAAATCAGGGCAAGAGCCTTCTCCCCCTGGGATTTCCTCCCTTCCCCAGCGGGGTCTGAGGGCCCAATCCAGCCGGCCTGAAGTCCCGCTCCCCCCACTGGGTTGCCCCGTTGGCCACGTCCAGTTCCACCATCCTGTCTGCTTTTCCTCAGCCCCCCAACGCTGACCCTAACCCCCCCTCCCTTTGGCCCCAGGGATCACTGGAAAGTGGCCCCCAAGAGCTCCTCTGCCGTGGAATTTGGCCCTGGACAGAGAGACGCCTTCCACCCAGGACTCAGTGGCCCCCGTCTGGCTCTGCCCGCTGTGCCCGGCCCTGGTCCTTGCCTGCCCTCTTGCGATGCCACTTCCAGTACAAGGAAGTCCTTGCCAGTCACGGCTGCGCCCGGCCTGCTCCAGCTTTGCTCCCTGGCCCATTCACCCGGCCATGTGCCCCCCGCCTCCTTCTCTGAGGGTCGCCTGCCTTTCCAGCTCACAGTCTTGCTTCACCCCTCCGCTCCCGAGTCCCGGGCCTGCAAATCTTGCCGGTGACCCCTCCCCACAAGCTGCAAGGGCCTCCAGCGTCTTCTCTCTCACGGGAGTCCCTGTTTTCACTGGGAAACCCAAGACCCCCTCCTGCATGTGATGGCAGGGACGGGAGGACACTCGGGCGAGGGGAAGCCAGCCGAGGAGCTGCCCCTCGAGGAAGCTGCCCCAGCCGGGAGCAGCGCTGTCTCAAGCAGATGGGAAATGTGGCCTGCCTTGATGGACCGCTGAGCCAGGCATAGATCAACTCCTGCTGACCTAGTGAGCAAGCGGGCGAGAGACAAGCTTTCCTCGCCCCTCTCTCTGTGTCATGACGCAGGTCCTCTTTGATTATGGTGATTTATAGTGCTTTGCTGCCTTGCATGCCAAGCCATAAAGGAACTGATGCTCCAACCCACACCCTTTCAGGGCGGTGGGGGAACGCCTGGCGCAGGGCACAGCTTCATCCCACTAGGCCCAGGAGAGGGCCGACAAAGCACGGCCGATCCATACGAGGGAGGGCTTCCCAAGCATAAGAATAAGCCCAGAGACCAACCGTTCGGCTGGGAAGAGAGCAGGAAAGGAGGGTCCTGGGGGCCTTGCGGCCAGAGCAGCCAAGCAGCCTTGAGCTAACGAAGCAGGTCAGCAACCACTCGCCCTCCGCACTCCCGCGATTCCACCCGGCTCTGCACAACAGTTTGCTCTTCTGTTGCTGAAACTCCCCTCTGTTGTTGTCCCATCCAACGGCAACTTGAAAGGTACCAAATCAAGACGGCAGCGCACACAATCAATGCCCAATCTTCATCCAGCGTAACCGTCCATTTGCTCCTTTTAAATCAATGCCTCTCGGCGAGATGACTCTGTCAAACGCCCGTCCGTGGGCTTTTTCAAACGGCGATTACATCCCGAGCGACTCGGATCTTGTCAAGGCCAGCGCATCTCTGGGAGGGACGGGACGGGACGGCGGCAGGCTGGCCGCTGATTGCAGGAAAGCTCTGAACTGATCTGGGCTGGAGCGTACTGCCCGACATATGCCAGGGCGAGGGAGGGAGCGAAAGAAGGGAATTGCTGCATAGATGGATGAATACTGGAACGGGGACTCCAGCAAAGGGGCGAGCAAATGGTCAGGAAAACCCATCCAGTTTCGGGCAAAGCAGCTTTCTTGGGACAAGAACAGAAGCAGTTGTTGTTACAGGATGGAAAGGGATGCTACACGCAATGGACTTGTCTTTCGCCCCTACATTTTCAGAAAGGCTTCCCTTGAAGATGGTCTGGATACTTCAGTTGGTCCAAAACAGCGCTGCCAGGTTATTAGTGGGGACCGGCAGATACTCCCATATCACGCTGGCCCTATATCCTTTACACTGGCTGCCAACTGAAGTCCAGGCCCAAGTTAAGGTGCTGGTAATGACCTATAAGGCCCTAGACGGCTTGGGTCCGGGATACTGAAGGAGTGCCTTCTCCCCTATGTGGCGGCCCAGCCCTTGAGAGCGGAGGCAGAGGCCCTCCTCCGGGAGCCCTCCTTGAAGGAAATCAGGAGGGTGGCTGCCCAGGGAAGGGCCTTTTTGGTGGTGGCGCCCTGACTGTGGAACACGCTCCCCAGGGAGGTTCACCTGGCGCCGTCCCTTCATTCTTTTTAGCATAAGGCAGAGACATTTTTATTTTCCCAGTATTTTAACAATTAATTGGTTTTATCCTTGTTTTTACCATCATTTATTGAATGCAGTGTGTTCTCTGTTGTTCTTATGATTTTTTTTCTGTTGTTCTTGGTTTTTTGTCCTTTGTAAGCCGTCCAGAGACTTTTTAGTAATGGGACAGCATAGGTAAAGGTAAAGGTTTCCCCTTGACATGAAGTCCAGTCATCCCTGACTCTCGAGGGCGGTGCTCCTCTCCGTTTCCTGGCCGAGGGAGCCAGCGTTTGTCTGCAGACAGTCTCTGTGATCATGTGGCCAGCATGGCCAAACGCCAAAGTGCCCGGAACGCTGTTACCTGCCCACCGAAGTGGCACCTTTTCCTCTACTTGCATTTCGAACTGCAAGGTTGGCAGGAGCTGGGGCGGAGCAACGGGAACTCACCCCATTGTGCTGATTCGAACCGGCGACCTTTCGATCAACCAGCCCAGCAGCACAGCGGTTTAGACCACTGCGCCACCTGCATCCCCTAGGGACAACATAGAAAAACGTTAAATAAATATATAAACAAATAAATACTTTTCCAGTATTTCTCAGCTCTCAGACATGTACAGCAGGGGCACAGAGATGCAGCCCGGAAGGCCGAGCCTGGCTTCTGCATATTCTCCTTTCCCCCAGCCATGGATCATTTGGTGGCATCCACCCCCCCCCCCACATCCTGTTCTAAAAGGTTGCAATGCCTGCCTTCCAGCACCCAACCCTGGGTGCAAAGACCACCTAATTTAGCCTTCCAACTGCAAGAGGCTGTATACCTCTGCCTTACCCACAGGTAAGGGGGGAAATCAACAGGGGTCGACCCGGTCACTTGAGGTTCCGTATGCAAGTGTTTGCAAGAAAATGCCAAAGAAGGGGGAGTATTCATGTTTACGCTTCAATCCCACACGCACTTGTCTTCTTCGATGGCCCCTTCCAAGTCACTTTTCTCCCGCGCCCCCATGGCAGGGCCCAGACATGCATTTCACCGGTAGATAAGCAACCTGTTGGGGTGCAACCGAAACCTCGTAAGGGGATAAAACCTTCCTTCGACTGGGCACATGTGCACGTGATGATGGAAATATATCACAGTGTGTTGACTTTTCTCCAAACACCCACAGTGCCCTCGGCAGAGAACTGGGCTCTTCACCCTCTTCCTCAGTCTTGAGCCTTTATTGATTTTATTCCTTCTTTCCCGTCTTTGTCTGTTGGGGTTCACAATAGCAGCCTCCTGCTTGGCAGCTCGTGGCAGCCCCTTCACGGTGCCCAACCAGTACATGGGAGGCCCTGTCAGTGGTTTATCACTCACTTTTAAAAGTTCCCATTTTTTAAAATGTTGCTTTAGTTGGGCTTGCACAACTGCACACTTGTCCAGTTTTGTCGGACTATAACGGCGTGTTCCACCCTGCTTGATAAGCTCTTTGGTGTCTGGCCAGGGCGACTTCTTTTCTTTTTCTTTTCTTTTCTTTTCTTTTCTTTTCTAACTTTTCTAACTTCTTTTATATCGTTTATATTTTTTATTTATTTTATATTATTAATTTTAATTTTATATTGTTATTTTTGTATTGTATTTTATTGTGTTGTAAGCCGCCCCGAGGCTTCGGCAAGGGGCGGCATAGAAATGTTCTAATAATAATAATAATAATAATATTAAAGATTCGGTGTGATGGTATTACAATTTAATAAATTCTTCTGGCTGGGGCTTGCCAGGAGAAGAAAGCCTTTTTTTCTGTCTAACTTGCATCGGACTGTGCCTTAAATAACTTTGATTTATACTTAACAGGCTCAGTTTTAGACACCTCCTAATTCATATGGAATCATGAAACACCATCTAAATAAAGATGCCCAGCTATGGATCCAGTGCCGTTGTGAATAACATCCGAGAAAGGAAACAGGCACAGCCACCCTCACAGTCCTTACACAAAGTTCCCGTCTAAAGTGGCTTTCATTTTTGTGCGTATCCATCTGTCTATTTATCTACTTCCCTGTCTGTTTTTCACCACCCAGACCTGGTAGTGTGGAGAGACTTCGTAGCAACTCACAGCCAAAATCGTGGCATCTTTCCAGTTGTACCGGAAGTCCATGCTGTGTGTTACTCTAATATTCTTCTACCCTGAGATGCCTCATAAAAAGAGCCATTTTCCTCCAGTGGAGAACTTGCCAAGCCAAGCAATTGTTCTGCTTATTCTCTGCAACTCATTCATTCACGGTGGTAGGGGGGGACACACACAGGGGGGTGCTGTTTTGTTACGTTTCTGGTTTTGTTGTCCGTGTTTGCAGACTAAGTGGCAGCTGGGCCTTTTATGGCTTCTCCGAACAAGGGGAGGTCAAGAGTGGAGGAGGGAGGCCTATTATACAAAGTACCAACAGCTGCCCTCGAGCAGCTCCAAAAATGCCCATTTTACCAAAGGGACGTCCTGGATTTTGTGAGCCACAATTAAGGGCTTAGGGCCTGCGGCTGCATTAGCCCTCGCAGCACAAGCCATCCCCTTGAGCCTTGCAAGGCCACGTGTGGCCAGGTAATTCTCCCCCGTTCCCCTCTGCCCAGTTCTGCTGGGTCCTGCAACCTGAATGAGAGCGGGAGTTGGAGGTTCTATTTCCCAACTTTTGGAATCCTGATCCTGACATGATGGGGAAGAGACAGGGAGACTCTTCCTATTCTTCCTTCCGTTCCTTATCTGTATGCAGCCAGAAAGATCGAAGAATGTGGCTTAAACCAAGACAGGCCTAGGGTGGCTCTTCCAAGAGGCAAAGTGACGCAGCCTCCTCAGGCGGTAGAAATCAGGAGATGGTAGCAAGGTATTATTATTATTATTATTATTATTATTATTATTATTATTAGAACATTTCTATGCCGCCCCTTGCCAAAGGCTCGGGGCGGCTTACAACACAATAAAATACAATACAAAAATAACAATATAAAATTAAAATTAATAATATAAAATAAATAAAAAATATAAACGATATAAAAAAGTTAAGAAAAGAGAAGAGAAGAGAAGAGAAGAGAAGAGAAGAGAAGAGAAGAGAAGAGAAGAGAAGAGAAGAGAAGAGAAGAGAAGAAGTCGCCCTGGCCAGATAAATAAGTAAATATTGTTAACAATTAAAATGACGTTTAAATAAAAAGGTCTTCACCTGGCACTGAAAAACAAATAACAACGGCGCCAGGCGGACCTCTCTGGGGAGCACATTCCATAGATTGGGCGCCACTGCAGAAAAAGCCCTCCTCCGAGTACCTACCCTCCTAATTTCCTTCACAGAGGGTTCCCGGATCAAGGGGCAGCCAGGCATATATGGATGTAAGCGCTCCTTCAGGTAACCAGGACCCAAGCCGTTTAGGGCTTTATAGGTCATCACCAACACCTTGAATTGGGCCCGGACTTCAATGGGAAGCCAGTGAAGCTGTCGGAGGACTGGAGTCATGTGAACACAATGCCCCGTCCCCGTCAGGTACTGGAGGAAAGACCAGGGCTGGACGAACCCTGGCGCGGCCCATCCCTCCATCCCTTCCCAGGCTCCCTTTGTGCTCCGTCCAGTCTCCCAGTGCGAGCCAGGTGGAGTGGGAGCCTGGAAGTGTTCGCGGAGGCCCGGCCGTGCAACCACCAGCTCCTTTTGCATCTGCGGCAGCAGCGGTTGGGGGGCTGCTTCCCTGGCAGGGGTCTCACAACCAAGCTCCCAAGAAGCTACCTAGTGTGTTGTGGGTGGGTTCATAGCTTACTGGGGGTTCATCATCTTGCCCTTTGGTTCAGGCAGCAAAATGTCTTGGGCCACCCCCGGAATGGTGGCAGGGGAGGAGACGGAAGCATCAGCTCCTCAGCATTGCTGACTCCCACCCAGTATATTTTTCCCCAACTGTGGGGATTGGTTTTGCCTGGAAAATAGTCCTGGGAGGAAGGAGCAAAGACTCTCCTGCTCCCCAGACAGATGCGGCAGTGCTGGGGACATGAACACACGGCACCCAGAAGCTCCCTTATTCTCAGGACTGGGCTGTGGACGGAGGCCAGACGTGTGAGCCAGGACCCCTCCAAAGGGCAACCAAAGATTTGGGGAAACGCCAGAGCTCAGGAAGACTTTGTCACGCGAGAAAGGCTGAAAGGGAGCAGTAGGCCATTCGCGGTCCTTCCTGCCCAGGAGCTGCCCGTGGCCATACTGGGTGGACAAAACCTGTCCAGGGCATGGGGACAATCACCAGACCAGCGGTCTGGCGCAGGGGGCATCCGCATTCACAGGTCCAGCCGTGCCTGGCATTTGATGGTGTTCCTGTCCTTATTTAGGGTCTGTTACCTCCTTCCTTTTCCTCCAGGGACCCCAAGGCAACTGACATGGTCCCTCTCCTCTCCATTTATCCTCACAACACTCCAGTGAGGTAGGCTGGACTGAGTCAAGGACTGGCCCATGGTCCCCCGTGAACTTCATGGCCAAGGGTGGAGATCTGTGCCAGAAGTGAGATCTTCTGTGCTCTCCAGAGCAACGTTCTCACCAAAGGAGAAGAATCCAGCAGCTGGAAGGCCTCCAGACCGTGATTCCAGAGGTGGTGGCAGCTCAGGGCCCTTTGGCCCCAGCTGGAAAGAGCAAGCTCATCATGTTTCTGGTCCCCAGGCCGAGCCATGGGGTCATGAACCGAGTGCTCTGTGTTGTGCAGATCTTGCTGTTCCCCGTTATTAGCAGAAAGTGAATGAATTATTCAGTCGACAAACGTGAATCATTTATAGATGGTGGAGAACTCAGATTTATTAGGCACGAGGAATGTAGACCGTCTTATCCAATTGGTCCCCAGGACTGCAGCTTCTGAAGAGGAGGGAAGTGACAGTGCCGTTCAGCTGAAGTAAGAGCTCATTTAGAACGCCACACTCAGCATGGATTGACAAGTGGGAAATGGCTGTCATTTCCAAAAGCATTCTTCAAATCTGTGGTCGTCACAATAGAAACCTGCACCACAGATTCCAGTTGCCAAAGCAGCACCACCCAGCAGCTTTAGGGGGAGTTGCACCTTGAACCCTGCTCTCCTGAATTTTAGGAAAACAGGGCTCGGGGCACAAAAATCCTGGGATGCAAGTGATACGAGAAGGAGAACCCTAATGGTCAGATTTAATCCAGAAAGCTCTCTTCAGCCTCTTCCACTCAGAGATTAATTTTCAACCCATTCTGCAAAATGGAAGGTGGCTTCATTTCTTGCTCTGGCATTCCCCACTCCCCAGCACCCAACAAACCGGTGCTCATTGGTCAGTCCAAAATCCGGTTGGCCCCTTAAAATTTAGACCTGGGATTCCTCTAGTCCAGCTTCCCATCCACACACTGGCCAATGAGTTCCTGCCATGGGAAGCCCACAAGCTGAGTGTTACAGCACCCATGTTCCCCAGCAACTGGCACACACAGGAAGCATGTCTCTGGTACTGGAGGTGGCAGAGAGCCATGAGGACTAGTGACCACTGATAGCTTCCTCCTCCTCCTCCATGATCCCCTTTTAGTGCCACCCAAACTGGTGGATGTCACTACAGATGGAGGTAGTGAATTATATAGTTTAATTCTGCAAAAATACTTTGAGACATCAAAAAAGTCATCCTGGTGTAAACAGCATCGTACAGGCTGCTTTTTGTGAAAACAGGCTGAAAGCTTCTGTAGAATATGTGTCACCCCGCAGATGATTTTGTCTAGAGCCCATCATCTTTGACCACTGACCATGCTGCTGGGGGCTGATGGGCCCTGCTGTCCAAAACACCCGCTAGGTACCCCACTGGAGAAACCTGCTGCAGAGTTGCAATGCATTTATCCTGGAGGGTGGAGAGGAAGGGGGCTGGGTGAGGAAATGCACCATGTGTTCCTTCTCCAAACTGGTGGGAACGGCAGTATTTGGAACTGGAAAAGTCACATCAGCCTGGGATCCTGCGACTTCCTTTTGGCTTCTTGTCCCGGATGCAGAATTTCAATTGATGAAAGCCACCTGTCGGATATCTGAGGGTCTTCCAGGGCTCCTGGAGACCCAGCAGCTGGACTTGAAGGCCTTGTCTCTGGATTGGAAGCGGTGATACTCCTAACATTGCTTTCTCCTGCATTCAGGTTTTATAATCCCAAGTTCTTCCTCTCCAGGATATGAAGAACATTGGCAAGTAGTTAAAAAATAGCCAAATTCTCAGCATCTACTACAATCCAGTTTAATATATAAAGTTTTCCCGCACGGAAAACACACCAGCCAATTGGCGATTAAAGATGAAAAGCCTTCCAGAACAGAGAGATGGCAATCCTGACGAAGCACACGGACACAGAGACATTGAAATCCTCTGCGGAGCAAAGCACTCCAAGTGCTGGGGAACCTGTCCGTTTTGGTTTCTCCCACCTTGCAGTTTTGCTTTCCATCTCCAGTTCTTTTAGTTTTTCTTTTCGCCCTGAGCAGGGAGAATATGACCAGAGTGGGTCAGTTTTGCTCAAAACTGAACGGAGATAAAAATGTCCACCCATCTCTCTGCAGGAGGGGAGACTTTTCTCCTGCTGCGTTCATCTCTAAGAGTTGGCCACAAACAAAAGACACTTGAAGAATGGTTTCTTGCTAGTTCCCCTGCCTGGCTCAGATCCGCTGCATCTGCTGAGATGACAAGCAGCTCCTTTTGATTTCTCCTTGTGGGAGATTTCTGCCATCTCGTCCGTGCCCGGAATGGTACTGTGCGTACCCCAGACCTTCTGAGAAGCCATTACAGCCCCTGCGAAGCTGACTGCCTTTGCTGCTTCAGCAGCCATCTCTAAATTTAGACCTCCGCACCACACACTGTAATTGCTTCCTGTCCGCAAATTGCAGGACGCAGGAGGAAAGGGTGACGTCACAGAAACGAGTTGGGCGAGGGGGGCGCCACCTGTGTGAACCGTTCCTGCTGTTTTGGGGGGAAGGGGTGGTTACCATGGCAAGGAGTGTGGGAAACCAAACAAAGCCACCAAAGGTGTGAGCGGGGGGGGCGGGGGGGAGGTGTACATTTTGGATAAGCGTCATTATGCAAATCAAAGACATTTGAATACATTTGCACGAAACGAGGACAATGGCATCTCAGGCAAACATGGCTGTCATGTGCACACCAGCGTGTGGCTGTTCTTGCGCTGCTGAAAAACAAAAATGAAATGAGGCAGAGTTTGACGCCAATGTGCCCAAACCAAAGACTGTTTCTGCAACCTGAGAAAATGATCCACGCTTGTTCCTAGCGCGTTGTTTCATATGCTCTGCCGTGCTTCTGTGCGAACACAAGAGGGTTCTGTGCATAGCGATGGCTGACACACAGAAAGCCCAGCCCCATCATCCCCGGTCAGCTTCATGCTCAGTTGTGGCTGATGGCACCACTGGCAGTCGTTGGGATGGTGTATCCACCCTGGGTTTTGGTCTGAACTTTTAAACAGCTGTCCGTGGTGTAGAACCTATTCTGGGAGACCTGGCACCTGCAGGCTACCCCATCCCAGGGTGCAAGTTCTGAAGCAGCGGGGCCCACTGGCCCAGCTGCCACCACCGAGAGTAAAGCAAGCCCAGTCCCTTCAGTCTCCCAGTGCACTCAGTCCCTTGGGGATGATGGGCCCAGGTTCCCACTGGGCTCCTCTGTGCTGGGCTTCTTTGCAGCACACCTGTGTCCACAGCCGGTGGGCAAGTTGCGTGCAAGCTGGGGGTTGCCAAAGCAGGGCAAGCGTCTCGTGAGCCGCCCCTCGTTCACCTCCAGAGCACCCCATCTAAGCAGAACATTAATCGGAGATTCGGGGGGAAGTACAGGATGCAAAGAGGCTGGTCAGACCCAGCTCAGGCAGGAGAGGTGTCAAAGCACCGCAGCGCACAGGCAAAAGCAGCTCCCTGGGGGGGAAAGAGCAAGCCAGGAAGCACGGGCAGCCTCCCTGGCACGACCCTGTGCTGGGCTGCATTCCTGACTCCCGGAAGACCCTCTAGGCCGGTTCTTCTCTCCTTTGGCTGGAGGAAAAGCACACCTGAGCACCTGTGTGGAAATACCTTGGGCTGCCTCTCCGGGGCCTGCCCCACACTCCCTTCCTTCCAGGGAGACTTGCTCCGGGCACCCCTGCAGGAAGAGAAAAGCCTGCGGCATGCCTTCCCAGGGGAGTGCCACTCCTCTGGTCCTTCTTCCCAGGTTTCCCCAGTGGAGATTTCATGGGAGCCCGATTTTTGCCAGCTGCTGTTAGTGGGGGCACTCAGATACAGATGCCCTCAGCCAGGCTGTCTGCATTGCAACGCCAGCATCAGGGGACCCGGCCTTCCGCTCAAGCAGGGACCAGCAGCTGATTGCAGAAGGGAGGTTCTGTCCCTGGGGCCCAGGAGGGCGGCACCTGCGTGGCCTTCGTGGGCAGGCTGCCCAGGGCAGCAGTTCAGCACCACGGACAGTTCCTGAAGCCGCCTGCGAGCCCCCAGAGGCACAGGCTGCCCAGGGACTTTGGTGCCACCAGCTGCTCACGCCACCCGGAAGGTGAGCGGCTAAAAGCCTTCCTCGAGGACCCGGAAGATTTATCCCCTCATTACAGGAAGGATATAGTCAGGTAGGAGTCAGCGCAGCGCAGGGCCACAAGGATGGCAGCTGGTTGCAAGGAAAGCCGTATGAGGCGAGACTGAGGGAGCTGGGTCTCTCAGCCTGGAGAAGAGGAGGCTCAGAGGGGATCTGTTGGCGACATACAGGTATGTGAGGGGGTGTCACACGGAGGCGGGCAGAGACCTGTTCTCCCCTGCAGAGGAAAGCAGGACGCGCTCCAATGGACCAAAGCTCAGGGAACCCAGGTTCCATCTAGATGCCAGGAAGCACTTCCTGACAGTTAGGACCCCAAGGGTATGGAAAGGGCTTCCACAGGAGGTTGTTGAGGCCCCATCGGTGAGGGTGTTCAAAGATAGGCTGGACATGCATGTGTGGAGGCATGTCATGAGTGGAGCCGGCTGGAACCAGGAGTCAGACTAGATGTCCCAGGAAACCACTTCTGACTCGCTCTGTTTCTGTGTTAAAAAGGGACTTGAAACATTCATGGGGAGGGGGCAGTCCTCATTCTGATGGCTCTTGCTGCCTCCCAGATCAGAGGCAGGGTGCCTGTGGAAGCTGGGGAACATGGCCAGAAGGGTGCTGATGCCCTCTTGTTTTGCTTGTGGGTTTCCTATGGTTGGCCGCTCTGTGAACAGAAAGCTGGACTGCACGGCCCTTCGTGTGATTCTGTCTTGCGCAGGGACAGAAAAAACTCCAATCAGCATTCTCCACGCCTGCTGGGGTTTGTAGGACTTTATTTCCATTGTAGCTCTCGGAAATTCTGAAACTCTTGGATTGCACTCTCGCCCACGTTCGCTGTTTTGCTGCTTCTGTGACTGCATGTTGCATATGTCATAATTGGCTTTCTGCGGTTCAGTCTGCCTCATGCCCGTTTCTTTGAACTGGAATGATAATGCAACTGTTTCAGACATAAATGAATGATGGCTTTTGTAAGCATGGGATCTGCTATCCAGCGTCCCTGGGAAAACTGGTTTCCTCGCTCTTGCGGATGATGAGATAAACTTGGAAAGGTCATGAGCCGAGTGAGTGGTGGTGGTGTCAGAGACGGGGAAGTTGGTAATTGCTGCCCTCCTCTTTGGAAAGCCGTCCTCAGGGATATTTGCCTGGCATCAGCTCTTAAGTCCTTTTGGTGCCAAGCCTCTAAATATTTTAAAATCCAAACAGGAACAAAGCCTCATTCGTACTTTAATGCTCTGTGGTTTTCTTGCATTTCCATGATAGATTGCTTTCATTTTTATTTATTTTAGGTTTTGTGGCCAGATGTGATTTCTCAGTGTTGGAACCCCTCCTTTGCTTGCAGAAAGTCCTAGACTTGAACCCTGGCAGGAGAAATTCCCACGACACTTTTGACTGGCTGGGCTTGCTTTCCCAGTTAGTACGAGGCGGCTGGAAGTACTTTATTTTCCAGCTTCCTGCCTCCGATGGAGAAGAGAAACTAGCACAGTTCCTGCAGCTCTCTGTGGCGTTGGACCAGAGCCACAACCTCTTGGAAAAGGAAGCCATCCTTGGCGGTCACCATCCAAGGCGGGTCCTTCAAGTGTGGCTCTTTTACCCTTTGGAAATGATGCTCAGCTTGCAGTGATGGGAGCGACCTGCTGTCCCACACAGAATTGTCATGTGTGGAGGACACATGGCGATCACAGTGCATGTGCGATCAGGCTTCTCAGCCATGATCCAAACAGACCCGAGATGCGACACCTGCATATTTTAGCTGAACGCTTTTGTCACCAGTAATAAGGTCTCACGGACAAGAAGTGACAGGTAGAATACAGAGAAAGAGAGCGGTTTCCCAGAGGCTACTGTGTCAGACAAGGATGTATTTGATCTCTCTTTCTATTAAGCTCTGTACGCAGAGCTTCTTACAAGGAAAGCTGGATTAGGATCAGAGGAAGGAGTGAAATTGGTGGAAGAATCATGACTAATTTAAGATAAGCGAAGAGCAGCAGGGACTTGAAACGATTCTGAGGAAAGTGAAAAAAGAAAAGTTTCAAAGCAGGACTGCAGCTGGGTACGATAGAAACAAAAATCGCGCCCGGAGAAGAATTGCGGAACTTTGCTGATAATAATGACAAAAACCAAATTGTGAAAGATTTCACACACCTTGGCTCAGTCATCAATCCAAAGGGGACTGCAGCCATGGCATTCGAAGAATGCTGAGGCTTGGAAGGGCAGCAGTGAAGTAACTGGTAAGGATGTTTCACGGGAGCTCAAAGTCAAGAGCATCCACACTCCTGGAGTCCCGATCACGTTGTCCGGGAGTGAAAGCTGGAAAGGAAGACAATGGGTGCACTTGAGACTTGGCACTGGAGGAGGGCTTGGAGAATATCCTGGTTCAACAGAAAGACAAACAAGTGGGTCCAGATCAGGTCAAGGCAGAGCTTGCCCTGGAAGCAGAAATGATGACACTGAGGCTGCCATGCTTTGGGCACATCCCGAGGAGGCAGGACTCCTTGGGAAAGACAAACATGTTAGGAAAATTGAAAACAGAAGACGAAAGGGAAGACCAAGTATGAGATGGGTGGACTCCATCAAGGAAGCCACAAATGTGAGCTTACAAGATCTGAGCAGGAATATCACCGATAGGACATTTAAAGGGGTTTTCATTCATTGTCATTTCTCAGTCGCAAAGTCGTGCCCTACCCATCGCGACCCCATGGGCAACATTCCTCCAGGTTCTCCAGTCCTCCAGCATCAGCCACCTCATCCTCTGCCCTCCCCTCCGCTTTTGCTGTCAATCGTTCCCGTCATCAGGCTCTTCTCCAGGGAGTCCTTCCTTCTCATTAGGTGGCCAAAGTATTTCAGATTCATCTTCAGGATCTGGCCTTCTCAAGAGCAGTCAGGGTTGATTTCAGTTCCTAACCATCAGCAGGTACCTCCTGGCACCCAACTGAACCTTGGTTCCCTGAGCTTGGTTCCACTGGAAGGCGCCCTGCCCTCCACCGCAGGGGAAAAAAGGTCATGACCCACCTCTGCGTGGCATCCCCTCACATACCTGGATGTGGCTAACAGGCCCCCTCTGAGTCTCCTCCTCTCCTTTAAAGTCGTCCAAATGGGTGACCTTCACTGCACCTCATGGAACGGAGCTCCATAATCGAACTTGCTCTGTGCGAAGGAACCCTGCCTTGATGTGTCCTGACGCTCCCACCAGCTTGCTTCAGATGTCCCCTCCTGCATTTTCACCACGCCAAGGATCATCACTGACACCTCTGTCATGTCTCCCCTTGCTTGCTTTTCATGGAGTAACATGTCGGGTCTCGCCCTAATCTTCCAGAATGACACAGGGGACACTCCATATAGCCTGAGGTGCCTGATCCTGCCTAATCCTGGAAGCTAAGCAGGGGCAGCCTGGGTTAGAAGCTGGATGGGAGACTGGAGCCCGGCACTGAGCAGGGCTTGACTGGTGGCCTCGATGGGAGACGGAGCCCTGCGCTGAGGGCCTTCTAGGCCCCTTCCAACCATAGGATTCTATGATTGCTGAGCCCAGGATGAGGCAAGGGTGCTCAGCTTCCCCCCCCCCCCCCACACACACCAGCTATGCTCCCCCCCCCTTAGAACTTTAGCAGTGGGAGATTATATTTTTAATTTGTGACAGGATAGACAATGAGAGCCTCCTTTGAAAGAATGACAGCTGATTTCAAGAATAGGCATAATTGAAGAATAGCCCTCTGAAAAATTCAGTGAATGGCACAGGGCAAGAGAATAACAAAAGCCTCATTTGGAAGAGACGGCAAAAGTCTCGATTGGCTCCAAGCTTCTCCCTGACCGAGGGTTAATTTTCATGAACACAATCGCCTGATAATTATTCAAAAGCACGATAATCACTTAAGGTCACACTGGGAGTTGTAGGCCTTCTTTCTGTCTAAGCTTTTTCTGTCTAAACTCAGTGCTGCACCTTAAATGTTTCTGCAGAAAACAGCCTGTATAGAAACAGGACTTTTAAAGAGTTAACATTTGGAGTTCTGTAGCAGGCAAAGAATACAAAATTAGAGCTTGGAAAGAACTAAACACTAGGAGCTTGGAGTAGAGACATTCAAGGAATCCTTTGGAGAATCTGGATTCCCTGGTTTCGGCTCCCAGACTCTGGTTTACAGATATTCCGGATGAGCACACCCCAGCTTTTACAGAATACTAAGCAGAAATCTAGCCCCTTTGCATATAATGGTTTCTCGAGTGCCCACTGTGCAAAAGAGTTCTTCCACACACATAGAAACATAGAAACAGAGCAAGTCAGAAGCGGCCTCCGGGGCCATCTAGTCTGACCCCTGGCTCCAGCCAGCTCTGCTCACGACATGCCCACCATGTGCACGTCCGGCCTATCCTTGAACACCTGCACCGATGGGGCCTCAACCACCTCCCGTGGAAGCCCATTCCACACCCTCGGGGTCCTGACTGTCAGGAAGTGCTTCCTGGCATCCAAATGGAACCTGGGTTCCCTGAGCTTTGCTCCATTGGAATGCATCCTGCCCTCCACCACAGGGGAAAAAAGGTCATGATCCACCTGTGGGTGGCACCGCCTCACATACCTGTTAGTCACTTAAAGGCCCCCTCTGAGTCTTCTTTGAAGGCTGAACAGACCCAGCTCCCTCAGCCTCCCCTCATACAGCTTTCCCCGCAATCAGGCCACCACCCTAGTGGCCCTTCGCTGCACCGATTCCAACCTGGTGGGCATTGCACACAATCATTTCAGTGCACAGAGGCGTTCCAGGGGCATCCACGAACATGGCTTCCTCTGTGCTCAGCTCACGGCCTCAGCAAGGGACACGCACTGGAAGAAGTCTGACAGGCAGATGCAAAGCGGATTCCGGGAAGACTTGGCGCATCCCTGCCTTGGACTGTTCTTTGCTCCCTGGTTTAGTTCCGCTTCCAGGCATATGCCCTACCTAGCCAGCAATAAAGGAAAGAATTTGTCTGCAGTAAGAAGAAAGACTTTGTTTATTCTGCAGTTGTTATGATAAGTAGAGCAATAATGGTGCTTACTACCAAATAATTACTTGCTAATTGCTTAGTCTTTCCAGGCAGGGAAATCTAAAGGCCAGACCAGAAGAGGAGACCCTCCAGGAACAATTAACAAGCACACCTGGCTGTCGGGACCTATCCGACATTTCCCCGCCAGCTGTGACCTCCCAGGCTTGTTCCACGGCTGCAGCTGGGACTCCGACCACATCTGGAGTGGAAACAACTGTGCCAGCTGCTTTTCTGAGGCTGGAAAGGTGGGCCTTCTGGGGCAGAGAGGGGAGACAGCTGGGAGATCTAGTGTCCTGTGGCACCTCAGCATCCTTGCCGCGTGCTCCGAGATGTGATGCCTTAGTGTTCTGCAGGGCAGGAGCCATGTGGCGGCGACCTTCACCTCTGCGCTCCACCCACCTGTGTAAGATCTCCAGCATCCTCCAGGTCCGGAGAGCAAGGGTGGGGGGTGAGAAAGATGGTTGTGTGGGCCGCTCATTCTCAAGGACAGCTGGCTGGGCCATCCCGGAGGAATCAGAATGTGAAGCAGGACGGAGGCGGGACGTGCCAGGACCCTGAGATGAGAGACACGGAGACGCCTGTCTCAGGGCCGTGCTCCCCCGGTGCGTCTCTGGGAAGAGCCAGGACCTACAACTGGCAGAAGGGGATTTGGAGCAAGGGAATTTCTCAGACAGAGACAAGGCAGCCCTGGCCCTTGAGCCCGCGACACGGTGTCAGCAGAGGAAGGTGGCCCAATTAGAGGGTCGGTATGCAGTGGGAAGGCACGCTCAGTTTCAGAAGGCCCCTCCCAAAGGGATGGGGGTCCAGCATGTGGGTGCATCCTAGACTGGGTTCAACAAAGTGCTCTGTGCAAGCTCAGTGACTCATTCTGGGTGTTTTGTGCTTTTGGTCAGTAGAAAATGCTTTGCAAGGAGCAGGTCTGGGCATTTGAGTGAGCAAAGGAAGAACCTCATCTAGGATTCACCTCCAGGAACTCTGCTTATGACCCTTCTTCGTCTGCTTCTTCTGGAGGTCAGCCAGGAGCCCTGGAGAAGCTGTACCCAGTGCAGCTGCTTCTCACACACCCAACGGCTACAGACATCCTGATCGGAATGCACTTTAAAGTACCTATTTTTCTCTCTGCCCTTCCCTAAGCTTGTAGTCTGGACAAGTTTATTTCTCAGGTCACACCTAATCCAGCATCAAAGCCAAGCAGAAGAGCCCAATGCCATTACCAAAGTAACTCGGCTGCTGAAGAATCAGAACATGGGGAGAGATGGCTGGTGAAAGAGGCCTGCAGCTGCCGGCAAAGTCACGCTTCTGAGTCAGGGACTCCTCTTTTAAAGCGTGACTTTGAGGGGCTCTCCATTCGTTCTCTCTCTGAAAAGGTGTGTTGTGCACCTATGGTTCAGAAAGCTCTCTTGTATGTTTATCAAGCTTTTTTTTTTAAATAAAGCTACCAAATGAAGTAGATTTGCAGTAATGGCAGCAGGCATGTGGCAAAGTCAAGGGCTCTGTCTCCGTGGCTTCGGCAAGGAAGCTTTGCATGTTGCCTCTGGCACCACTTTGCCTAAATGCTGGACTGAGGCTGCCTGGTCATGTGTCCTCAGCCTGTTCCTAAACCTGGTTTATTGGCTGTTTCTTTTTTGCTTGCTGGGGTGCGATGCAGGATCAAGAGTGATTTTGGAGCAGGCAAGTTCCGCCCTTGTTTTCAACTTCTTCGTTCAGTTTTAACTGTTTTGTGTTTTACATCTTCCGGTCCTTCCTTTTCACTGTATCCTCACAATCCTTTTTCTTATGAAACAAAAACAAGACAATCATTGAAATCCTGCTGTTTATACTAAATTTTCTATGGCATTTACACAGGCATTTTCCTAAGTTAACACACGATTGAAATGGAGGACGAGTGACAGGAATTAGGGATGTGTGCGGAATCTGTCCAGGGGTGGGAATCCGTCAGATTCCCCAGGCTCGCCTCCCTGGTTCCTGCTGCAGGTAGCAGTCGCCCTGAGTCCAAGCCCCTAGCGCGCACACACTTTCCTCGGTGCACAAGAATTGCCCCCCCCCCCCAAGCAACACCAGCCCCCCTGCACTCCAAAAGCAGCCACTGCTTGAGCGGCTGCAGCCGATGCCAAAGACGGCTGATCCTGAGGGGCTTGCCCAGAAAGCCCCTCCCTTGTGGGCATCCCCGTGGGCTTGCCCCATGGAAGTCCGTGGGATATATCTCTGTGGAAGGGCATTTTGGATCACCTGATTCGCTTCTGAAAGCCGTGCCTTTCAGCTGGTTTGTTTGTTTTATATACTACCCCATCAGCCATGGGTTCTCCAGGAGGCTTACATCATGATAAAACCCACAAACGACATAATAAACAGTACAATATACAACACACCAGCTCACAATGACAAAAGGACCAATCACAATTAAAATCCATCAGTAAACAAAATTAAAAAGATGATGATGATGATAATAAAACAAGCAACATAAGCATAATATAAGGCTCCAAAATAACACATAGACCACTTAAAATTTAATTTATATCAATATCTAGCATTTTAAAACATGGTAGCAGGAGCATTTAATAATATAAAATAACATAAAATCTTTAAAATAACATTAAAATCAACAACTCACCTATTAAATTAACAATGGAGCAATGTCTTAAGTTGGCATCTGAATGAGTAGGCACCCACCGGACTGCCAACGGAATCAAATACTTCGTTTAGAGTGTCAGTTGTGTGGAAGTGGTCAAAGGAGGCAATCAGGAAAGGTCGAAAGATTTTATATTTCATATTTTCAAAGGGGAGGGAGTGTTTTGTAAGTGAGAATGGAGGTGGGGGGAGGGAGAGAGAGAGAGAGAAGGGACTGATGGAAGGATCTCCAAGTTACTGAAGGGGTCTTCCACCCCACCTGTCCACAGCCTAAAAGTGGGTTGCAGCTGCTCACACAGTTGCTTAGCACACAACTCTTTCTGCATCCATGCCGGGAAACAGTCGCCACATCTCCAAGAGCTGAGATATAACAGCTCTGAAGAATTCAGGCTGTCATGGCAGAAATCGTGTGCGGAGGACAGGCGAGATGACCCGCCAGAGAGACCCGCCTTGCAATGCCGATAAAAACACCTGGGGTAGATTGCCTTGCAAATGAATGTGTTTCTGCAGGTTGCGTTGTGGCGCGTGTCCCTGGAGTGCAGAAATCACCCAAACCACGAAGGACCCATTTGCTGCTGCTTATTCCAGCAGTTCCACTTGGTTGCCCCGAAAAGCATTTTACCGACAACGTCTCTCCAGAAACCCTCCGCACCCACTGCAGGCTACAGTTCCCTCTAAGAGCGTCCTGGCAGTGAAATGTAGAGATGAGCTGGAGAAATCAAAGGCTGGGGTTAAGGATGGGGCCATGCTGTCCGGCATCGCTTCCTTCAAGCCAAATATACTGAAGTGGAGGCACTTTGGCTCTTGGATTCTGCCCACACAGCCAGGCCGAAGGTGGCACTGGGAGGGCAACGTGGATTGACCGCAGTGGCAAGCAAGCCTTCCGCTTCTGTGTAGAAGAGGAGACCTCAACAAGCCCGGGTGCCCTAACCCTTCGGTGCCATGGCACAGGATGTTTTCCCTGCCCAAACTGCTTCTTCTGTCCCCTTCAGGAGCCTGGACTTCCTCCCAGTTGCTGCACTCAGAGCCAGCCAAGATGTCTGTGGAGGCAGAGGTGCCCCTTTCCCGTTCCATGTGCAAAAGGAACCTCAATGGGCAGCGGAATCTTATTTCGACTCTGGGATGGGGCAGCCACCTTCTCTGCATCTGAAGGTGGCAGCTTGCCCAGCCGGGCAAGCACAGGGCAGCCCACTGGGACCACAGCTCTCTCCCTCCTCCAACAAGGGTTGTGTGAGAAGCCCCGTCTGTGGCCCTCCCATCCGGCTTGCGGAATCCTGTGAGCAGGACTCTCTGTGGCCAGAATCCCGGACTGGTCGCTGCCGGGCTGGCCATTCTGATGGTCTGGCGGGCCTGTGCCGTGGCCAGCACTGCAGCCTGGATCTTGGTTCCGTGGGCTTCTCACCTTGAGAGCTGTGCTGCTACTGCTTGGGAAACAGAATATGCAGAGAGATGTCCAAGAATTCCCCTCCCATGTAGGAAAGCAGCAAATGCTTCGTGAATGCAAGCCGGCTTTCTTAAAAAGGCAAAAATAACAGAGCAGGTCAGATCTGCATTATGCAGACAATATATTACTGCGTGCAAAAACCTTCTGAAAACATGTTCGAGACAACCGTCGGAGACAATGCGGGAGGAAGCATCAAATAGCTTCTGAGGAATGTAATGGCAACAAAATTACCGTAGATAAGGAACGCGGAACGCAGGGCAGCGTGACAAATGATCGGGGAGTCAGACGTGACACCCTTCGATAACTCTGCTTTAGGAGAGGCGAGGAAAGCGAAGCAGCGCAAGAACGAGGAGCGGGGAGGCCACGCAGGCGCGATGCAGGCCCGGCCCGCTGGCTCGGGAGCCTGGCGTGTTGCCCGTGTCCACTTCGCTTTGCAGATGAACTGCTCGAGGAATGGCAATCGGCCGAGCCTCCCGTGAATCCTGCCGCTCGCTCTCAGCCAGCCTACCTCGCAGGGCTGTTGTTGTGAGAAGAAAATGGAGGTCTGTGAGCCTCCGTGAGGAAAGTGCTATCAGTGTAAAGTAATAAGGAGGAGGAGGCGGCGGTGGCAAGTGCTTGGGGTGTCCCCTTTAGGAATCCCTTCCTCTGGAATTCGAGGACTTCCTCTCATGCCTGACACACTCAATGAGCCCAGTCCAGCTCTGCAACCGCTTCCCCCAAATTCTGCCCCATGTGTGGCCTTTGTGCTTTTCCTTACCCTAAAGGGGGGAATGCTGAGCGACTGGCGGGAGGCATTTTCCACTAGAATGCGCCGGCACTGGGGTTCTTTCCTCCTTTTGACTTTGGTCTTGCTAATGTTGGGAAAATTCAGATAATTCCTGGCAGAAAAAGGTTGCTCATAGGTGCCTTTGTGTTATAAAATCAAACCTGCACCCCTTTCTCAGAACGCGCCCAATTTCCAAGCCAAGTTACTGTTTAGCGTTGCTGTTGCTTTAAGAAGAGGGACTTGGTCGCTCCCCGAAAAAGCTGCCAGGGCTGCTGTTTTGCTGCTCAGTAAGAGCTGAGAGGCTGCCAGGTTAGCAGCATCGCAATCCCCCTCATCTGCATGCCAAGACCCACAGTAATCCCTGTGCCTCAGTGATCGCTTTGTTAATCTCCTGCAATCAAATGCCATTGCATTGAGTCCCCTCTGCAGACCTCACACTTCTTCTGACTGTGCTCCCCTTATTTCATCATCAAGTGCCCAACTGCTGGGCCCATGTGACTCAGAACCTATAAAACACTCTGTGTATGCTCTAAAAGCTTGCAGTTGGCCGTGAGAGCCATTACTTGCTGTCATGAGTAACTGGGTGATCTTTCAATAAAACTCCTGAGGTTCAAGGCGAAAGGGGTCCTTCCTGACTGAACCTGGTTTTCTGTGTCGCAGCTGCCATCGCGGCTTCCCGACCTTAACACCTGGCATGCAACCCCGAGAGGTTCTCTGAAGTGGAATTCCACTCTCAGACTGACAGAGACCCAACCACCACCACCCCGATAGGGCAGTCAGACCAGAACAAGTAGGATAAAACGTGTCTTGCCTTCCTCCAGTTCTCTTTACTACCCCAGAAAGTGAAGGCTCACCACCATTCCGTGGTAATGGACGCAGTCAAGCAGGGAAACCCACAAGCCCAGAGATGCTGCGGTGGATTTTGCAGGGCCAAATGCCATGCAGCGAAGAGAGGTGGAAAGAGGTCCGGAACGGTTCTTTCTGGCCACCACATGCCCTTGGAGCCCTTCTGGGGTGGGGGTACCCCCTCGCAGTGCGGGGGGGGGGGGAGGATGGCTTATCCACCCAATTGTCCATCGTGGCTCAGCTGTGACGTCACATAACACTGCACGTCCTGGTTCAGACATGCAGGTATTCTCAGGTTGCAACGGCGCTAGCGCTGCAGAACAAAACTTCTGTGGCTCGGATTTTATTCTGAGCCTGGGAAGGTTACAGAGCTGTGGGAGCTGAGGTCTGGGCTAGTATTATTTACCAGCCCTGCTGACACCGCTCGAGGAGTTTGAGTCTTGTACCTCGCAGCTTCAACAGTCGAGGCACAACCTGGTTGCTGTTTTCAAATCTGCTAACCTTTGAGAATTACGCTGCAGGAATTCAATTTGTTCCAACCACACTCGGAAAAGGACAATTTTCCTTTTAAATAATAGTCAGACGGCGACATTGTTCCACACAGAGTCAGCCAATGTTAAGTGTTAAAACAAATGGTAAATGTTAGAACAAATAAGCAAATACTGGCTAACAGATGGTTGCAGGCTCACTTCCGCAAGTCGTTTCCCTTCCTGATCCGCAAGTCGTGGGACGTACGATTGATCTCGGGGCAGGGTCTTCGAGGCCTTTGCTTCATGGGGCAATTCTGAAAGCCTGTGGGCACCGTCACAAAATGGCAGCCACGGGAAGGTGCGTCCCTTTGCAACATGGCTGCCATGGTGGGTGCGGCCACTCATAAAACCCTTCTCTCCCCGAGGCACCGATTGAGCACGTGGGACCCCACACTCATGGCCGTTTGCACGTGCTTCACAAGATCAGGCCCCTCTGGGCTCACCAGGCATTTCCATGGCCCCTCGTTTGCCTGGGGAGCAAGACAGGTGTGCTACCTGGCGGGGGCTGAGTGAGCCGTCACGAGCCTGCCCCGAATCCCTGCAGCTCCAACCTGCTGCAGCGCCACCTTCTGGCGGTATGAGGAGCCTACTGAAAGAAGGACCTCATCGGGGCGGCGGGGACTCACGTCGAGGAGGAGCTCTGATGCCCCCGGAGAGTCTGGAAGCAGCTGGCAGGTCGAGAGCTTCGTTGGAGAAGCCCTGGGCCAGGAGAGGTGCTCCAACTTTTTGAGGGGTGAAAAGATGAGGGCAAAGCTGAGGAACCCCCCTAAATACTCAGCGGTGTGGGGGGGGAGGTGGCTTGACCCCCCTGGAGGAACCAAGAAGGGGCCAAGTGGACCAGTGGGTTGAATCGGCATTCAGTAGTGCCGTGTCTTCAGGAAAGGCACCGCAGAGAGCTCCACGCCGAAGCTGTCTCTCTCGGTTCCGTGTTCCGACTCCAGAGCGGACATGCGTAGAATTCTGCTGTCAGTCTTCTAATTCAAGGATTGATTTTTTTTTTCTTAAGCAATATTCCAACTTTTGCATTTGATTGATGGCTCCGGACGCTCTTGCCCACTCTGTTGTGTTTCACTGCCTTTTTTTAATTGATGACGGTTGTTTTAATACTCTCATGAGCTCCCTTGGCACGGCCCGTGTCAAAAGCGGTGTTGCAATTGCCACGGAAGTACGGTGGGATCCCACCCGAAACGGATGCGCCTGCTCCTGCAAGGGCCCTCTCTGCCTCGGCACCCTCTGCACGTGCAGCCCCTTTCGGATCAGGCCGTGCCTGGGTGAAGCAGGAGGGGAAGGCCTCCATCCAGCCCCTGTGGTGCCACAGGATTCAGGGAGCTTCACCCTGGGAACACACGGCTGCTCGCGATGTGCAGGACTGCGAGGTTTGATGTCTTCCGCTCTGGGCTAGGGATGTTGCTCTCACAGGCAAGAGCAGGAGGGAAGGTCAGCGCAAGGCTCAGCTGATCTGCGCAGCCCCAGCCGGGCCCCAGCACTGGCCTCTTTCTGGAGGGCTCAGTTCATGACCAGGGCTGTCAAAGCAAGGAGCCTCGTCCCTCTGGGATGTCCCTGGAGGACGGAGGGGGAAGGAGGTGGGAGGTGGAGGAGAGCTCCCATGCCGAGCCCCATCGTCTGGCAGGCAAGCGGCTGCAAACCATGGGTAAACAGCGGGGTCGCTCGTCTTGAGGACTGAACCCAGAGGCAGCATCTTCGGAAGAAAGGAAATCTACCCTGTGCAGAGGCATAGTCGGCTTTGATGCTTGCATCATGCAGAAATGGGGTTGTGCATTCAGAAGAGATTCTGGACTGGAACCCCAAATTTCAGGGATACATTAACCTTTGCCATGATTTGTATTTTGATTCAGCAAATCTATCAACTGCCTTTTTCTCATTAAAATTCCCCAGGCAGGGCACTAGCATAAAGTGAGAGAAAAGTGAACGGACGCAGCAAAATTGCCCAAGGAGTAGAGATGAAGGGAGGATCCTGCACCTTCTAGACTGGCTCCCAAGGCTGACCTAAGCAGAGCACGTGGTGAAAATCCAGGCTTGTGTAACAGTGTGAACATTGCACAGTCCTTGTGCAAATATAGCAGAGAGACAGAAGCATCCAGGGCGAAAGGAGAGCTGAAGCGAAAGGGAGAGAGCAGCCCGTCGGTTCTGCTTGGGAAGAGAATGGGTCCATCACCTTTTCTGCTATCACATAAACCGGTCACATCTCTCCAAAGGATACGTGCCCGTTATAATCTTTTGTTCCCTGCCTGGGTTCATTTTCATCTCTTATCAGCCCAGCCCAAAAGAGACTCTATTAAAAAAAGGGAACTCGGTCCATACACATGTGAGAATGTGTGCCCAGGAGATAAATGTAACCACTGGGACAGATTAACCAGTAAACTTGTTTCCAGAAGTTGCTGATTATTTCTGCAGAGAAGCGAGCGAGCGTGCTGCCGAATTAGCAATGACTTTGCAGAGATGTCCTGGCTTCTGTTGGCTTCCTTAAATTTCCCACAGAGTGAAATTACTTCAGCTTTCTTCGCCTGTGTTTAAGCAGAAAAGAAAAATGACCATATAGGATACCCAGGTAAACACCCAGCATCCTGTCTCTTTGTGCATCTCTGCGATGGGTGAACACACTGTATTGCCGCTGAAGTGAAAAATTGGGGATCTAGAAATGCCTGGGAAGAAGAGAGACCACTGAGACATGCTGAGAGTCTAAACCATCCATTTTAAGAGAAACCTGGGGTTTCTAGTCCTCGTGATGGCTTTAGCCAAAGGTGGTATTTTCAGAAGCTTTCATCTGCAGGCAACATTCTTTTCAAGGAGAAACACAGTCCCAACATTCCTGTTTTCCAGAAGCGAGATGAATGGAATCATATGGTTGGAAAGGGCCTCGTAGCTCATTGGCTCCAGCTCCCTGCTCAGAGTAGGATTCAAGTCTCCCATCCAGATGGGAAACAGAGCTGACCCTGCTTAGCTTCCAAGATTAGGCAGGATCAGGCATGTCAGGCTATAGCTGTATGCACAACCATGTGCGTGAAGGACTCTTGCCTTCACTGATCTGTATTGTCTTAAGTATTGCATGACACATGGCACCAGAGGAACAGAGGTTTATATATTTGATGTCCATGCCCCAAAATAATCCGATAGCGAAGATCCCAAGCAATAGAAAGTTCTCTGCAAAGGAAACAAAGAGCAAAACATTCCTGAATCCACATATCATTCGACTGGGGAGGGGGGTTTAGAAAATAACCCACTTTTCCACTCTTTTTGAAGACCGCGACATTTGTCCATCTCAGATTTCTCAGAGTGGAGAAATGAGCCTTCCTCACCCTGGAGACATTTTGGACTTCAACTCCCATCATCCTCAGTCTTGGACCTTGTTAAATCTGTCCGGTCTGTATTTCATGGATTATCTAACATCATGTTGATCGATTCTTCCATCGTCTGCTCATGGACAGAAGCAGGTTTTTCTTAATTTCCCAGATGTGCACAGATGTGTTTTTCCAAAAAAATGTGTGTTTGTGCAAATCTTTAGATATCTTTCTTAGATTTTTCATGTTTTTCTAGGGCTGAATTTGCATACACTTCTGGCAAGTAAAAAAGTTGTTCCCAGCAAGTCCATGGAACCCGCCTGATCTGGAGAATGCCAGGCTGCCAGAGAATACCCAGCTCAGAGACACAATCATCCACACTTACTTGAATTTACTGTTGTGAATTTCTCTGCAGTCCAGATAGACATCCATCGCCATTCCTTCTGATGTGACTCAGTCAAAGGGATTTTCCAAGCAACTCCTTACAAATCTTGAACTGCCACCTTCCCCAGCTACACAATTTATGCAAAGTTGTCCAAACCCTTTCAGGAGAAGAGGGGGGCAGAACAATCCCACCTTCTTTTTGTCACCTCGTAACATTTCATCATCCTATCATTTACTTCTCCTTCCTCTGGCTTTGAACATCTCTGAAAAAGCTCTTTCTTGCCTCAAGGACACATTTGCTCCACGTGTGCTCGGAATGCCAATCTGCATAGCACCACTGGAGGTGAATCGTGAATAAAATTCCATAAATCGTACCGAGTAATTTGGAGATAGACCTTTCCTTGGCTTTATTCTGCATAATCCAGGAGGGCCTTCCTGCTACTCATTGTTAAATTCATTTTATTGACAGCGAACTTATTGATTTCTGCTAAAATTGTGTGGAGGGTTTCTGGCCTCTTTGCAGTTGATCGCTAAAATATTTGGACATCTTTTCAATGGATGCCTTAATAGATGCAACCCATGGAAGAGCTGTTTTTTTCTACAAGATAATTAATACAACAGAGAAATAGGTAATGGTCATTGTGACTGTATAGCCCATGACAGGAATTAACTGTTTGTTTCTTTTAGCATCCCTTACCAGTCACAAAACATTCTGTGCTTCTCCTTTCGTGTCAATATCCATACAAGTTTGGACTACTCATCCATACTCATTATAAGTGAATTTGTCTTTCTTCCATTGTTTTACACATGCTTTCCACACATACCACAGCTTACCATGAAATAGTTTGTACAGGGCTTTTCTAAATCTGAGGAAATCCTGAAGTTCTGAATAGGGTTTGCTTTGAAAGGGGAAAACTTAGGGGGAATATGATAGCACTTCTGGAGCACTTTCATACTCTCTTCTGACTGACCCTCAGAATAGAACTACAGTTTGTCTTCTGTCTTCTAAGACTGCAGGATGTGAAATAACAAGTTTTCAGAAGGT
Source organism: Varanus komodoensis (assembly GCF_004798865.1). Taxonomy (NCBI): domain Eukaryota; kingdom Metazoa; phylum Chordata; class Lepidosauria; order Squamata; family Varanidae; genus Varanus; species Varanus komodoensis. The sequence goes on along the minus strand of NW_025335568.1, from coordinate 3,086,588 downwards.
AGATTTTGAGCATCTGAAAAACTTCCCAGCAGATAGAGCAGTGGAGTGCTCAGCAAGGTGGTGGGACCTCCCTCAATGGACCATGTCTGGAGGAGATGGGGCAGCTGGATTCCTTGCATGGAACTGGGCTGGATTCAACCTCTCAAATGGACCCTTCCAACCCTATGTTTTCCTTTTGCTTAAAATAGTCTGCAGCTGTGCCTCTAGCAATGCCTTCTTCTCTACCCAGCTTGGATTTCTTTCCCTTCTACTTGCAACTACTCATGGAATGCCACTAAGAATTTCTCTGAATTAACGAAAGGAGGTTTCCCAAAATCTAAGCTGCATGTTAGCCTTTGCTATCCTTTTCACTTTTCGCTACATCATCCCCCCACTTGGTGCCGACTAGATCTTGAGGACTATCATTCCCATCAGCCCCAGCCAGAAGGTCCAGTTGTCCAGGGATGGGCAAGGCAGGCCATTCAGCTGTGGCTAATCCAGAGGCTTTGCACCGCCTGCCAGTCACGGGGGCTGCCAGTGCCAACCCCTGTACCAAGGTGCTGAACCCCTGTTGGCTGGGGGACCAAATGCTGATTCGGAGAAGCCCTCAGGGGCACCATCCCGGTGGTGTGTGGCGCTTATGGGAAGAGGCATGGCCCAAAATAGCCAAAAACCCAGGCCTCTCACCCGAGGACAGCTTCCCAGCAACAGGCGTTTCAGCTCGATGGAATGACGGGAAACACCCCAGAGTCAGACCCCTGGAGGAGCTCTCCGTGGTGCTGGACCTCTCAGGAGCTGCAGCTGCCGTTCGGGTCCATGGAAAGCTCCTTGTCAGTTCCCGGGGGAGCCCAGAGCAGGCGTGTCACACACTAGCGTGGGAGCCAGAGCAGAAAATCTCCCAAAAGCCAGTGCTCCGGACTGAGGTCCAGGGAGGTTGGCTTTAGCCTCCAGGCCTGAGGCTGGACAGACCTCCCTATTCCCTTCAGTGGCAGAGGAGACTTCACATTTCCCCCCCGGCTGCAGGTCGCTCAATAGACCAGGCTGATGCTGGTAGACCCGGAGATTAGGATCCTGCCCGTTCCTTTGGGCAAAGCCACCCTTACAAAAGGCCATTGTACGTAGCCCGACCTCACCCCGGAGCTTCCCAAGGGATAGGCCTGGCTTTCCTACCCCATCTAAGAAGAAAGCAGCTTCGCTTCACCATCTCCCTGTGACTCCCCCTCCTTTTGGGTCTAGTGGCATTAAAAAACCTAATATTTGCATTGGGAAATCCCCCTATCCATCACAAATGCTTTTTCAATGCAAGAATAGTTACTGTTCGCTTACTGGTTATATTTTAGGCCCAGTATGAAGACAGTGTTGCCCTCTTGATTATTATTCGACACCCTTTCCCTCTCCCTCTTTGGGCCCCATTCTCCATGACAAAACCGCAAGGGTATTTCAAATTTTCCACCTAATTGAGCAGATCTAAACACCCAGAAGCACAGCAGACCCATGTCATACAGAAAGGATGTTATTTTTTCTTCTTCTCAGGAGACACTCATTTAAATATTGATGTGTTTCTAAGATATAGTCAAAATAGTCACACGGATGAGGGTACAGAAGAGAGAGAACAAGAGAGAAAACACGCACACACAGTCACTCCCACCACCTTCCCCTTCTCTCGGGATACTTTTTCAAAAAGAAATTGGGGAGAAAATGTTAGACTTGTCAATTAAAACTTGCAGTTGATCAGTCACCTTTCTTTTAACTGACAGATTAAATTGAAATACATTTTCACCATCACAAACTCTCAGAGGCCCTCAAAGAACGGGTGTACTTGCTTGACACACAATGTAATCAATGAACGTTTCCGTCTGGAGTTTCAAATTCCATGAATTGGGACACTGATTCCAGACCCTCATTCCCTGCTATAATAAGCATACCAGGCCCATTTCAAGACTAAACAATTTCAAGTCCCATCAGCATTCCAAAGCTGTACATTATGGAAGGTGCTCCCTGGAGAGGTGCCCCTGACACCAAGTCTATATTCTTTTCAGTGCCAGGTTAAAACCTTTTTATTTAATGGCTATTTTGAAAATTAATTTCATCTTTAACAGTCACTTTTCTGTTTTTGTTTTTACCATATTTTTCGCTCTATAAGATGCACCTGACCATAAGATGCACCCAGTTTTTAGAGGAGGGATCCATGGAAAGCTTCCTGATAATCACAGGCACATTCCCCATCACTTCCCCATGGGCTTCATTAAAAGACGGGTTGCCACTTGAAAACACACACCGACCTGTGATTAACAGCTCCCACCTGCGCCGGAGGAGGGGGGTGGAGCAGGGCGCGCCGAGCGCGTGCCGGCCAGGTGTGGTGCAGCCGGGCCGGCAGCGTGCCCGTGGTGGTCTTCCGGGCGGCGCAGTGGCAGGTCTTCCCGGCGGTGGGGGTGAGCAGTCCGTCTCTCCGTGCAGCTGGTGGGTCAGAGGCTGCGGCTCCTCCTCCTCCGCACCCTCCCCATGAGCGGCACAGCTCTCACCTGCACCGGGAGAGGGGGGCGGAGCAGGGCACGCCAAGTACCTGCCGGCCAGGTGGTGCCACTTGGTGCAGGCGGCTGGCAGCGTCCCGGGCGTCGGGCACACACACATTCACTCTATAAGACGCACAGACATTTCCCCTTACTTTTGAGGGGGAAAAAAGTGCGTCTTATAGAGCAAAAAATACAGTATATACTTTCACTGTATGTGTTACTGTTTTATTGTTTTAATTCTACGTTGTAAGCCATCCCGAGATGCCGAGACATGTGGGGACAGCATATAAAAGTTAAATAAATAAATGACACGAATTTTAAGTGAGCAAGTCACCTGGCCCGCAAGAGAGAAGCTTGTCGGCCCTGATCCTGCACCTGGTGGATACGTGAGCTCTTGTTGGCTCAAAGGTTGTACTAAAGCAGGGGTGGGCAATTAATTTTCCTATGGGGCCACATGAGGAACTTTGACAGTTATTAAGGGCCGGACCAATACACTGACAGCTCTGCTCAATACGTATCTCTATAAAAACAGTAAATGAACCTCATGTGGGCCAGTTAGGGTCAGCCATGGGGCCGGATGTGGCCCGCGGGCCATGCAATGCCCCAGGTCTGCACTAAAGGATCCAGTGTTGGGGCAAAGGCCTGTCCAAAGACATGAGCAGACAATTTAACCCGCCAGGAGCTCTGTGTTTGGCAAGTGAATCAAGACCTTTGTGGCTTCACTTTCAGAGCCATCCTGTTGAAGAAGCCCCACGGCTTGGTGGAAAGACCCCCGGGTCCAGTCCCTGGCCCTGCCACTTGAAAGGGCCAGAGATAAATGGGCTGAAGGACCCATTTCTGACTGAGATCTTGGACACCCAAAGTGAAAAGTACTTGATGAGATGGACCAACCGTGGGAGGCAGAACTTGCACCAAAGGTGGGCGTGGCTGGGGACACGCCAAGGACCCATCATCCTGCAGGAGCTCCTGAATGTGCTCCTCTTTCCTCTTACAACCTGGTCGTCCACCTGCCTCTCACTCTGGCCCAGCAAAGGTAAGATCAAGAAGCAGCACCAAGGTGCCCCAGAACTATAAACATATTTAAGTCTATGCGTAGTCCCGTTTCTCTAGCCAATGATAAAAAGAGTCCCAGGCTTGATAGAGGTCTGTATCTTCTTTCTCCCTCAGAGACAAAGTTAATCTGTCCATTTCCGCACAGTCCAAAATCTTTTCTCGGATCAGTTCATTGGTTGGTGTCTCTTCACTCTTCCAGTGTTGGGCAGCCATTCCATACTTTATTAAAACTGCAAGTTTCAGTATATAGAGAGATGACAGTTGATGGCCTGCACCAGCAGAGGGTTGGACCGATGGCATTCCTGGCCCTTCCCACTCTACTCTTCTATGATTCTACAACAACTTTTAAATATATGCATTTAAACGTGCATTGCTAAATGTATTTCCTGCCTTAGCACTTTTAAGTTGCTACTCTGTCTCTTTAAAAAGGGTGCTTTTTGAAGTGCTTGTATGAGATGAGTACTGCACTGGAACATCTGGGTCTCCACACGCCCCCCCCTCCCCCACTGATCCACTTGGGAGGCTGCCGATCAGCCAAGTCCCTCGGAGAGGGTCCCCACTTGCTCGGTTTTCAGCATGGCTCTTCTTGCTCCCATTATGCTAGACCTTCCTCCCGACGGATTCCTCCAGAAGAAACAGCCAGCGACAGGAAGGGGAAAGGGGCCCTGGAGAAAAGGCACCTGGGGCTGAATGCGTGTCAGCATGTGGCTGGGAACATGACGCAGGTGGTCTTCTCCCTCAGAACACGATTGCTCTCGCACTCATTTGCACAAACATGATCCTTCACAGCTAGTCAAGTTGCACGTGCCATCTCCTGCTAGTGTACCCCACAACACACACGCGCGCGCACACACACACACACGAAGCACATGCAAAGAATCCTGGATCTGGGAGGGGCCACTGAGGCCATCAAGCCCCCTCCCCTGCTCGTCGCCGCTGTCTTCACCCTTGATGACATCACACGGCCAAATCTCCCAAAGGGACCAAGAGCATCAGAGAAGGTTCCATGGGAGACCCGAGGTCCACCTAGCCTTGCGCTCTCCTCACACCGCGGCTAACCAGGATGCCACAGGCAGGACGGGAGGGAAGCAGCACCCTTGCACCCATGCTCCCCAGCAACTGGTGTACATAGGCACGTGGGCTCTGATGCCGGAGGTAGCACAAAGCCACCAGGCCTTGTAGCTTTATTCAACAGCACTGCAGACAGTTCTGTGCCCGATGCTTTGGCTGCTGGCGGTGGATGGAGTCTGGGGCAGATCCGTCCCAGCCCGCTGCTGCGAAGCTCCAAACGGCCCTTGCAGGCCTCACCTTTGGCAAGACCCGCAGGTGCCAGGCATGTGCGAACGGCGCTCTGCTCACCCATGTAGCCAGGTCACTGCTTCTCTCTCTGGCTCCATGTCTCAGCCCCATTGTGGGGGCAGCAGGCATCTTGTACAGGCCAGTTGACCCTCTTCCACATCCTTCTGGACCGGCAAGAGCCAGGATCTGCTCCTGCAGACCCTGAAGAAGAGCGGCCTGACGGATCCAGGAGGCCCGGTACTGCCCTCTTCCCCCTCTGCCCTCGGCTGCGTCCTTGCAACACCCCACCTGACTGGCTACTTGCTGCTGAGATGCCTTCTTGTCCACTTGGATGGAGGAGCAGCCCAGGTGGCTCATCCGGGGAGGCCGAAGCAACTGGAGGCATCCAGAACACGAGCTCGGACCCCTCCCAGTCCCAGTGGCAAAGGGATGGGGCGAACTGCCCCAAACACCAGCCTAGCTTAGCCCAGGACAGGGCAGGGCAGTTCCCCTTTTGCAATGGGGAGAACCTTCATGAGAGCTGGAAAGCCGGCGCATGATCAGTGGCTGGGACAAGGGGAGCCCGCAAGAGAAGAGGGGGTGACCCTCTGGAGTTCCCCGGAGGTGGCCCTGGGGCCCTGGCAGGCCAGGCAGAGCCCCTAGGCCAGGACCCCTGCACCCCTGAGACGGAACCAAGCCAGACTTGCTCCTGCTGGAAATTTCCCTCCAACCCAAAGCACCGTTTTCAAGTTGGAAGGCAATGCAGGGAGGCGCTCCTTGCAGCTCTTTAACACAGAGATATATTCTCCACCTCAGAAAGTTACAAACAACCAAAGGCCATCAATATCCGGGCTGAAGGGTCCCCAGAGGACGCACCTGGGTGGTGTTTGCCCTCTCCCGGCCGGAGCCGCTTCTTCCTCGCAAGCCGCGTCTGCTCCCGCTTCCCCTCTGCAACTGTCAGAGTGTGTTTACTCTGGTTCGGCACAGAAACGGGACGCCAGCCAGGTGGGTTAACAGAGGTGGGCAAACGCTGGAACAACTCATTTACCGCCTTGTGCTGAGTGTCATAAATTTATTAACAAGGAGACCAGGCTGACACCTCGGTGACAGGATATAATTCCTTTACCCAAAAGCCTTAACAGCCCTTGACACAAAAAATTAAGCTAAATTACATTATTTTAAAGGAGCAGATGGGGAATGCTAAACGTTTACCCAGGGACACGGGAGTTACCTCATCCACAGTCCATTACTGCAGCGAAGAAACATTTAATACCTTCCATTAGAGACTCCCAGGCAGCGGTTCCAGGTAAGGAGCTGCTGTCGGCATCGAGCAGGGGCTGGGGGAACGCCATCTCACGCAGAGAAGGGCAGGTTATCCAGCTGCCCTGGGGGAGCTCGGTGGTGCTGCATGCAGATGTGGGCACCTTCTGGCCCTCCAGATGTTTGGGCCTACAAGTCCTATCAGCCCTAGCCGGGATAGACACACATGAGAGAATCTGCTAACCAGAGCATCTGCAGGACCAGAGTTTGCCCACCGGGAGGCGACAGCTTCACCCCTATTGGTGATGGGTCCAGCTTTGGAGGGGACCCCTGGGCAAGCCGCCCACTGTGGGCCTGCTCCCTCAGGGAGCCGACCTTCCCAGCCCCACGGTCTGGCTTCTTCTCCTCTTTTCCATCCTTGCTGCACTTGGTGGCCTGGCAGGCGGAGAGCCCGGGGCAATCCAGCTGTGCCTTCGCCTGCTCCCCCCAGCCACACGGGGCTTGGCTGGGGCTGCCGTGGAGATGGAAGGGGCGTCTTGGAGGCGTGTGTCACTGAGCCCCTGCCCAGGCATGGACCACGAGCAGGTCCCCCACCGTGCCAGCCCTGCTTCTTATGCTCGGGGTCAGAGCCATCGCCGGGACAGTATAGCCAGATTCCTCGGGGGAAGGGAGAGCAGGTCCGTCTGTTTCCCTGGCAAAGGGCAGAGGGGGAGCTGGCCAAGGCAATCCCCAGTCAGGTTCCAACGACCCCCTCCCCAGGCTGTGGTGGGTCACATCCCTGGCACATGACCCTGCAGCGCCAGCTTCAGCTTTTCAAGAGCCCTGGGAAGAGGCACCCTCGGGGGCCCACTCCCCGCGTGAGTGAGCCCTCTCCCCACATGGCCACCCGCTGCTCTTGCTCCTCCTCCTCTCGCCCATCCCGGCTCCCGCCTGCTTTCTTAAAAAGCAGATCACAGCATCCCCTGCTCCTCCTTCTCACCTGCACGGGTGCCCTGGCCCGGGCAAGGAGCAGGGGGCGGAGCAAGTTGCAGAGGGGTAAAGGAGGAGCAACTTCTTCCACCACGGAGCCACTGCAGGGTGTGGGCTCTTGGCAGGTGCCCTACCAGGCCTCCTCACGGTACCAAGTTTGCCAGCCTGCAGAAAGAGTAGGAAGGGGAGGATGTAAGAGCAGCAGAAAATACGGGGTCTTAAGGAGGGTTGGACAAACCTTTTGCAATGTCCGTCCAAGCATTTGCCCTCTAGTCTTCCAAAGAAGTCCATGGACACTCACGGAGCCTCATTTACGCAAATCTGGCCCGTGCAAAGCAGACAAGACTTCAGGGAGCTGAGCTCAGGGAATCAAACTTTCCAGCCCCTGGACAGATCCCTCACACACCCCTAGTTTTAAGTCAGAGGTCTTGGCTTACCCTTTGAAGGAATGCAAAGGGCCATTTCCCTCATGCAATCCAGAAGCTCTTCCTGTTTTCCTCCAGGAGTTCCATGTGAGGATTCCTGCGCTTGGTGGCATCTGCACAGAGCTTGTGGTGGGTGGACAGCAGCCAAGGAAACCTTCCAGTGCACCTTATTCACCAGCATAGCAAACTGTCTATCCACACACACACACACACACACACACAAAAGCAATCCACACGACAGGCAGAACGGAGGGTGGCCACTGTGCGTTCAGCAGAAGGTACGTAAGCAAAGCAAATTCGGAGACGCAGTTTGAAGGTGAGATGAAAGCAATATAGTTTTACTGAGAGAGTTTTAAAAAAAAATGTGAAGACACCAAACAGATGGTAATCTAGAAAGAAATAAAGCACGCCAAAAAAACGAGAAAGAAACTCAAATTAGCAATGAAACCAAGGCAGGGAAGCAAACAAACAAACACAAAAAGCTGTAAAAGCAAGGAAGAGAAAAGCGGATGGCCTCATTAATGGGAGGAGAAAACTTAAAATAATGGCTAAGAAGCTGAGGGAAATGTGCATCTCTCAAATAAATGTTCTCGTTCCCAAACCGGCGGCACCAGGCACGGGGTGCAGGAGCGAGCATCCGCAAGTCGGGGCGAGGGCAGATCGTGGGACGGAGATGCTGCTCCCTCCCTCTGCAGGGAGCGCCCCAGAAGCCTTGCCGGAGTGACTGCTCATGGGGGAAATGCCCTTTGTGGGATCTGTGGGATCACGGACTCCTTTCAAGGGTGGGGATCTGCCAGATTCCCTGCCTCAGCTCAGCTCAGGGCCAAGCACCAGCACTTCCTGTGTGCCTGAATTAGGTCTGGAGGCAACTTGCCGGAATCCAGCATTTTGCAGAATCCGTCTTCCGCTTGACCCAGACTTGCAAGGTGTGCAGAGCTGAGGGGAGGTCAGCCAATGCTCACTGCCAGAATCTCTTTACTCGTGGCGGGAATGAATTGCCAGGAGTCGCAGGGAAGATGGAACCGCCTCGCCTCCCCACGCTTTTATTGGTGAGACCCCCCCCCCCGGGGTCCCCGCACCGACTTATGGCCGCAGGCTGCCGGGCAGGGGTCTCCACTGCCAGGTTCAAGCCTCTGGAACATGCGCAGAGTGTTTCATAGACTCTGAGCCACACGGGCCCAGCAGCTGGGCAGTTGGGGGCGGAACAAGGCGAACGCAGCCAGAGAAGGTGCGGGGGCTGCAGGGGGCTCAGAATGCAACGGCGTTTGATTGCAAGAGATTGACATCATGCTCATGGGGTTATTGTGACCTTGGCGTGCAAAACAGGGGGAGTGCAGTGCTGCTCACCTGGCAGCCAGACCGGCTCCTCCGGAGCAGCAAAGCAGCAGCCCTGGCAGCTTCTGGGGGGAGCCTTCAGGTCCCACCTCTTCAAGTAACAGCAAGTGCCAAGCCGTAGCCTGGCTGGGAATTTTTTTGGGGTGCTTCCTGAGAAAGGGGTGCAGGCATCTTATCACACAAAGACACCTAAAAGACCCTTTTCTGCCAGGATTTATCCAAATTTTCCCGACATCACAAAATGAAGGCCGTGCAGAAGGCAGCCTTCTTCCGCATCTGGCACAGCGACTCAAGCCCCGCTTGCCGGCACACGCTCTCCGGGGAAGCAGACTCAGAGCTGCGGCAAAGTGGGCCAGGGTCAGGGAGCCGAGCCAGGGGCTCCATCGAGTTCCCAGCCCCAAAACAGACGTCTCCACACCCCTAGCCGGGACCCATGTCATGGCGAAACTTCACAGTGCAGCCTGGCTCATCAAAGCTTCTGCACATGTGAGAGTCTTTGGGACAAAATTATGTATTTATTTCTTTGTTTAAAGCTTTTCTATGCTGCCCAATACTAAAGTCTCTGGAGGGCTTACAAAAAAACCCAGAAAACAGAAAACAAAGCAAGCACATACAACAAACAACAGACAACACACTGCATCTGACCATTAATGATAAAATCAAAGATAAAACCAATTAACTGTTAAAATATTGGGAAAATGAAAAGGTCTTCACCTGACGCCAAAAAGAATGAAGGGACGGCACCAGGTGAACCTCCCTGGGGAACGTGCTCAACAGTCGGGGCGCCACCACTGAAAAGGCCCTTCTCTGGGTAGCCACCCCCCTGATTTCCTTTAAAGAGGGTTCCCAGAGGAGGGCTTCTGACTCAGATCCTGAGGGACGGGCAGGCACATAGGGGAGAAGGCGCTCCTTCAGGTATCCAGGACCCAAACTGTCTAGGGCCTTAATAAGTCATTACCAACTCCTGGAATTCTTAAACTATTTTGCAGCTGGAGGTGTAGGCCTTGGCCCATCTAATGTTGGGTTCCAGCAAGAATTTGGGGTTCCAGCCACGATTTGGAGACTGGTGTAAACCTTGGCACATGTGGTTTTGTTCAGGTCTTCTGTTACGCTCGTCCTGGATTGCCGAGGCAGGCTGACGCCAGAAATCACTCACACCTTTGCCCTGTTGCGAAACTACTTCTGGATCCAGTAACTAATTGTCACCCGCTCTGTGATTTCCGAAAACAGTAACAATTAAGTGTTTCCTGCGAGTGTTGTTAGAGTAAAAGCAGCCTCACTGATTTGGATATCTCCTGTGACAGAATGGAAGCGGGTTTGTTTGAAAAACAAGACCCTCATCAGACTGCATGAGAAGGTGGAACTCGGGGACTGAACTTGTCTCTCTCACAAAGGTCCATCCTTCCCGTCTCCCTATAGCCGTGGTTTTCGAATTGTGCTAAAAGGGCCCCAAAACTTCCTTTATACCGGCTGCTGCAGTTAAGGGGGTATTTTCTGTTCTCTGATCACAAATTTCAGGACAGCCACTGCATTCTGTAGGATGGCCCATCAAAAATTGTTCAAATGATACAAATTGGGGAAGCCGACATCTTCTCTTGACTTCTTATATGCATGCAAGCATTTAAGTTTGCCCAGAACTCTTTATCGAAATGCTAGTAAACCTTTTTCTCATCTCTGCATAAAGCCAGAGAGCACATGAATGATCTTCTACAAATTGATGGCGTGCATCTGGAAAAAAATACTGGAAAGAGCAAATAAAATTATCAGGAGATTGGCATAGGAAGAGTTTCGGGGTGAATCAGGCCAGAAGCCCCGACACAGCACCTCAGCAGCCACCCAGAGGCTTCTGGGAAACTCACAGGCAAGGCAGGGGCACACGTGCCCCCTCCCCTGGCCCTGGACACCACATGTGCTCATCATGCCCAGCAGCCATGGATAACCAGCCCCCCATTCTAGGGGTCTCCCATGAGGTGTCCGTGGAAACCGCTGGCCCTGCAGGATTCTGCACTGGTGCCCATCAGGGCCCCCGCCCTTCCACTGTGATGGCGGCCAAGCACTGGCCTCCAGCGCCATCTTTGTTTCGGGGATTGCCTCGCTGCCCCCTTGGGCTAAGCCTGCACCTCTGTGTCTTGTTCAAGTTCCTTGTCTCTGGGCTTCAACACTTGGCCTTCTGGCCAACGGTAATTTTGTAAGTCGGCATATCCATCGTAGCAGCCACGTTGCAAATGGCCAGGCTCCCCATGTTGTGACAGCAACCACGAGATTTGCTCAACATTTCAAAAGTGCCCACTGGCCCTAAAAGATTGGCAGCCGTTCTTACCCTCATTTCCTAGTCATTTCATTTGCCCTTTTCTATTTTTCCAGACACACACCTTCAATTTATAGAAGGGCATCCATATGCTATCTGGCTTTATGCAGAGATGAGAAAAAGATGTGTGACAATTTCAGGGAAGAGTTCTGTGCAAACTTAAATGCTTGCATGCATATAAAAGGTCCTAGAAAGATGCTGCCGTTCCTATTTTGTATCTTTTGGAGCATCTTCAATGGGCCATCCTACAGAATGCAATGGCTGTCTTAATATTTGTGTGCAGAGACCAAAAAAATAGCCTTTTTAACTACAGTTAGCATGGCCATGAAGGTCAAACGGAGAGGCTTTTCTCTCGTTGTTTGAAGATATTTCTACCAGGTTGAAGAGGCGAGCAGAATTCAAGGGCCATGAAAGACATCATCTCTTCTGAAATAACATTTGACAAGGTTTTCTCCCAGAGATAAATGGACTGGAGTGAAGAGTCTGAGAACAGGTGGTGAGAGAGGAGGAGAAGCTGCCGAGAACTCAGGTAATACTTGTCCACTGGGCGAGAAACCAATCTGTCAGAACGGAAAAGCAGGCTGGGTGCAGGACGCACAGAGGGAACAGTTTAAGAACTTCCTCACGTCAAGAAAACACGAGAGCGCTGATATTTGCACTTTGCTATTCATGAGATTTGGAAGGTGTGCCGTGGACCCTGGGTCAGAAGAATGCCTTTGAACACTGAGCCTCTCAGCAGGCATCCTGTCGGATTATTGTGCAGGCGGTTTTCACCTGTTGCTGTAAGTTCATCTTCAAATCACCTGCTCTGAAGAGCTGGGCACATTAGGACACGTTTTTCCGTTTAAACTAAAGCAAACAAAGAGGGGCCTCAACTCACACCTTTCCCTCTGCCCAGGCGGATCCATCAGGTTCTAAGATGGTGCCGGAAGGACAGGACTTTCAAGGTGATCTCAGAAGATTCCCAGGCAGAGCATTGGAAGCAGCCCACCTTGGGAAAGGAGGGGAGCCTTTCCCAGGTGGCGGGGAAGCAGATGCAGGGTGGGCTCCTTGACCCAGCCAGGAGATGACAGGAGATCCAAGCAGGCCCGATACGAAGTCTCCAGTGCTCCCACCATCTCACCCTCAAGCAGTGGAGGCCACCCTGAGGGTGGAATAAGGGCCTTTGTGAAAGGGAGGGAAGGAGGGGTCATTCCAGCTTGGATTCAGCTCTGCACATGGGCAGAGGATTCTCCCACACCTCAAGGAGAACACTACTTCGATTCAGACTGTTCTGTAACCTGTTGAGCTTCAAGAAGAGGACTGCGCTTCTGAAGTCCACCTTCACGCCTAGGAAGGAAAAGAGGGAGTGAGACCAACCAACCTTCAAGCTTGGTGTTCTGGATGCTGCAGGCCAGAAAATGAGGGAGAGAATCCTACAACTACCAAAAGGAGGAAAAGACCAGCTTTCCTCATCTTCCTGAAGTACTTCCTGACCGTGAGGACCCCTACGGTATGGAGGTGGTGGAAACGCCATCAGTGAAGGTGTCCAAGGATAGGCTGGACATGCACATGGCGGGCATGTCATGAGTGGAGCTGGCTGGATCCAGACTAGATGGCCCGGAGGCCCCTTCCGGCTCACTCTGTTTCTATCAGCACGGGGGAAACCATGTGCTTGGGCACCAGAGGAGGGAAACGCGGGACCTCGTCCCGCGTGCCAACATCTCCCTGGCAAGTAAGGGCATCTTAGAAACATGGAAACCTAGACACTTAGAACATAGCACCTTCCCACATTCTGCAGCCAAGTGCAGCCTTCTGGCACCCTTTGAGAAGCAAAGCAGCTTTTATTTATTTATTTAAAACATTTCTATGCCACCCCCATTGCAACAAAGCCTCGGGGCAGCTCACAAAGAATACATAAAAACATACATAAATAATCGTAATATAACAATTTAAAAGAAAAAAAAACATTTAAAACCCCCCCGGTGCATTCTCGGCTAATTTTAAAACCCTAATTAATTCAATAATTTAGCAATTAAAATAAGTTTTAAATAAAAAGGACTTAGCCTGACGCCGAAAAACAAATAACGACGGCGCCAGGTGGACCTCTCTGGGGAGCGCATTCCATAGATGGGGCGCCACCGCAGAGAAAGCCCTCCTCCGAGTACCCACCCTCCTAATTTCTTTCACGGAGGGTTCCCGGAGAAGGGCCTCCCCCGCAGATCTCAGGGGGCGGCTGGGCATATATGGATGTAAGCGCTCCTTCAGGTAACCAGGACCCAAGCCGTTTAGGGCTTTATAGGTCATCACCAACACCTTGAATTGGGCCCGGGCTTCAATCGGGAGCCAGTGGAGCTGGCTCCCAGTTTTGAGGGTCTCTCTTGTGGGAGCCACGCCAGAAAAGCTCTGCTGGAGCAGGCGCAGCCTCCCCTCGCCCCCAAGGGGTCCCCAAGGAGGAGGAAGGGGCTTTCGAGGCACAGGATCAGGGAAACGTGTCACCTGTCACAGGCCGACGGCCGCAGCACAGCTGAAACAAAGCGTCAGCAAGCAATCGGGTGCACCACCCGGCAGGGCCCCCAAGGGCTCATTCCTGTGAGCTGCCGGAGAGCCCCGGGCTGTGGCGCAGCATATCGCTGCACTCGATCGATCGATCGATCGATCCATAACGCAAGCTGCCATGAGCAAGCGGAGCAGAGCAGGGAAGCTTCTCCTAGCGCCTTCTGGGGCTGCCCCCTCTGTGCCGCGTGACTGCACAGGTTTCGGTCCTCGCAAGCATCTTTGGGGCTGATCCTGCTCCGGCAGGCATCGGCACCGTGAACCGCGCTGCCCTTCCCAAGCTCGCCACCAGGGGGAGCTGTGTGCACGCGTCAGGTCCAGACCCGGGTGCGCGTTTGGGCGGCCCCGATGCGGAGAAACCTGAACTCGTTTGTCTCCAAGCAAAGGTCTCCGGCGTCCCTACCTCCTCCTGCCACCGTCCCCTTCCCTCTGCTTTGGTTTACAGCCAAATGCAACAGTGGAGCTGCTGAGCACCCCCGCCCCCACCAGACCGCTGGGGTGGCTACACCCAAGCAGAGGAAATGCATCACAAAAAGGGCACAAGCAGAGAGTGAACGGTGCAAAACTCAATACATGCAAATACAGAAATAATTATTGCACTTTGAAGGAAAATGCAGTCTAGCCAGGGGGAGCCAGCTTCTTCAAGATCAGAGGGGCAGTGTATCCACTCTGGGTTTTAGCCTGAATCGATCCCCAAATAGGTTCAGGGCCATGGGTAGCTCCCCAAATGGTCCAACGATGACCCAGATTGGATAGATCAACCCACTGACACAGGATCCTTGCGCACCCCCTGGGTACATCTCACCCTCACATGGCAAATGGGACCAGGGATTCAGATGCCGCCTGCCTCGGAGTGAACTGTGGATGGATCACATTTTTAAAAAATAATAAGCATGAATTGGACAGATCAACTCTTCAAAGACAGTCCCAGAAAGAGAGGGCCACTCTGTGTAAAAGTGGGCACGTGGCCACCCTGGGCCCCCTGTTGGCACTCTTCCCTGGCCTGAACGAGGGGAGCGGGGGCAGCTAAATGGCGCGGGCCACTCCCTTGGCAGGCCCAAGCATGGCGCAGCTGCCGGGCTGAGCTCGGCCCAGCCAACAGCTCCCTTCGGCAGCCCCAGAAGCTCCTTGGTGGCGCAGGAGGGCACACGACCCACGTTCCAGCACAGCAGGCGGTCGTGATGCAGAATGATATGTGTCTTCCCAAAAGCATGCAGCCCAAACGAAGACCCCCCAGACGTTGGCAAGATGCTCCCTTTGCTCAAAGTATTACGCCTATTGAATAAAGAGACAACATGTGCAGTTTCATCTGTGTGCAACAGAAAACTCCCACGTTCCTATCCCAGGTTTGGAGTGCCAGTAAAATCGTGTTTCAGCTATGCTGACTCTTTATGAACCTCTCCCTAAAGGAGTGCAAAGTCCCTGCATGGAAAAGACCTTGTGCTTTTGCTCTCCCACACTGGAGACATCCAAGAAGAACCTGGGCAGCCACCTGAGTGGGATGGTGTAAATGGGTGTCCTGCAACAGCAGGGGGTTGGGCTCGATGGCTTTCATGGCCCCTTCCAACTCTACTATGCTGTGATTCTAAAACTCCAAAAATATACTCATTTGCCTTTCAGGGAGAGAACTGGGCATGTTCAGCCTTGAGAAGAGAAGACTGAGGGGGGACATGGTATCCCTGTATAAGTCCCTCAAAGGCTGTTACAAAGAGGAAGGTCGAGATCTCTTCTTGCTGATGCCAGAGTGCAGGACACGGAATAATCATGCCAAGCTGCAACAACTCAGATTCAGGCTGGGCATCAGGAAGAGCTTCCTCACAGTCAGAGCAATTTGACAGTGGGACCAGCTGCCCAGAGAAGTGGGGGGCTCTCCCACACAGATACATTCAGAAAGAACCTGGGCAGCCACCTGAGTGGGATGGTGTGACTTGGTGTCCAACAACAGCACGGGCTTGGACTTGATGGCCCTCATGGCCCCTTCCAACTCTGCTCTTCTATGATTCTGTGATTTTGCTCAGAGATTGTCCACAATCCTCCTCTACTTTTGGTAATGATTCAAAGCTCCGTCTGTCGTCCACAGCATTTGCTGGAAGAGCAACCCTTCTTCTAGCAGACAAGGTCCCCGGACGCAGGCCCAGTGACCTCTGCAGCACCATGCACCGGCAGCCGTGCGCAACGGTGCCGCGGATCGGCGCAGGAGAGCTCAGCGTCCCTGCCCCATGTTTCGGGCTTGTCATACTTTCGCCTGCTGTCACTTTGGTGCCGTCACGCGATCCTCTGCGGAATGAATGTGCTGCAGGCCGGCCGCTGCACGGGGCCATCCATCACAGCAGGCGCTGAAGGGCAGAGCAGATGCTCTGATCACTAGCAATGAGGCAACCGCCGAGGGAGAGGGGGCTCTCCGAGACACAGAAGCCCAGGGTGGGAGCATTCGAATGAGACATTAATCGCAGTGCCTGGAAAGGTGATGCAGCCAGACAGAAAGGGACTTGGGTTACGAACGCTCAACAGGGAGAGTGCCAGCTTTTCACGCACTGCAGGCAAGGATTCATGGGAGGGCCCCGCTTGACCTCATCAGGTACGGCAGCTGCTCGGAGCTGCCATCTCACGCCACATTTATTTTTATTTATTTATTAAAACATTTTTATGCCGCCCCATTCGCCGAAGCCTCGGGGCGGCTTACAACAATAAATTAAAATAATTATAATCTTAAATTAAAAAATATAAACATTAGATTAAAAATACAAAAATACAGTATCACATCATCACATTGCAGAATCTAGGAAGGAAGGAAGGAAGGAAGGAAGGAAGGAAGGAAGGAAGGAAGGAAGGAAGGAAGGAAGGAAGGAGGACAGAGAAATCTGCTGAGTCCAGATTCCCCACAGTCCGTTTCCCCAGCTCCTGCAGAGTTCATGGGGCTGGAGGATCCGTCTTTGCTTTCTTCTGTGTGCATGAAATAAAGAACATGGGCAAAAATGTGCAAAACTCCCCCATAAAGTATAACATCTACATTATGGGGGAATTTGTGCACTTTGGACTAAACTGCGCATACACATGCAAACGCATTTGTAAGAACTCTGAGCCTGCAAACTGGCACATGGCAGAATGAAAGTTGCCCCCAGATCCACAGGTTGCCAGTTGTTCCTGGCACGTCCCCGCATGGAAGCCATCCAGTCCAGACTTCCCCAGCTCTTCAGATGTGCTGAACCACCATCTCCCATCAGCACCCGCTGGCTGCTTCACCGCACTGATTGCGTTGAACCACTGTTCCGAATTTTATACATTTGCCTGTTGCGCTGTATTTAACCTCGGCCCCAGTGGGTGGAAACTTGGGGTGACTACCAAGTGATAAATAAAAGGAGAATTGGGGTCATGCGGAACCCAGGCAAAGTCAGTGATGGTGCATGGAATCAGAGCTGTGCTAAACATTTCTGCCGCCTCTTTTCAGCCATGCCCTTTCCATCTTTAAACTGGGACTGGGCAGCACAGCCTTTCAAATTGCATGCGCCAGCTACCCTAACACATTAACCTTAATTTAAATCAGATAATGTGCTTTTTAAAACATGCATCCCCCTGTATATGCATGCCAAGTTTCAGGTGCCTAGGTCTCACGCTACGGGGATGACAGACAGACGTTCTCTTTTATCATTATAGATTAGCTTTAATGCAGTTTCAGGTTGGAACCAAAGCTAAATGGGCCTAGGCTGCAACGGGGGGGGGGGGGGGCGCAATGTTAGCTGGGAACAATGGGGGGGTGCAGCACAAGCACCTTGGTCCTGGCACCGCGATGTGGGGCTCCAACCGAGCCCGGCCCAGTCCCCCTTGCAGTCACCACGGAAGGAACTGTTCCTTCCAGCCACCTTTCCAAGATGATGAGCAGGCCCTGGAGAGGAGCGAGGGGGCATATCGATCCGCATGAAGAGGTGAGACTGTGGCCAGTGGCTTTTCCTTTTTATCTGCTCCCCGGTGGCCCACGTGGGTGGCGACAGTGGCCGTCTGGAGGAACAGCAGTGCGCGAGAGACCCGGCTGCAGAGATCTCCGCCTTTGCTCGCTCCCTGCCTCCAGGGCGGAGGAGTGGAATGGAGCCCATGGGCCTGCGCGGGTTTAATCGCTGTGATTCCCAGCATCCATTTGGATCAATCAAGGCCCTTCCTCTTCACAAGTCGTGCTCGGGAAGCTCGAGGCTTTCAGCGATGACCACAATCCGTCTGCTAATCCTGGACAACATCTCTGGATGCCAAAGAGCGGTTTTGCACCGGGCGGCTTTCATACAACGTTGTCGTCTACATGCCACAATATTTCTGCTGGTAACTGCTCTGGCAGAAGCTCGAGAGCAGCCGAGAACATTTGCATCTTTATGAAGCCTGAGCTCCGCAGTGATGCTGTAGCTCTGTTTTGACTAAATAGACCAAGAATGACGTTGTGCAGTTTTCCTTGAGTGTGGAGAGATTATGTCCAATTACATGTTTGGTGCCTTCTCCACAGATGCATCTGGCATCTCGCCTTTTTTCTCCCAAATTATAAAGCCACCCTGCAAGTTATTCAAAAGAGACATTAAAACGCAAATGAATATCATTTGCGTGAAATGGAGGAGAACGTTACAACTCAAGTCAGATGATTATTATTATTTTGTCTAGACAGGTTGAGAAAGGGAGAGCTTAAAGGAATTCTCGCTCGTGCTAACATCAGCCCTCCACTTCTCAGCGGGAGCCGTGCTTGCATTGCGTTGCGTAAAGGGCTACCTGCCGCGGTCTTCCTGAGCCGAGGCCACCACGCAAAGCCAGGGAGGCAGCCGCCACTGGGAGGGCAAGGCTGGGCGGGCAGCTTTCCTTCGGAGCGACCTTATGCTCAGCAGAATGGGATTGCTCTGCAGGCCGCTTCTCGGCTGGAGGAGAAGTCCACCGATGCTGCCTGGTGATTACAAGATTGGGCCTTGTTTTAAAGGGGCCAGACCCTTCCCCGTGCCGGATCTGGTGAGCATCTGCCGCTCAGTAGACAATGCCAGGCAAGAAGAGCAGAGGAGTTGGCCTGGTGTGTGATAGCTTCCGACGCCCTTTGATGGACCGTGACTTGGTCCAGAAGGGTTGTCCGGATAGTCTCCCACATCAGGGCCCCAAACTTCCCTTCCATTAGCAGGGCTGATGGGATGTGGGGGAGCAACATCCTGGGACCGCACGAGAAGTGTGTTCCGGATCCTTTCCGACCAGGGCTGAGCTAGTTTGCACTTGCAGGCTGAACTCTGCCTCAGATGCAGTCTGGGGTTGAAGGCCACACGTTTCCAAGTTCGCAACAGGCCCTGCTGACCACAGCGCTTGGTCAGCAAAATGCACATAAGGAATTGCGCGCCACTGCAAAATGCACACGAAAACCTTTAATCAACAGGAGAAGAATCCATCCATTCCAAAATGAGCACAATGGAGGTGCACACCTGGAAAAATACACGTGGAATTTCATGCAGAAAGAAGGGCTTGCAATCAGGTACTGGCTCAAGTTGCAACGAACGTCAGGACGGAGTTTGGAGAACGCAGGTGAACGCCAGCTATGCAAGTCTGCATGTCGTCCTGACATCCAAGGACAGGAGCGCAAGTTGCCTATCCCTGTTCCACAAACCACCTTTGTTCTTCCAAGGAATTCTGGAGTCCTGAGAATTTCCTGCTAATGCCTCTCCTGGGTCTGTTTCCAGGTTGTAAGTCCTTCAGGGTAAATGTCTAGCATTGTTTTTTTTAAAAAAGAGCAAAAACCCTCCATGTGTCAATGGCACCTTACAGAAGATCGCAACTTGAAGGAGTTCCTGGTGGGATGCAGCTTTTGGCAGCGGTGAAGGTGACCTCTCCTCCATCTCAGGCATTTGCGCAGCAGCTGGATGGCCTCCTAGCAGAGATGCTGCAGCAGCAGTCGGCTTCCTTTAGGGGGTCTGAGCCCCCTTCCGATTTTGTGCCCCTAAGAGTCACATCCTTGGGAGGCAGTGGCCGCAAAGGAAGGGTCCTGCACAGTCAACGTGGCCGGGCAGCCTCCTGTGCCCACGTGAGGCCGCCCAAGGACGTGTGGCCTGCAATTTCTTCCTTGTTCTAGCACACGGGTGGGAGTCATTCCTGCTTTGGTGCAGCAGGCAAACTCATACGGCCGCCAGATATGGACACAGGCCGCCCACCTGGCCCACCTGCGCCAACAGTGGCTGGGTTCACACGACGTGGCAAACGCCCTGCATCATTTCCACAATGCACGGAATTTGCCCGGACTTTCTGGCCTGAAAACGGGGTGGTGCCCTGGGCCGCAGGCTCCCTGCTGGGGCCTCCTCTCTCGCCAGGCATTCTGGTGTCCCCGCCGCCGTAACACCGGTCACCATCAACTGTCTGCACCTGGAGAGCAGGCAGAAAAAGCAGGGATGCAGGTCACAATCCTCTGCACAATCATTCCATTTCAATCGTGATTATTAGTAATTATTTCTCAATGTCCATGTAAATCAGCATTTGCAAGCTTTATGCAAATCGGCGTTCTCTTTTGTCTTTTTTTAAATGCATGGTCCTTTTTTGGCCATGCCTACATGACTGTTTTATTCCCATCCCTGAAGCCAAAACCCCAGTCCAACACAGACACAAAGGAGCTGTTAGCTGCCACGAAGCAGAAAACCTACAGGCCCTCCAGATTGTGCCGACGCTTTCCCCTTTCCCTGGCTCAATTGGGAATACTGAGAGTTCTCGGGCTTTTCTGCCTTCTCCGACATAGGACAGGGCCCCACATTAGAATAATACTTTCTACATTTTCATCTAAACACATCAATGAGCCTATGTGAGATTTTATGCAAATTGGTTTCCTCCTTCTGGTGATGAACGATGGGCGCGCCAGCCAAGGAACACCGAAGGCCAACCCTGCCCAAGACCAGCAACTTCACTGCCCCCTATGAATTCCGACCCCAAAGAGGAAGTTCATTTACGAAAGCCTTCATCAGAATTGAAAGCGCCTCCACCACATTCGGCTTTTGTTAGATAAAATTGCAAAAGCACTGAAAAACTGGTCCATATAAGAAACGCTTTGTTGTTGTGTAGATGGAAAGCCATGCCTGACCCATCACGACCCCATGGACAGCATTCCCCCAGGCTCTCCTGTCCTCCTCCATCCCCCCCGCCGAGTCCACCCAAGCCCACCCCCACCCCCCCCAGTGGCCCCATCCAGCCACCCCATGCTCTGCCGGCCCCTTCCCCTTCTGCCGTCTGTCAGCCCCAGCATCAGGGTCTTCTCCAGGGAGTCCTTCCTTCTCATTGGGTGGCCATCACTTCAGTGTCCTGCATGTGTCCTTAATGACCTCAGATTGATCTCTTCCTAGCATGGTGAGGTCACTAAACCCTGCCCATGAAGCCAGACAACATTGCGCTTGGCGCCACACTACAAACACACCAAACTTAGCTTTTTCTTGATGGCCTCCAGCACTTGACCAGGAAGACGCGCACCTTGCTTGGATTTGGATTTCCCAGCTGGCTGGGCGTAACGCCTGCCGCCCACGTGGCACCGAACGGTTTGCTAGATGAGCTCTTCGGTGAGTGGACGCCCAAGCCGGAAGTCAGCCATCCATCTTCTGAAGTGTGCGGTCGAGGATCCCACGCATTGCAAGAGAGTGTGCTCACGTCGCTGAAGCGTCACCAAGACAGCTGGCTAGTGGAGAAGGGCTCGTTCCAGTTGTTTGAACGCGGACCTCTCCCTGCCTGTTGGAAGATTGATGCCGGCCGTGGACCCAGATCCAGCACTTCAAAGAGCTTTCCTCTCTGGTAGGTGACGGGCGGCTCCACCAGGATGGAGAGGTCCTTCACCCACTGAGTAAGCAGCAACAGGTGCTGGGTGGGAGCACCTGCTGTGAAGTGGATGCCTCACCTGCATCCTCTCCTGCCATCAACGCTGAAACACCGGACGCCGAAGCTGCAGGAGGTGGAAAGCTCGCTTCTGAATTGTCTGGAGACAAACCAAGGGGGGGGGAGGATGTGTCGATTCCCCTCACCCACCCCCC
This sequence comes from Varanus komodoensis, assembly GCF_004798865.1. Classification (NCBI taxonomy): domain Eukaryota; kingdom Metazoa; phylum Chordata; class Lepidosauria; order Squamata; family Varanidae; genus Varanus; species Varanus komodoensis. The sequence continues at coordinate 3,064,933 of NW_025335568.1, read as the reverse complement.
AAGCTCACTCAAGCGTCTCTATGGCCGATTTCCCATTTGCCTGCTTGAATTCTTTCAACCTCTCTGGGTACCATGTTCCCTTTCATTTCCCTTGAGGTTATCGTGGCGGCCGGGGAAACGTCCCCAGGAGATCGTGCAGCAAGGCAGTCTCCCTCATGTTCTGCAAGCTCAGCCATCAGATCTATTAAATAGGTTCAGTTCTATTCTACTATGAGCAGCGCAAATTACTTGCTGCAGATGTACTTTATTTATTTTATTTATTTATTTTTCGATTTATATCCTGCCTTTTTCCTACAAAGGGCTCAAGGCAGCTTACATCCTTCTCCTCCTCCATCTTGCGACCTTTTTCTTACCACCCCATGGCCCCCTCTTGCAGGGACAACGACCTCCAAACCCTTGTCTTTTGGGAATCTCAGCTCCCTGACCTCTGAAAAAGAGGACCAGAGCTTAACGGTTTGGAGAGAAAAATAGGAGAGCCAGGGGGTGCCACATGGAGCTTCCCCCTCCCCAGAACCCCGAAAGATCCCAGGGATTTTCCCCCCCCCCCCCCCCCCCCCCAAGCCCCATGTCCACTGAGGTTTGCCCTGCCCTCTTCGGGCTGCGGGCATCGGGACACCTGCATGTGGCTGAGGCTAAACCAGGCCAGGCAAACCTCCAGCAGCGCGGATGTGTGGAAGCCGAGGAGAGCAGGCCGACTCATCCCGGAAGGCCAGGTTTGGATCTGCTCGCTGACAGAGCAAGAGGCTGGCAGTCCGTTTGCTCCTCGCCCAGCTCAGGATGGTGCCAGCTGGGGAGAGACCCAGGGGTGCCAGCAGGGGTCTGCCCCTCACCTCTCCCAGCAGAGGCCATCAAAGGGCCTCCCTCCAGCGGAGCGTGTCCTTGCGCCCCTTCCTCGCTGGAAGCCGGTCGATCTGCCCCCTCCTCGCCTGGTACCAGGCAGGCGAGTAAGGGTGGCACTGGGGGCTCTTGCTGGCAGGCCCCTGACGGCGAGGGGCCCTTGGCCCGTGCCCACACACACCTCCTCTTGCGGCTGGCCCAGGTCTGCGCGGCACGAGCAGAAGGAAGAAGGGCGCGGAGCACCCGAGCCGGGCAGCAGGCGAGCTCCAGCGAGTCCCGCAGCTTCCCTTTTGCACCTCGAGGCTCGTGCTCCGCCCGGGCAAACGAGAGCGGGGCTGACGGAGCAAGAGGCCCCCGACCCTGACCCCGCTCACCCCCGCGGGGGGACTGGCGCGCTCGCCTGCCCGGCGCTGCAAGCCGACGAGCGGGAACCGCAACACCGATGCGTGCCTGCCAAGGCTGAGCGGGCTTCGGGGCCCCGGGCGCTTTGGATGGCAGGCGCTTGAGAGGCCACCGCCATGGGGCGCGGCGGGAGGCAGGCTCGCTCATGCATGAGATGCCCGGCACAAGGTTTGTCCCGAGCCAAAAAGCGCCCATTTCCCAGGCACAGGCTGAGGAGTCTTGCCAACAACCTGAGCGCAAGGCAGGGGTGGGCCTGAGCTGCTACACAGGAGCTTTCTGTGTTCCCAATTTTTAACAGTTAATTGGTCCTATCCTTGTTTTTAGCCTTATTTATTGGATGCAGTGTGTTGTGTGTTGTTGTTGTTATGGTTTGCTATGGTTTTTGGTTTTTTGTAAGCCATCCAGAGACTTTTCAGTATTGGGACAGCATATAAAGACTTTAAATAAATTAAAAACCTTGGACACAGCATTTGCTGCTTCAGCGCCCGCATCACGGGGGCAAACTTGTGCCACTTCTACCAGGACTGCCAGCTTCTCTTCCTGAGCAGGGAGAAGCACCTCCAAACAAAGCTGCTGTGGGTTTTTATTTTCTAGGGACACCTCAGTGGCTTCACTCTGCAACATGCCTGCCTCTCTGGGATCAATCAAATCAACAGGGACAGGAAATCTAGCCGGATCCACAAGAGGCATCTCCCAGCTCCACGGGGGCTCCCAGGCACCCACACAGCCCGCTACCTAGACCTCTGCCAACACGGAGAATCTGCGTTACGACTACTGTACTTTGGTCGTTGCATGTATGTCTCACCATTTTTCCGCTTGTGGGGAACTCGAGGCAGCTCCCATAGCTCCGTTTTATCCTCATAACAACAACCCTGTGAGGTAGCCTAGGCTGAGCATGAGTGATGCCCCAACTCACCCAGGGAGTTTCATGGCTGAATGGAGACTAGAATCCAGATTCCCCCAGACCACCAGTCCAACACGCTCAGCTCCGCACCACGTGGCTTCCATCTCGGGGTCTGATTCCCAGAAAATGAAATGTCTCCACAGCAAAATGGTCTTTAGAAGCTGTGCAATTGGTGCCCACCAAACAAGCCCTTTATTTTGCCCCAGCCCAGTTTCTGAGTCTCTGCGGAAGCTTCTGAGAGCTTTGCAGAATGGCACCGACTGCTTGCTTTCTTGCTTCCCCTTAACCATTAGAAAATAAAGGTCAGCCGCTCCTCTCACCAGGCTGCTGTAGCATCAAGGCGGAATGCCAAAGTGGCAGGCGCCAAGCCAAAATCAAGATTCTGCTCCTTAAAGAGAACCGGCCGCGGCCCCCACCGAAAAATCTGCAAACGGCTCTTCCTAATGAGAAATGAAATCCACACCCGGGCTCTTCAGGCGCCTCTCCTGGCCTTCCCAGCTCTGGCTGCTCTCCCCCAATGAAACTCACCCCCCCACCCCATGCAGCTAATGCGACAGCACATAATCCCTAATTTGAGGATTTAAGCCAGCTAACAGCCCTGCGTGGCGGTGCAGCTGAATAAATCCGCCCGTAATGGCCCTTCCCTTGGGCTGCCCTGCCGCTTCCTCCAGCAGGGAGCTGCGAGCATCAAGGGGTGTTCCTCGGCCCGGGTTCAGCCTTTGCCCCATAATTCCCGCCAGTCCCTGTAGGAGCTCAGGATCATTCACCTGGCAGGATCAGGCCCTAGGGAGGGTGAGTGGAAGGGGTGGGTAAGAATGGCAACTCAGCTCAGGGCAGCTCAATTCAGTTCCATTCCGTTTTGTGGAGAATTCACTAAACATTGCACACTTCCGTCTATTCCAAATGGAAAGAGCTTGCGTTCTCTATGATAAGCACACACGCACGTGCACACGCACAAAGCCAGATGTCGGAGAAGGTTGTGTGGCCTTCCTTCCGTGAGCATTTGCAGACTTCCGCACGGCTCCGCTTGCTTTGCATGAGCAGGCTGAGCAGGCGGGGAGGTCCAGTAGGGCTAGGCCCAGCCCGATTCATCCATTAAGGCAAAGAGCTTTGAGGGAATAGCTCTCACTTGGCTAGAAGCCGCCGTAACTCGTGGCTCCAGTGGGGTGGTGTATCCACTCCAGGTTTCAGTCTGAACTGAGGAAATCGGCGCAGTGGGAAATGCCACCCAGGTGAGGACAGGGGGAAGCCGAGGAGGTGATGCAGTTCTGTGCCTGACAGCCAGAGCATCCAACCAAGCAATGACTTACCAAAGCACTCCCCCTCTTCCTGGTGGGCTCTCCCACAACAGAGACCTTCCAGAAGAAACTGGGCAGCCCTGAGTGGGATGGTGTGCCTTGGTGTCCTGCACCAGCGCGGGGGGGGGGGGGCGTGGACCCAAGGGCCTTCATGCTCCTTTCAGCTCTACTCGTCTATGATTCTACGATGCTTCTGGTTCCCTCCTCTCACTCTCTTCCAGTTACTGCTGTGCAGGAGGGAGTGGAAGAAATGGCTGGGGCTTGGGGCAGCGGGACTTGTCCTCGCCTGGGGAACCCTGCCTTGGATGGCTTCGAAAGGGGGTTGGCCAGTCCATGGAGGAGGGCCTGGCAGTGGGTCCCAGGGGTACCAGCTCCGTGGGACCTCCAGGGCAAGGAGCGGCAGCTGCTTGGAGTGGGGTGGAGCCGCGGGGCTGCTGCCTTCGGGCCCTGCTTGGAGCTACCCGGAGAGACAGCTGGTGGCCACCACACTGTGGAACAGGATGCCTAGAAGATGAATGGGTGGCCTGGGCCGGCCAGCCTCTTTTTAACTTCTTTCCCTTTAAATAAATGTCTAGCGTTAATGGCTAAAATTACACACTTCCAAGAGTGCTGAAATGTCAAAGAGCAAGAGGGCCGTTGAGTAAGATTCCCCGTTGTTATCCAAGGGGCCTCGGTGCCCTCTGTCACTTTTGGTCCTGCCTTATGGGCATTAGACAAGAGGAATAAATTGTGCAAAGCCAAGGGCCTTTGTGTACATTTTCTTATGCGGCGTAATTTAGAGAAGCCTGGGAACGCAACTGTTTTTTGCACAGAATTGGGGTGCTTCTGCTGCCTTGGAGTTAACCTTGTTCAACAGGGGGGCGATCGCCCCCAGCAGGGAAGTACTGCTAGACCAGAGGGATTCCCTGAAGCCTACCCTGGTCAGATCGCTGCAGCTTTGCAGTCTCCTTCTCACAAAGGAGCTTTATAACCAACGCACAAGCTGGAAATTAAAATAACTCGGTGATCCTCAGCTTGCCAATGTGGCAGGGGAGACCCGGGTTCAAGTCAAAGAAACATAGAAACAAAGCGAGTCAGAAGGGGCCTCCCAGGCCATCTAGTCTGACCCTGGCTCCAGCCAACTCTGCTCACGACATGCCTACCATGCGCTTGTCCAGCCTGTCCTTGAACACCTCACTGATGGGGCCTCAACCACCTCCCGGGGAAGCCCGTTCTACACCCTCGGGGTCCTGACTGTCAGGAAGAACCCCACTGCTTTGAAGCTCACTGGGTGAGTTTGGGACTCTCAGCCTGAGCCACCTCCCTGGATTGTTGTGAGAATAAAAACGGCCTGGCAGGAAACTCTGCAAGCAGCCTTGGGTTCTTCTCAACAGGAAAACAGATATGGTATAAATGCAATGCAGTAACAATAAACACTACTTAATTGAGAGCTCATTCTATCAAAATCAATTGGACTTGCTTCAGGGAAAATACACTGTGGATGCGAACTTCAATGTGATGCACTGGGGATACGTAGGAATTTAATTCCAGTTTTGATCTTGATAAGCACGCCCCACACTTTGCAGGGCTCTCTAAGCCTGGGACAGATAGAAAAGTCAGAATATGGGAGAATCCCATTCCAATGGATTGGTCCATCCAGGACATGACCACCAAGCCTCTTGCTCTGAGAAGTTTGGGTCTGAATCCTTGCGCTTTCAGCCGTGGCCATGTTCAATTTGGCTCACCCCATCTTTGTCCAGAAGGGCCGTCATCTTCAGCAGCTCCATCAGAGGCAGATAAGATTGGTCCTTCCCGTGCTTCACATGGCCATGCCCAGCACCTGTGCAGTTCCTCGTCTGTGGAATGGTAAGAACTGAAGATTTAGACCATCTGAATGCAGGAGAAGCAGCCACCATGGCCCATCTTCCTAAATACTCTGCTCCCTTTCTCTCAGAAATCAAAGAGGACAAATGGATGGCAGCTCAGCAGAACATGGTGAAGGTCTCAGCTGAACTCCTCAGCATCTCCAGGGAAGGCTAGAAGAATTCCTGCCTGGAGCCCTGGAGGAAGCAGTGGCCTGAATGTGTCTGGCTTGGTCTGACTCAATGAACGGAGCTCCCAATATCCCTTCATCCTCGGGACTCGGCTTTCCACCATCACTGAAGTGCGCTCTGCCTCTTCCCTTCCCCATCCAGTTGGAGGTGGAGAGATGGAGACTTAGACATTCTGGCGCCACCCTGGACTCCCCAGCAATGAAATGCACCACGATCTGACTGCCCCGGTGAAACCCAGAAGAGAAGCTCCCGCCACTTCCGGAGTGAGGAACAGATCCCATCTGGGGACGCTCTCAGCTCCATATTCCTCCAGCCTGGGATGAAGGAGGTGGGGCTGGGCGGAAGGGGGGCTCCAGAGTCGCCCCACAGCCCAGGTGTGCTGCGTCCCAAGTGGGAGTCGTGCCGCCGAGGCCAGTCCAGCGAGGAAACCCCCAGCACTGCCTCCTCACCCAACTCATGTTATCCACTTAACTTTCTGAAAAACTGCTCTCACACTGAAGGGATCCAAGACGGCAGCAATTAGAAAACGGAGGCGACGCAGACCTTTCCGAAATGAAAGACAGCAGGGGGAATTAATGAGCATGAATGCAATCCAGTAATTAATTGATAAACGGCACTGCACAGGCTTCTAAAGAAAAGGGGACCAACGTGACTTATCTCGCCAAAGGCAGAGGAGAATTTCTCTCGTCTTTCACCTTGTAGATAAGGACACAGAACTGGGATCCTTCAACTTTGAAGCTTAAGAGGGATCTGTAAGTTGAAGACAAAAAAACCAGGGGGAGGCTCGGGGTGAGAAAACACACACGCGTGCGCACGGGCAGAACCTGGCGCTCATGTGAAGAGAGTGAATAAAACATGAGGCTGCTGAGGATTTCATGCCGACAGTGTTGTTGTTGATTAAGTTGTAAGCTTCAAAGCACTTCTGCAGGATTATAAAGTTATAACTGGTGCAAAATATATATAGAGAGAGAGTCGCCGCAGGCATGAAAGCAAGATGAGGGGCATTTCAGCAGGTGAGCGAATAAATGCATCCAGAAGGAGAATGCAGAGGAGCGTGGGGAGGCAGCGCTCCTGCGACCCGCTGGCCCCCAGCTTTCAGCTCCTTTGGCAACATGGCGGCCACGGGAAGGCATGAAGCTGCCAGCTGGATCACTGGCCCCTCCTACCCAGTTCCGGCTCCCCAGAACCGTGGCTCTTTGCTGACTCAGGCTGGCCAAGGCGCTAGCTGCGCATCCAGAGGTCCAGCTGGTCTCAAGGCTTTGCTGGGGTGTCTGGGACAGAATATCAGGTCAGACCCAAGGGGACAACAGTTGTAGTCATGGCTCAGCCATGAAGCTGACCTTCAAAGAATAGTAAGAAATATCAAGAAAGATGCTGATTATTTGAATCCAGTCCAGCCCAGCCCTTGTCCTGCTCTGGAGATGGAAACAACATTGCTCGCTCTGGTTGATGGCCCCTTCCCGGGAACGGACAGGCAGAGAGGTCCGGTTGGTTCTCCTAAACCTCTTGGTGGCCTTCAATGCAACCCACCTACCCAATTCTTCCCAGGCTGGGCTCAGGGGTCTGGCATTTCCCTGGTTCCGGTCCTTCCCGGAAAAGCAGTCTCACCCGGTGGTGCTCGGGACTTGGCTCCACCGTGTGGCCATTGGCTTGCGAGGTTCCACCAAGTCCCCTGTGCATCTCAGCCTCCGCATGAAGCTGCAGAGGAGAGCCCTCAGCTCTGCGTGCAGAAATGCCGTCAGTGTGCGGATGACCCTGAATTTTACTCCTTGCTTCCATCTGATGATCCTGGGAGCACGGTCTCCAACCTGGGCACTGCAGCCCTCGGCAACCCCCATGCCCTGCAGATGGTTCTTTGGGGCTGCAGGCTTGCTCTTTCAGTTCCTCTAATGTGTATCCCCCACCCCATGCCCTTCAGATGCGTTGGACTACAGTCCCCATCAATCATAGCTAGTATCTAAGCACTCCAGGGGCGGAGTCCCATCATTTCTTCCTGCAAATGCAAAGGACAAGCACAAATTAGGCTCTGGGAGATGTACAAGAGGAGCGCCCAGCTAGCTTGCCTTCGCACAGATGCAGCCATGTATGTGTAACTGCACAAACACAGGTGCATAATTGTGCAAATGTTGTGCAAATGGTCATAATTGTGCAAATGGTCATGCAAACCTGATGCGCAACCATTTGCGCATTGGAAAAATTCTGCAGCGCCCCCTAGAGGCATTTTGTGACTTGGCCACCATTGCCTGCTTCCCAAGGTTGGGGGAGGTGGTCCTTATGGGTCAAAGAAGCCCTTTGCGGGGTAAGCCAGCATTCGTGTTTGCGCCAGTGGTGAGGAGGGTGTTGGGAAAATTCAGATAAATCCTGGCAGAGAAGGGTTGCTTATATGTGCCTTTGTGTGATAAAATCAAACCTGCACCCCTTTCTCAGAAGGCACCAGAATGCCAAGCCCAGTCACTGTTTAGTGCTGCTGTTACTTTAAGAAGAGGGCATTATTACCTGGACTGAGAAACTGCTGTAGGCTAACACTATTAGTGAGGAAATACCTGTGTTCTCATCAGCTGCAGAAAACCTGAAACAATGGTGTCCCTTTGTTTCTGAATGGGGCCACCTAAGCATCTAGTCCCTCAGAGGCAAGCCCCTGGGCAGCGTGATTGTCAAACCAGATTTCCTGAATGGTTCCTCCAACAGACACATTTGCATGTTTAAGCAGGATCCAAACTGCAAAGGGGTCTACTCAATTGACAGGTAATGTTTTCCAGACTACTGTTGCCAGTTTTAATGATCCCTTTAGAACCTTATGTCATGCCTGGAGCCACTGGGACGCTCCTGTACCAACATAATCTGGAAACTTAACCCTCTGCATTGGCCTGTGTGACCAATTGCTCTAGCAGGTTATAAAAGTGTCTGGACCTGGGCTGTGATTCTGTAGTTGGAAGGGAGAACCACGACCTGGGAACCTGCTGTTGTAAGGAACTGCAGGGGCCCTGGGTGATCTTCCAGTAAAGCTGTGGAGGTTCAAGGCAAACCGGATCTTTCCTGACTGAGCCTGGCTATCCTGTCGGTCGGCTGCCCTCGCAGCTTTCCCGACGGGGCTGCAGTAATCTTGGCGCCAAACTTCTGCACGGAATTACGGAACGGAGGCCGTGGCCATAAAGGGCCTGGTGCCTCACCTTCTTGGGCCCAAGGCAAAAGTTCTTCCCCAGATTAGGCAGCGTTCCCTTTTGAGAAGCACACCAGCACCGCAAATGCCGGCTGGAAAGGGCCGCCCGGCATCCCTCCGCTTCACAGCCAACCTTGTGCTCTCTGAAGGGCAGGATCCGGGAAGTACCTGCAAATATTAGCTCGGCAGCCTCTCATGTATTGGCATCAGAGAGCAGGATCCCACCATAAAAGCGTTTTGCTGAATCGAAGAGGCGACCCTCCGCCCTCGTCTCTCCCCCTCTTTTAAGTGCCATCGGATGCCGCCGACTCGCTGTCTTTGTTCTCCGCGCCTTCCCATCTCCTCTGACTCTCTCATCTTTGGCAGAGCCTGTAATTTCCTCAGCACTCTCTCTTTCTCCTTTCTTTGAGCTTCTCTCTGGCATAGTTGACTTCCATTTCTGCGTTTCATTGTCTTTTGCTCTGCTCAGTCTGGGCCACAACCGCAGGACTTCGCCCCTCTCTTGGGGCATCGAGGCTTGGGAGGAGTTTCATGTCAGGCACATGTGAAATGAACGGAAGGGACCCCCCCCCACCAACATTTCAAGAGGAGGTGGAAGTGTGTCAGTTCAAAACCAGCGAAGTCTCCCAGAGAGAGCAGTTCCCAGGCGTCAGTCGGATGTCAGCATGGGGATCTGAAGCCAAGTGGGAGTTCTCTCATCAGGGAAAGGGCTGAGGAACGTCGAGGGAAGCCAAAACGCAAGAGAAATCAAGTTCTTCAATGCAGCTAGGGAGCTTTCTCAAGGAAATCCCCCCCGCTCCTGCTGGAGGCGCGGCTGCCGCCCCCCCCCCCCCTCGTTCTTCACCAACATTTTCCATTGCACAAATTTAGCTCATGATGCTCAGAAAATCTAATCTAAGTACATCAAGCATTCCAGAAAAGAAATCGACCCTGGGATCAATTTGGATTGTTGTGTAGGGTGAGATGCGGCAGAAGAGCCCAGATGGACCAGCCAATCCGCCGTCTTGTTTCTCACAACGGACAACCCAATGGCCAGCTACTGATCTTCAGAGATACGCTGCCCCTGAGTTTAGAGGTCCCACACCCGCAGTTCCATGACCAAGTTTCTTCCTCTACTTCTAAACAGATCAGAACGAAAAGGCTTAGAAAAGGCAGCCCTTTACTGAGGGTTCGCAGGTTTCACCATGTTACAAAAGACTTTCTGGGAAAGCGTTGCGAAGCCCTCCTCCCTTTCTACCTCATTCATCTCACATGCTGAATCTCAACGGGGCTGGCTGGGAATGCTAAACTGGGAGAAATCTGGGCTCCAGTGACACACAGAGACAGTCCTCTCTCTCTCCACACATTTGCCGAATCCCCGTTCAAAGCCACGCCAGGTAGCACCAATCCTCAGTGTAGCTTAGGGGCAACAAATAGCAACGCACGTATCGGCCACCATGTTTATTCTGTATTACCGTCTGTCACACATTTCTACACCACCCAAAGCCAGAACCCTCAAGGCAATTCACAACTATTAAAACCACCCAGTATAGCACACGCTACACTGTAGGGTCTGGGAAATACCTCTGGGAGCAGGGGATACCCGGCCCCAAACCCCTGAGGGATTTGAATGTGAAGACCAACACTTTGGATCGGGCCCAGACACGGCCTGGCAACCAGCGCGGATGGGAAACCAGCAGCACAAGGAGGTCCCTTCAGCCAATCACATTGCCCTGTTTTTGGCCAGACCGTTTTCGAGGGCAGCCCCATGCATAACGCGTTGCAGCGCTCCAGCCAAGAGGTTCCCTTCTGCAGGAAGCTGAGCTGACCGATCCCTCCCCAAACAAGGAGGTCCTCCGTGTAGCAGCTTGTGCTGGTAAAGGGTGCCATCATCCACCGTCTGGATGGGCAACTGCAGAAGAAGATCTGGCTTACCCACCCCACCCTGCAGACCTCAATAGCTGCAAAAGCAGTAGAAGCAGAATTGGCAGAAATGAAAAATCTGGCATTCCACAGTGCTAAAATGCTTCTACAGCATCTGGAAGTCAAATGCTCTCACGTTAATCTTTTGGGGATTTCTCGGACTTCGTTACCTGGCACCTTGAGTGAGTTGCATGCAGATCCAAGAGACCTGCCTTAGTGAAGTCTGCCTCTCCCGACAAGTTATTTGGAGCTGCGAGACTGTGGCGTTCTCTGGAGGAAGAATTTCTGTATCCTGGAGCATCTGTATTTTTGCTGTAGTTTTAGAGTTTAGAGTGTTGAAAGCATTGTCATGTCTACTAGCAATTCTTATGGTGATACTATATTAAAAAGCAATATTACAATCTCTGTATGTATATAAGAAGGGGGTACATTTTTGCTTTCCTGGAGCGGCAAGAGGGAGACCTATCCAATGCTACACATCTGAGCTCAGAAGTCACACCCCTTCCCCTGGCCCTGCCCCCTTTTCCCTAACAGCTGCTCACTTGGTGGTTTCCTGCCTTTTGCCCCAACTCTTTTTTCCCCTTTCTGAAAAGTTGGGGTGCCTCTCTCAGGCTTTGTCACTGGCAGTGAAAGTGTTAAGCTAAGATGCATTGATATTTTGGGCCTGCCCCTTCCGCCTTTGGCCCTGCCTGGCCCTTTGAGCTTCTCTGCAACGGAAGTTGGCCTTCAGAAAAAAAGGGTTTGGGCACCCCTGTTTTAGACCCTGATCTTGCTGGGTTTTCAAGATCCCCGTGTGTCTTATTTCAACCCTCCACCCAGCTTTCTCTTTTCTCAGCTTTTGCTCCCCACAATTCCATGGTTTGCAACTTCCGCCTTTCTGCTCCATCAGCGCAAATAAACAAGAGACACTCGGCCAACCCTGAGTTAAACAAGAAATACTCTCCACGTGTGAAGTCCCACATTTTCAACTTACTTAAATCATGGCACCTTATGCCTACAGGAATAAAAAATGTTTGCTTCTGCTGCCTCAATTCCAGACATTTGGCAATAAGAAGCTCTCTGCGGTAGAAAAGAATGATATACTATTACATTATAGTACGATAGGCTATTAAATAATAGAATAAGATTATCTATCCACACATATGCCTCTGACCATACAATATAGCCCAAAATGAGAAAGCCAAGAAGGATGTTTCCATGGTGAGCAGTGCCTGCACCAGGGAAGGGGGAAGGCAAGGCCACAGGGACCCAAACACAGAGGCTGTCTTGACTGTATTTCTTTATTTATACATGCACTAATAAGCCACCCAGAATTGCCGAGGCCTTCATATGCCACTCTCTGGATGGTCTGTATAAGATTGTGGTCTCTGTGATTTTGCAGCTGAGGTGGAGTCCAAAACGGAAGCTTCCCCTCCCCACTCCAGGTGCAATCCAGTTCCAGGGAGACCTTCAATCCTCACAGCCAAAGCCCAGAACCCGCTGTGCCGCTCATGGAAGCTGGACTGCTGTTCCCTTCCGGTGCTCAGCCAAGCCAAGGCGGAGTCAGAGAGACCTTCCTTTGTGAGCATCAACATGACGGTTGTTCCTAAGGCTGGGATCATTCCTGTTTTCCACCCACAGCACAAACAGTTTGTGGTGATCCAGCAAATGAAAATACCCAGCTTCTCCATGATGCAGAGAAGTGCACAGCTTTTAGGCAACTTGACAGACAAATTCAAGAAGGGGAGGATGCTAATGCAGAAGACGAAGAAGACAACTTTTTGGCACTCATCACACCCCGAGACACATCGACTTTAATAGCGCCTCATCTTCAGAGGCAAAGCTTCTCTGCAAAAGGACAAAGAGGTCACCTTCTCTCTCTAGAGGGCTCGGAAAAAACATGTCTAAGACGTGCACAGGTTCCTCTCTCCTCCTGTCTAATTTCTTTCTTGTCTTAACCAGAGAGGTGTCATTTAGATTCTATTAAAACAAAGCCTTCCATTAAATGCCACAGCACATCGTCAGGGTCATGCAATCCAGCCAATCGCAGGAGAGCCATTAACGCCGCAGAAATGACAGGAGGAAGACGTCGCAGAATGTTAAGTGACAGGCAATAGCCAAAGAACCATCAGTGCCCCATTATCTTGATGTCGTGTTGGCAGACCATATAATCATTGCAATTGGTATTCTTGATGGAAGATCGGATGTTCACTTTGGTGTTCAGGATGCGCCAAACATGCCGGAGCATCTGGGCATTGATGTGGATGCTCTTGTGCATGACTGAGCGGAGGGATGGAAGCCTGGCCCGGTGCTGAATCAGTGCGGAATGTCACCCGGGCTGCAGGATTCTGCTGCCGGAGGACCCGGGGCTACCAGGAGCTCCGATACAGTGTCGCTTTGGAGGCCTGCCTCACCTGAAATCTTCAAAGCCAACCTTGTCTTGAAAGCGGTTTAGGTGAAGGCCCAAAACCAGCCAGGCCAAGAATACGGATGTTGTCTTTGAGTTCTCGGAGTTTCTATCTCAAAGTTCAGCTTGTTCTGGAGTTTGGAGGAGTTTTAAAAAAGGGTTTGCATGGAAAGGCATAAGCATTTTTATGTCCATTTCTCCTCATCCATGCATTTTGGCCTAATGCATCTTTTGTGAAAGCAGTTCCCCTAATATACATTACTTTCTCTAATATACGTGTGCATTTGTATATGCATTTTTGGGTTGGAGATCTCAGTGCAACTACCACTGCCCTTTAGAACCACCATGTGGATCCAAACTTAGCTATCCTTTGAAATCCACTATTCCCCAGGTTTTGCAACTGAGTCCTCCGGTTTTTTGGATTTATGTGCTGACCTTGCCAGACCTTGTATACCACTTTTGCTGGTATACAAAGCATGATAAGTCCAGAGCTTGCAAGTCTCATCCTAACCGTTGACCCATGGCTCCGGAGGCCTGTGTCCCGTTCTCCCTTGCTGATTTCCCAGATCACTGTGGCCCTCCATGGAGGGTCCTTCCAAATGGGAAAGATCCTTCGTGGATCCTTTTTCTCCGGAAGCAGCTAAATATATATGCGATGATCTTCCTTTCCCTCTCATTTTGCAGTTGTACTTTGAAGAGGGACCCAATCCCATGCAACTTACTTCCTGAGTTTGCCTCCACTGAGTTCACCTACAAGGCTGCCTGTCAGATCTTCATTGCTCTGCTGACTGCCTGGGCTTTTTCGCTTAGCAAAATGAGGCGACACGACAGAGACATAAAAAATCATGCACGCAGCGGAGAAAGTGGAGCAAGGAACAGTTTGATCCCTCGCCCATCATGCCGGGATCCAAAGTGATCATCCCACGAAGATGACTCGTAGGTGGAAGAAACAAAGGGAGGGTTCTTCACGCAGAACAGGGCTCTGATATGGAATTCTCATCGGCAAGACAGCCCGATACAAGCCCTGACTTGTAGGGCTTTAAAAGGGGATTGGGTACATTTCTGATGAAGGTTCTCAGTGATTCCAAGACCTGATCGTTCTCTGCTTCCTCCAGTTTCAGAAGGAGGATGCCTGTGCACACCTGTTGTTGGGGAACATGGGTAGGGGGGTGCTGCTGCCTTCCTGTCCTACCTGTGGATTTCCTGCAGCCACTGTGGGACTTTAATGACTGACACATCACTCTGCAGTTTCAGGCCAGGAAAATCACTAAGCTGGGAGACAAAGTAATACTTTTGCCCCACACCTCAGAGGATTGGTGAAGACAGGCTCCTCGCTCAGGGACTCATAGGGATGTGCCGGAAGTGTTGGGGGCCCACACCTGGGGTGCCAGCCAACCTGGCTGCTTCCATCGGGGAAAACCATATTGCTTCCAGGTGCAACATCTGCTCAACAGCTGCAGGGGGGAGGGGAGGGAGGGGAGAGGCATTGTCTGGGGAGAGCTACGTAAGAGAGAGGCAGGTCTTGAGCGGAAGCAGCCCAGCAGTGAAAAATTATGTGGCACCGTCTGGCAGCTCTTAGCTGTTCAGGTGAGAGCCTATGTTAGGAAGGGAGGCAGCTGGCAAGGGGAGTCCGTGCACAGGTGACCCTGGGAATACTGCCTCTACCTGCCCTGCCCAGCTTGGCTCAGGCTTGTCAGGGAAGTCAGTATGGAGCAACTGCACTCACTAGAAAGGTGAGGCAGAGTGAAGCCCAGCTCTGCAGTATGGCAAAGCAGGGCAGGGCAGCGCAGCGCAGCAGGGCAGGGCAGGGTGAGGCGGCAGGGCAGGGCAGGGCAGGGCAGGGCAGGGCAGGGCAGGGCAGGGCAGGGCGAGGCAAAGCAGCAGGGCAAGGCAAGGCAAGGCAAGGCAAGGCAAGGCAAGGAGGCAGAGCAGGGAGAGGCGAGGCCTTTCAGGACCATGGACAGATCTAGGACAGCCAGCGCTCACTCAGAGTTGTTCTCTCAGCAAAATGCAGAGGCCTCGGGAAGGCTGGAACGAAACCGTCGTCTTCTTAAAGGCCCACTGCCCATTTCTGCAACCACTAGCTACCATGGCAGGGATTCAGAGGCCTGCATCAGGGGAAAGCTCTCTGAATCTGAGGAATCTGATAAAGTCGCATCCTTGCCCTAGAAAGCCCCAGAAGAGCAGGTGATGGGTTACTGGATAACCCCGCCCCCCCCTTTCGGTGTCTCCCTGTAAGTACTCGTGGAGGTCAGGTGTGGAGGCCTTTTGTGGTCTCACCCCTTTAATGTTCTTCTGCTGCAGCCTTTCTTCTTTCCTTCCTGGATCAGCCTAAGAGGCAGATCACGGAAGCACATTTTTAGACCGGATCCGGCATGGCTCCTTTTATGTCCTTATGGACACAGACTAATTCATTACAGTTCACAGCCCAGAACTGAAACCAGAATCAGGCCATGCCGTTTGTTCTTCCCGAAAATAACACCAACCGTTGCTGGTAACAAAAGGTGCATTTTGAAAATGGACGAAGCAACATCTTCCAGTGGATTATTTGCAGCATTCAGCAGCACTACCAACTGCAATCCACACCCAGGAGCATTGTTGTTGTTGCGCAGGTTTTGTCACCACTGCGATGCCACGGTGTGGCATTGTTGATTTCTTTCATTGTTATTGTTCAGGTCCACAGAGTGATATTGGAGGAGATGCGGGTTGGGAGGCAGGAGCAGGGACGGGGGAGCGGGGGAAGGTCTCATGCTGTGCCTTTAATCAGAATGTCTCCTGATTAAAGCCTGCTTGGAACTCTTTCTCTGTATCTTGTTTAACTTGATTTCTTTCTGTTTTGTTCCAAGGGACAGAGGGAAAGAAAGAGAAGAATACAACTCCGTTCCAGTGAGCATCAAAAGTGACCAGGCCTTAAGTCTTTCTTCCACGGCTGTTATTAAAATGAAAAAGCAGCGAATGCACAGAGGCAAAATAGAGCACCAAGAAAATAGCAGGCAAAATGGCTCCACAGAGACCAGACTCAGCTTCACCTGGATGTCTGTAATCGTGCAGCTCCAAACTGAGAATCCATGCAGGGAGCCGAGACCGTTTGCATGCAAATACCCCAGGCCTTGGGAGCACAGGGCAAGGGGAAAATAGCTCTAGCACAACCTGAAAACAGAACAATAACACAACTTTCATTTGACGGTGTTAGTTTTCCTTTATTTTCTAGAGAAAGCAAAAATAGAAGCTGCTATTGCAACATTCAAGCACAGCAGAAAATGAGTCCATTTACCAAATTATTGCTCATTTCATATCCATTAAGCAAAACCCAGGGTAGAAAAGCCTTGGATTTCAAACCCTTTTTAAAGCCTCTTTAAAGTTCCCATTTCCATGTCAACGGGCTTGGCCAGGTTCTTCTCACAGAGGTAGACACTCTGGGCCTGGGCTGTACCATTCAGTGCAGGGGGGGGCTCCCTTGATCCAATCTTCCTTCTGAGAGGAAGCATCCATGCGCACAGAAAACTAGAAGGTTTGCTCGCAAGAATATCCCTGCATATGAGCAAACCGCGGTTCTCTTTCCTGAACTCCCTGCTGGATTTTTGTTCCAAAAGCCTAATTTGGGGAGGGGGACTGCTGAAGCCCACACCAAAGAAGCTGTCAATGCCCTCCTTGGGAAGATCCACTTGCGGTTTTGCAGGCTTGCTTCTGCAGTAGCTTCACAAAGCACCAGGGCCAAATTGATTGTGTCCAGAATGTGTCACAGACGTTCATTCTGGCCTCTTTGCACTGGGCAGCCTGCTTCTCTCTGAGCCTGATTCAAGCGTCTGGTCTTGCCTTACACAGCCTGAGACCACCACACATGGTCCCAGGCTGTGTGTTCATCACTGCAGGCCTCCTTCAGGTGCCTCTTCGAAAGGATGCTTGGGAGGTGGCAAGGCCTTCTTAGTGTTGTCCCCCAATCATGGCATGATCTACGGATGAGTCCACCTGACACCAACACGCCCATCTCTTTGGCACCAAGTGTCGCCCTTCTTCTTCTGTCACGTACTTGGCAGATAAGACGAGGTTTAAATCAGGTCCTCGCTCTTTTTCTTGTTGGTTGCTTAAATTTTTCTTAGATCTATGTGTATTTTGTACAGTTTTAATCTTTGTAAACTGCCCAGAGGGTGTCGGCTGTTGGGAGGTATGGAAATGTAATAGATGAGATAAAATTATATGGACCTCATCTGGGGGAAAAGACTTCCGAAATAAACGGAATAACTACCACAAGGGTGTGGGTGCTGGCATTTGGAGCATAAAGAATCGCCGTGAGCGCTGTTACTGCTGCTTCAGACGCTCTGCCTCCCCAGACAGGAGGCTGTTCGGGTGCCGTCTTCCAGGGTTCGTTTCCCCATAAGGAGAGGCTTGGTGTGCCAATCCAGCATCGGCAAGCTCATACTGGGGGAAAGCCAGCCTCCCGAAAGGTAGTCCTCATACCTGTGGAGAGGGACCCAGCTCTGACGAGTTCCCAGCTGGATTCTTCATTTCAGAGGAAAGAGCAGAGGGACAGAAGCGAGCAGATGTTGGGCAAAGAAACTCAGACGGAGTGTGAGAACGAGCCTTCCTGGGAAGGAGGAAGACCGTTTGTGGGGAGGCTGAGGGCGAATTCCTTGTCCCTGTAAAGAGAAGGTTGGCAAAGCAGCTGGACTGAACACGGGACTCCGGCTGTCTTGCCCGTAAGCAGTGGGTGCCACCTGAAGAGGAGATTCTGGGTCTTTCCGAGAGGGAGGAAGGAGTTTGGATTCAACTCTCCACGTGGGCAGATGCTGCTCCCACATCTCAAAGAGATCTTTACTTTGATTTACGCTCTTTGTGACTGTCGTGAGCCGGGCGTCCCCTCCCAAGCAAGGCAGTCTCTCCAGCGCTTCTTGTAAGAGCCTTTCTTCTACACAGGAAGCCTAAGCATTCACAAGCCTTTGAGCATACCAGGAGAAGTGTTGACCCCTCTCTGCCCCCCTTCACCCAAAGCTTTGCTTATGAACCCTTCGGGGCCGGTCTCTGGAAATAGGGGCACTGTGCTCTCCGCACTCTGAGCTGCTAATTGGTCTGGCCTGCAGCTGTGCCAGCCCATGTGAGGTCCGTGCTTCCAGATGCCGGTGTTCTCCATCCAAGAGGCTCCCCAGTTCCAAATCTCCTCCCTCCCATCCATCGTCTGCTCCATTCGCACAGGCGGGAGGGAGACTGGGCCCTGGGGGTGTCCTTGAGCTACTTTCCTCCAGAGCAGGCTCAGACTGGCCCTGGGACCGACTCTGCAGGAGCAGGCTTGCCTGTTAAAACAACCGCTCCCTCATCGTAGTGTGAGCTCTGAGCCCATCTGCCTCAGCCAGCTCCATCATCCACTGACTCTGAGCTCTCAGTCCCACCCAAACAGGCCCTCTCTCATCCGCGCCTGGGAATCTCGCCAGAGCACACGTGCGCGACACCAACCTGCAGAGTCCCAATTAACAACTGGGCTTTTAAGGTTTTGTCAGCATCTGCCGGAGAGGGAAATGCGGAGAGAAAAACCTGGTCTTGCAACACCCAAGAAATGTCAACGCAAGGCTGGTGTCCTGGGAACCGCTCCCCAGTGGCAAGCCACATGCCCCTTGCGCTTTGCCAGGACCAAAACTGAGAGCATGAAATCGGCCGCTTTCAGCACTGGTGCGGGTAGCCAGATCCACAGCGCTGAGACTCAGGACCGTGCGCCCACACGCTCGGCCGGGACGCCGACCAATTCTGCCAGCCCTGCCTGCCACCCAGGTTCCCTCCCAGTCTGAATGCAAGGCTCACAGAGGCTGTGGGAGGAAAGACACGACCTATTGCAGTGACATGTCTCAGAGACCCTCCTTGCAACACGAATCATTTGAGGGATGACTTGGACTGGAGGGGGCAGAGAAGACCTGTTTGCCTTACAAAAGAACTACTCTGCCTAGAAAGGCAGCCCTCCATATGCACCAGCCCCGAGAGCCATATATACCTCCATATAACCATCACAGTTGGCTGGAAACTCAACATTAAGAAAACTAAGATCATGGCATCCGGTTCTCTCACTTCCTGGCAAATAGATGGGGAAGAAATGGAGGTAGTGACAGATTTTTCTGGGCTCCCAGATCACTGCAGATGGGGACTGCAGCCAAGAAACTAAAAGAAGCTTGCTCCTGGGGAGGAAAGCGATGGCAAATCTAGACAGCATACTAAAAAGCAGAGACATCACCCTGCCAACAAAAGTGCGTATAGTCAAGGCTATGGTTTTCCCACTTGCAATGTATGGCTGTGAAAGCTGGACCATAAGGAAGGCTGAGCGCCGAAGGATTGAGGCCTTTGAATTGTGGTGCTGGCGAAGACTCCTGCGAGTCCCTTGGACTGCAAGGCGATCAAATCGGTCAGTCCT
>NW_025335568.1:2955755-3045520 GCF_004798865.1 Varanus komodoensis | reverse complement strand
TGAGACATCACCCTGCCAACAAAAGTGCGTATAGTCAAGGCTATGGTTTTCCCACTTGCAATGTATGGCTGTGAAAGCTGGACCATAAGGAAGGCTGAGCGCCGAAGGATTGAGGCCTTTGAATTGTGGTGCTGGCGAAGACTCCTGCGAGTCCCTTGGACTGCAAGGCGATCAAATCGGTCAGTCCTGGAGGAGATCAACCCTGACTGCTCTTTGGAAGACCAGATCCTGAAGATGAAACTCAAATACTTTGGCCACCTAATGAGAAGGAAGGACTCCCTGGAGAAGAGCCTGATGCTGGGGACGATGGAGGGCAAAAGAAGGAGGGGACGGCAGAGGATGAGGTGGCTGGATGGGGGCAGTGGGTGTGGGCTTGGGTGGACTCCGGGGGATGGTGGAGGACAGGAAGGCCTGGAGGAATGCTGTCCATGGGGTCGCGATGGGTTGGATGCGACTCCATGACTAACAACAACAAACAACCATCACAGAGGTCATCCTCTGCGGACCTCCCCCATTCGTCCTCCGATTGAATAAGGGGGGAGATGGCAAGGAGAGGGGCCTTCTCCAGAGTAGCACCCCGGTTATGGACCTCTCTTCCATCAGAGATCCAGCTGGGGCCATCTCTTCATTCTTTTAGGTTCGGATTAAAAGCATGTCTTTTTTGCCATCATTTTGGTGGTGAGTCTTCGGTTTACAGTCTTAATAGCTTTATGTTGCTAATTGCTGCTGCCCACACCAGTTTTTACCTTTCTACTTTATTTACTTCCACTTAAATTTATTTTAATTAAGTTTATTTTAAATAGCTTAACTTGTTGACTGTTTAATTTTATGTCTATTTTTATTATGGATTTTATTTTTACTGTTCATTTTTATATTATATACTCTTTTTAATGTATTGTGCATTGTATTGTTCTAATGGTTGCAGACATATGCTGTGAGTTGCCCAAAGAACCTTATGGCTAATGGGGCAGGAAACATAGAAACACAGAAACACAGCAAATCAGAAGGGGTCTCTGAGGCCATCTAGTCTGACCCCTGGCTCCAGCTGGCTCCACTCCTGACATGGCTACAATGTGCATGTCCAGCCTCTCCTTGAACACCCCCACCGATGGGGCCTCAACCACCTCCCGTGGGAGCCCATTCCATACCTTCAGGGTCCTAACCATCAGGAAGCGCTTCCAGGTTTCCAAATCAAACCTTGGCTCCCTGAGCTTTGCTCCATTGGAGCACATTCTGCCCTCCATTGCAGAGGAGAACAGGTCTCTCCCCACCTCCGTGTGATGCCCCCTCACAAACCAGGAACACCTTTGCAGGCACTTGCAGGGAATACCTGGAGAGCAACCGTGCAATACAGCCGGAGGCCCTGGAGACCAGCACACAAGTTTTCTTGACGCTGCCGCTCTTTGCCAGAGCAACACAAGTCCGCGTCACCTCGTGGGCTCCAGCCCGGCTCCAGTTGTTCCTGCCTGTGTGTGGGGGTGGGTCAGTGGGAGCTGAGCCAGTGCTTGCATGGGAATACTGGGACTGGGCAAAGCCAGGGATTCGGGTGAGGTTGGAAGAAATGGCTGACCCAGCACGGAGGAAGACAGACAGATGGAGAGGCTTTGCAGTCACACCAGTGGCCTGTCATCAGCCCATGGAGAAGCTGCGGGGTGGAATCAGCCAGCCACCCTGGGTACGTTCCTGGGTGAAATGTGCTCCCGGCCTCCACCACCTCCTTTAGCGTAAGAGCACTGGATAAATGCAGAAAACCTGCAAGGGTCCCGGGCAGAAGCTCGGGCGAGGTGGCTCGGTTCTGCCCTCCCCTCTGAGATTCCTCATTTGGCTTCCGAGTTTCATCCCCGTTTCCTCCCTCGACGGCGGCCTCTTGCATGAATTTCCTGTACCATCAGTGAGAAACATTTCAAGGGGAAAACATTCTTTTTGTAACAAGACAAACATGCCGCATGGCACCGCTTGTTTAGACTGGCGGCTCTGGAAAATATATTTTTCCCTCATGGCTGAGGCGGTGGGAGTCATTTATACTTGTCGGGGAAAGTTTTGACAACAGATTGGAGCATACTAAGGATTTTGCAGGGGAGGGGGGTGAATAACAAGAATGTACACCACGTTCTCAGTCAGATGCCGGATGTGGCCCTTTTAGGAGAGTTTCCATACAAGGCACAGAACAACTGGTGTGCAGGGGGGACATTTCTTGCAGGAAAGGAGAGGAACAGATTTGATTTTTCCTTACAGGTTTGCTTTTTGCTTTGCAACCAGCTCCAGTGAGGCCAGAGAAAGAACTGGAGGCTGGTGGAAGGGGACCAGCAGCCTGGCATTTGGTTCAGACATGTAGGTAAAGATGAAAGATGCAGGTCCAGAGGAGGGCAGCGAAAATGGTCCAGGGTTTGGAAACACTATGCTATGAGGAGAGACTGAGAGAACTGGGCATGTTCCGCCTTGAGAAGAGAAGACTGAGGGGGGACATGTTATCCCTCTATAAGGACCTCAAAGGCTGTCACAAAGAGGAAGGTCAAGGTCTCTTCTGGCTGATACCAGAGTGCAGGACACAGAATAATCAAGTCAAGTTGTGGCAACCCAGATTCAGGCTGGACATCAGGAAAAGCTTCCTCTCTCTTGGAGCAATACGGCAGTGGGACCAGCTGCCTGGAGGGGTGGGGGGCTCCTCCACACTGAAGGCATTTAAAAAGCCACTGGGCAGCCACCTGAGTGGGATGGTGTGACTTGGTGTCCTGCAGCAGCAGGGGGTGGACTCGATGGCCTTCATGGCCCCTTCCAACTCTGCTATTCTGTGATTCTATGCAGATGGTACCGCTTGGCCTGTTCCACTGCATCTGCAGACCTCCTGGAGGAAGCTACTGGTTCCGCAGTGGGAAGGTCTTGGGAGGAAAAGCTGCTAGACCTTTGAGAGCTGCGACCTGGATGATCAAAGATGGGCCAAGCACAGGGTTTTGCCTGAAGGACCCCTGGGGGACCAGGGACTCAACGAAAGCATATTAACACTCCTTAATGGCTGGAGATGCTTCCCTGAACAGCCTGGAGATCTCTCTCCTCCATCTCCATCCCGCCTTCTGGAAATGACACATTGATCTTATAGTGGGAGAGCAGAGAAATGACCCTCAGCACAATGGCACTGCTCCCGTTTCAGCCAGAGACCCAACTCTGCTGCGGAGGCATTCTCAGGTGCGTGGGGCAGAGGCAAGAGACCCGAAAGAGCGCATTTTAGCCAAAAGCTCTCCCAGCCAGAAACATCCGCAAGGGATCAGGGACTGAAGAAAGGGGAGTGGCCAGGGAAGGGGGCGTGGCTAGGGTGGGCGGGGGTTCAGAGAACCTGGGGAAGGCTGCCTTTTGTAGACATCCTTAAAGGGGGGCAGGCCTTGTTCCTAAAATATCCTCCTCCAAGCCAAAACTTAACAGAGCTTCTAAAACGCTTTCCTCAGGCGAGATTGCCACGTTCCAGCACAAATCAAGCAAAGTTGTCACATTTGCAACATCGCTTCCTCTGCCTGACCCCACTGGCACGTCACAGTGCTATGACTTGAAAGGCACTGATATCCTTAGAATCTCCCCCCCCCCAAAAAAAACAAAAAATTAAGGACATAAGAGAGAAGCTGGAGGCGATGCACACAGCACCAACAGGCTTCCAAGCCATATGTTTTCAGGCATGGCGCATTATTTATATATGCACATACATATTATGCATCCCTATTTCCATATATAACTTTGAAGGCATGAATTAAAATCAAGCTGTGCTTTCAATATTTCCCCTTCTTCTTCTGTTAACGGTACCCACTGTGGGTGCAGACATGGCGGATTCACAAAGGCTTTGAATGAGGCCGGGAAAGCAATTGCACTGTGCGCAAAAGGGAAAAAATTAAAATAAAAAAAGATGAATGAACACTACTCTATTTCCTGAAGCAAATCTTTTCTCCATTACCACTTCCAAGCTCTCTGGGATCCTTTATAACTCACATAACCTCCCCCACTGCATGGAAATAGCCACCGTGGTTGCGGTTTCATTTCAGCCCTGGTTTATTTCCAAAGTGAGGCTGCACTTCGGTCCCTCTAGACGCCCAGCAAGAATGCATCATGAAGTGAAGTCAAAAGGAACTTCACGCCGGGGTGGCCAGCTTTTACTAGCAAACATTCTAGTCCTGATTTTTGCACTCAGAGATGTGTCGCGTGGTCAAGCCAGGCTTTTGAATGAGCAGGAAAATCTCTTCACTCGGGATTCTTCATTCCTTTTAAGCTTGGCTGCAGGCCTTGGTATCTGGTGGGGAAACAGATTGTCTCCAACCATAAGATATTGGGCTGAGTCACCCCTGCGAA
Organism: Varanus komodoensis; assembly: GCF_004798865.1. Lineage (NCBI taxonomy): Eukaryota > Metazoa > Chordata > Lepidosauria > Squamata > Varanidae > Varanus > Varanus komodoensis. Next base: position 3,041,191 of record NW_025335568.1, on the reverse strand, counting down.
CTGTTTTGGGGCGGACTGGTAATAGATAATATAATAAAATTTGCTTTTAAAAAGGCCTACAGAAGACATATCCACCCCATACCTCTAGCCACGGATTGGCTTTCCCAGGTTGGGAAGCCATTTTTATTTTGCTTATCTTTGCACAAGTTTAGCCACAGGAAAATATAAAAACGGGGAAAGCACCAATCAAAGATTCTGCGAAGCCCCTTTCTCCAGCGGAGCACAGCATGAAAAATGCATGGAGCGGGATTTGCAGATCTTTGGCTAATTTGACAATGTGGGAAGCACTGATCTGTGCTAATGTGGATTTGCATAAATATGTGCAAACACGTTTGTGCAAATTCTAAGTTCACAAATCGGCAGGGGGCGAAGTGAAAGCCATCCAACAGTCTGCCGGGCCAGAGCAGTGCCAGCCTCTCCACCGCTGCCTCCCTGAATACAGTCAGGGAGATCCTGGCACAGGGGTGGGGAGCCTCCGTCCCATCAGAGGTTGGACTACAACTCCCATTATCCCTGACCACCAGGCATTCTGGTTAGGGCTGCTTGGAGCTGCGGCCCAGCATAACAGGGGGACACGTAGTCGGGAAGCCGGTCCTAAAGCTTCGCGTTAGTTCCCATGGGAGAGTCTGAGCCACTGGGCACCCAGTGCAAGGTAACCAAGATGAGACGGGAACAAGGGGGGCACCCCTGCCACGAGCAAACCTCAAGCAGGCTCTGCCATCGGGGGTCTTGCGCAGGCCACTCTTGCGCTGCACGCAAATCGCAGCCCTCACACTACGGCTGGCGCTCGGGGGTACCTCGCAGGAAGCAGGGGCGACTGGCCGGAAGGCTGCTGCGCCACGGCGCCACCACGAGCGAAGGCCAGGAAGTGTACTGCAGCTGGGAAGCCCAGGAGAACCGGGCAGCCAGGAGCCAGTGGGCCACAGTCTGGTCTCCTGCCTCCACCCTGGATGCTCCAGAAAACTTTCTGGAGGCTGGAGGCTTCGTCGCTGGTGGGGGAAGATGCAGGCCAGGCTGCTGGGGAGGAAGACGATCCGTGCGCCCCAAGGCCTCCTCACGCAGCGACTGGGGAACGGGTGCGTGAAGGAGGAGCTCCGGGGCTTGGCCACCCATTGCCCGGGCCTGCAGCGATGGCCACCCGGGCCGGGAAGCACAGCACGCCATCAGGCACCATCTCCTCGGCGGCCGTGGCAGCCAGATCCGGAATCTCTCCCACTGGAGCCAGAGAAGCCCCCTCCGGCCGGGACGGGCGGCAGGAGGGCTTGGCACGGGAAGGGCCCGGGGGCAAGTCGTGCGCTAGTCCTGCCCTCGCAGGCGGCCAACGCTTTCCGTGGCGTCCGCCGGACTCCTGCTTCCTGCCTCCTGCCTCTGCCACCAAGGAAGCCGCTGGAAGCCGGCCAGGAGGCAAACAATGGAAGGGGGTGGGGGCTGGCCAGAGTGTTTATGGAAATTGCTTAATTGCTCCAAACACAGATGAATAAACAAAACCTGCCTTTCTGCCAACATGCAAATCACAAATGGCCTTTCATGGAAACTTTGGAGGGGGCCCAGCAGGAGCTCCCGTCTCTGAAAGGGGCCCTGCTTATCTAGAAGGAAAGAGCAAGGGACAAAGCCAGAGGGAAAGCCTTGGGGTAGATAAGGCGGGGCGCAGAGCTGGTCCAAACTTTCTGGAGGCACATCAAAAAAGTAGGGGGACAGTTCGTGTGCCTTGCAGGCCTTTTAGAAACAAAACTGGAAACTGCTTTAATTATTTTTCCATAAAAAAATTAGGGGAGGGGGAGGAAATTTAAGGGGGTGCTCATCCAACCTTCCCTGTACCCTGGCTTCAGGCCAGAGAAGGGGCTGCCTTATATTGGGTGGACCCATTGATACATCCAGCCCAGTATACCAGTTTTTCCCAACTGGGTGCCCTCCAGATGGGTTGGACTACAATTCTCAACATCCCCAGCCAGCATGGCCTGCAGCTCCCAGCGTTCCCAGCCAGGGGATTCTTAACAAACTCTGTTAAGGTCTGATCTACTGTTGCTGGCAGAACTGCTTCCTACTGAGTCGGACGGTTGTCCCAGGGAGCCGACTATCCCCTGCCCTGGATGGGGACATCTTTCTAGGACAGGAAAGGAGGATGCAGCCCTCCGGATCATGTTGGACCGCAGTTCCCTGAAACTGCCCTGACCACCTTGAGGGATTCTCAGCTAGGGGTTGGGGGTAGAACGCATCAGATTCCCCAGGCTCAGCAATCTGGACTCCAGTCAGCGGCACAGCGGCACTGAGCCCGATTTCGGGCAAGCATGTCCAGTGTGTGAAGGACACGTGCCTGGAACTGCACCCTGCCCTGCGCAGGCAACACCTCTCTCCCGTGATGTGGAAGAGGGACGTGGCCAGAGGAACGGAGCTCCACGTGGCTTCTGTGCATGCAGCATCTCCTTTCCACGCCGCTTGCAGCACCCGATGTAGAGGAGAGTTGCACCCCCTTCGGCCCCTGATCACCTGTGGCCTTCCCCTGGCTCGGCTCACCTTGCACGAGAGGGGCTGCGAACGCCGGAGGGATGGGCTCAGGTAGGGTTCAACCCACCCTGAAACAATAACCTGATTAGGATATGAAGAAACACCTATGTTCCTCGGCGCTGATTAGGCCGGCCGGGGCTGATACAAAGTCGCAGTCAAGCAACGCTGGGGGGACCATGTGCCTCCCTGCCAGAGAGTCTCGGGCCTTTGCTCAGACTCTGCAACTGAGAGTCTTCGCTGGACACGGATACTGGGATATTCTGCATGCAAGGCGGTGTTTGCACCACAAGGTGAGGGTCCATCCTGGTAGGCACGGTGGGCTGACCAGGCTTGAAGCCAGTCTTTTGAACCCCAAACCCGATGGTGCTGGAAGCCAGCCTCCCAGATTTGGCAGTAAAAGTCCATGTTTAAAAACTTCAGGAATGAAATAAAAACCAGGATGGCTGCCTTGGTACTCACAGGCGCCGGTCCCTCTTTTATGATATTAAGGAAGAGTCCTTTGCAATTTGGAAGAGCTCCGTCCAAATGCCCAGGCTTCCCTTTGGTGGCAGCTGCCTTTTCCAAACCGCAGGGTTAATCTGGGGCCCTCTCTGTGACGTTTCTCCGAGCTGCTCATCCCTAAGCGGAAAAGCATCGGCACGAAACTGGCATATTTGGGAGCGCTTTTTGTACGAGGTGGTTCTGGAGGGCAACCATGGCTTCATCAGCCTTGAAGATCCCCCTCATACATGCAGGGCAGGGGAGGGTCCCGGGATCTATCCAAGACGCCCTTGTCTGCCTACAGGACATGGAACAGAGAGAAAAGGGACCCCCGGCAATTTCAGCCCCTGGCACCCACTGGAGAGGTTCGATCTACTCCACACAAAGACCCTCTAAATAGGATTTAGCAACGAGGGGGGTGGAAATCCCCACACAAAGGAGGAGGGTCCCCGCAGGGAGGCTGGCGAGCCCGCGGAGCAGGACCGGTGGACCTCTGCTGCCACCTGCTGCTCACAGCGCGCCAAGCCAGCCGGGCTCCTCCGCTGCGTCCGTCCGTCCGTCCGTCCGTCCGTCCGGCATCAGCGGGTGGCCGCCATGGCGCTCCTCGTCCAGGCCCTCCTGCTGCAATCCAGAGCGAGGCGCACCCAGCGCAGGGCGATCCCTGCCTTCCCTTTCCTTGCTGGGGATTCCTGAGAAAGGGGGAAGAGCGGGGAGCAGGAGAAGCCGGCGCCGGAGCAGCGCGGCTTTTAAGGAGGCACATCCCGTCGGTGGCGCCCGTGGGCCAAAGACACCCCGCGGATTTTGGCCAGGAAGACGCGTGAAGGCTCCTGCTCCCTCCTCCCCCTCTCGGGTCTCCAAATGCACGTGGACGGGGCAGCATGCCGGGAACTGAGGGCAACAGGAGGTCCTAAAGATTCCTGGGTCCAAGAGGGATTGCAGGAGAGAATTTCTGCAGCTGCCCAACAGAATGGGCAGAGTGGGTGGCTGGGAACGTAGCACTGGCTGGGGCGAGGGCCCTTGCCCCTGGGACTGGCAGCACGGGCTGGCAGCCTCCAGCCCTACCTCGAGCTGCTGGGGACATTTGCACCCAGAGCCCTGAGCCACTGGGCATTTACCACAGAGCAATAGCCCTTCCCTCTTCCCCACCTTTCACCTCATGGGCGACCAGGAAGGGGCAGCTAAGTCATGCCCCGGCCCTGCAGGGGATTCCGGTTAGCCACCCTCTCCCCCAAGCCTGGGAGGTGCCCCAGTAATGCAGCCAGACCCTAAAACGTGGCCCTAGTACAGGGGTTTTCACACTTCCTGATTTTAGGGGCCAGTTTCCCTGTCCGCTGCACCCGCACCAATGTGGAGGGATCTGGGAATCGGCAAGTGCCCTTGCCAACACCTGGCAAAGCAGCGCACCTGGAAGGGACTAGGTTGCCACCCGAGACTGATAGGCCAGATGGGCCGGGAGCACCACCTTCTGTCTGAATGGGCTCAGATCTCCAGGCCCTGAGGAACTGCATCCTGGAGCAATCGCCTGTCCAGGTGTGTGATGCTCGCCCTGATCTGGACTGGGTTGCACTCCCCCCAAGGGACAGGGCGTGTGGTTTGGGGTGCTCCTTGACCTGGAGCTGTCCTTGGAGTCTCAGGTGGCAGCTGTGGTGAGGAGCACCTTCCCCGCTTCGGCTGGTCCATCAGCTACATCCGTACCTGGGCAGACAGAGCCCAGAAGTGGCACTCCATGCTCTGGTAACCTGTGAAGGAGGTTAGGAGAGCGGGGACCCAGAGAAGGGCCTTTTCTGTGGTAGCACCGCAGGTCTGCGTCCTGCTCCCCAGAGAGGCTTGCCTGGCCTCAACACCGTGTTCCTTTCTGCAGCAGGCTAACTCCATTTTATTCACCCAGTATGTTAATGGTTGGATGCTTTTACCGTATATTTCCATATATTGAAGATTGTGTTTTCTTTAAGTGCTGTCAGTTTTTCTCTTTTGTAAGCAGTCTAGAGATCCATCTTGGATGTTAAGGTGGGATTAAAAAGTTTCAAATAAATAAATAAATGGAGTTGAAGAAAGAACTTGCAGAACCACTGTCTACTAACTTTAAGAAGTCCTGGAGGACAGGGGAAGTGCCAAAAGGCTCCGTCTTTACCTGTCTTAGAAAAGGGATGAAAGGAGAAACCTGCAAGCACCGGCTAGTCAGACTGACATCAATCCATGGGAAAATCCTGGAGCAGATTATAAAGCAGTCAATTTGCAAGCACCTTTAATGCAGTGATTACTAGAAGCCAACATGGATTTCTCAAGAACAAATTCTGCCAGACTAATCTGATCACATTTTTTGATTGGCTAACCTCCCTTGTGGACTATGAGGATGCCTTGGACATAATCTATCTTGACTTCAGCAAAGCTTTTGACAAAGTGTCCCATGAAATCCTGATTAGCAAACTAGAAAATGTGGGCTAGATGGAACCGCGATGAGGTGGATCCACAGTTGGCCACAGAAGCAGACTCCAAGAGCGCTCACCAGCGGCACCTTCTCAGACTGGGGGCGGGGGAGCCAGAGGGGCCCTGAGACCAGGGCTCTTCTGGCATTTGTCTTGATGATCTGGATAAGGAGGGGCAGGGAAGGCTGAGCCAATTTGTGGAGGACACAAAACTGGGTGAGAGGTGGGATAGCGACTATTCTGGAAAAAACAGGAGCAAATTCCAAAGGGATCTTAATAGGTTGGAGTGCTGGGATGGAAACTGCAGACTGCAGTGTCACAGGGGCAAATGAGGGGGTGTTGGACATCTGCACCGCTGCATCAGTTTAAGCTGCGGCAACCCAGATTCAGGCTGGGCATCCGGAAGAGCTTCCTCTCTGTCGGAGCAATGTGACCGTGGGACCAGCTGCCTGGAGGGGTGGGGGGCTCTCCCACACTGGAGGCATTCAAGGTGAAACTGGGCAGCCACCTGAGTGGGAGGGTGTGGCTTGGTGTCCTGCACCAGCAGGGGGTTGGACTCGATGGCCTTCGTGGCCCCTTCCAACTCTACCATGCTAGGATTCTGTGAAGATGGAATCCTTGGCTCAACCATAGCACCAGTGAGAAAGATCTCGGAATTGTTGTAGATTACAAGCTGAAAATGAGTCGTCAATGCAATGCGGACCCCAAAAGGGCAAATGCTATTTTGGGCTGCTTTAATAGAAGCATCACTTCCAAAACACATGAAGTGCTAGTTCCCCTTTGCTCAGCACAGGTGAGGCGTCACCTGGAATTCTGCACCCAGTTCCAGAAAGGTGCCAACCCCCAGAAAGGGGGCAGCGCTCCAGGCCTGGAAGACCACGAGAAGGCCAAGGGCAGACACAACACCCCTCCACAAGTCCTGGGGAGGGTGTTGCTCAGAGGAGAGCCAAGATGGGGCGAAAGGGCTATGTGGTACCTTTGGTAGCAGAGTTGCGGGGGAGGGGGGAGGGGGGGAGAGAGAGAAGGGGATGGAAGGGAAGATAATGTATATATTCTTAGTGTTCTAGTTCTATACAGTGCTTTAATGGATAATTTTGTATGTATGCTTGAATGGTGCTTAATGTGTTTCAGCTTTAATATTTGTAATAATAGCTTTTAATGTTCTGCATTCTGAAAAACGGTTGTTTGCTTTTTCTAATGCTCTGTTTCCATTTCCAACATACAGTGGTACGATTTAGTGAAGTTGTGTTAATATTTGAGGTACGTTTAAGGGTATGAAGTGCCTGTGATTAAATAATGAGGTATTTACCATTAAAAACACTTGTCAATCTCTATTTAAATAAGAAAAAGCCCTTTATTTCTTCATTATTTTTCAGAAGGGAAGTGGGGGTTGGTGGTTTCCAAAATTATGTTGAAGGCACACATCTCTGGGAGAAAGGGGCCCAGCATGAAAGTCTCAGCTTCTGGCCTGCCTGAGCTCAGCACATGAGGTACGCCTGGATCGCCCGGGACGCACGGAGAAAAAGCGGAAGTCTGCTGGCCCATCAGAACGAATGAGGAGCCATCTGTGGCTACGGGCAACCAGCAGATGAGGCACTTGGAAGGGACCGGCTTGCAGCGTTCCAACGGTCTGCAGAGAGCAGAGGAAAACCCAGATTCTAGGCCAAGATTAATGCCAGTTCAGCATCTTTGCACAGGCTGACTTCATTTGCATAATCAAGAATTTTTTTTAAGCCCTTCCCTGAATTTCTGGCCAGATCTAAGGAAATGGGACGGCACTGAGGTGTAAGTCTGGGAAAGGGCACTGAAGGGGGAGCCGTGCACCAAGCCACACGGGAGGCACGGGAGTTCTGCTCTTGGAGCGAGGAGGCCACGCCGCCCCGATGAAGCGGGGCCTTCACGGGAATGCTGCTCCCGGGAAGAGCAGGGCCAGAGAGGCGGCGCTCACGCTTGCTCCCAAGTCACATTTTCAGGTTCGGGAACGCAGGGCCCCAGGAGGTGCGGACGCCTCCTTCCCGCATAACGGAGGCCTGAGGGAGCAGAGGCCGTTCACGCGTCCCCCAGGGAAAGGTCGGGAGCCTCCCACGGAGCACCAACAGCAGCACGCAGCCGGATCGGCGCCGGACGCCCCTCACTAACGGAAAGCATGTCCCCCACCACAAAGACGGTCTCCGCGAGGGCAACTGAGGTGCAGCTGGGAGTGGGGGCCCGGGGCTCGTGTGCCGGCCGTGGCGCATCGCTCGGCCACTCCAGCCCTATCCACGCGCCGAGCCCCCTCCCAGCTCGTGGCGGCTCGCCTGGTCTCCTTGCCCCGGGCCTGCCCCCGTTCCCCACAAACAGAGCAGCGCACCTCACCGATGCGCGACCCCCAACCAGTGGGGGGATCCCTGCCGCGGCAGCGCTGTTTGCGTGAGGCAACGGTGGCCGCTGGCGCAGAGTGGCAGCCGTGAACTGGGGGCATGTAAACAGGTACGAGGGGGGGTGTCACCTCGAAAAGATGAGGGGACCTGCCCACCCCGGGTTGTTTTAACCGGAATTGCCACCCTGCGAGGCCTTGATCAGGACTAGGGTACGTGGCTGCGGACGGCGGAGAGGGAACTTGCCCCCAGGTGGCTTTTCTGGCGGAAATTCCATGAGCCCCGACACGATCCACCCGCAGAGGTAGCCTCACTCCACGGGGTCCCAATCCAGACCCCACACGGCCCCCCCGGCGGCCGTTTCTGCAATGGGCAGCCATGTGGCAAAGCGCTTGCACAGAAATGCAGCTCTCCTGTCTTTCCCCCTCTGCGTATGTCACACCACAGCTCCCATCCTGGCCGTGCTGGCCGAGGATGATTGGGACTGTAGTCCCGCACGCGGGAGAGGGGCACCGAGCCGGAACAGGCGGCCCCATGCCGGGGACGCCAGGCACTTGGGAAAGCTGGGGTCCCGGGACAGCAGCTCCGGAGGACAGCATGGAGCGCTTGGGAATCCAGCGAGGAAGGGGGGGGGGTCCTCTGAGGCTCCGTCAGAGGAGGAGGTAGCTAAGTGTGGCCCACCGCTTTCGGGCGGCTTCCGTGGATCAGGACCGGGCCCTCCGGAGACCTGACGCCCTAGGTGCGGGAACGCAAGCCCCGACGGGCAGCGGCGCAGCCCACCATTCACAGAAGGGCCGCAACGGGCTTTCTCCGCCGCTCCCCGAGGCTCGCCGCCCCCCGATCCCCGTGCCCGCAGGGGAGCGCTGCTTCCCCCATCCACAGCCCCTCCACATCCTTCGTCATCGTTAGTGGAAACGACCGTGACTTTTCTTCAAAAACGAAACGAAACAGTCTTTGGTAGCGAAAGTCCCTGCTTGAGTGCAGTAGTGCAAATCAGGAAGGAGGCGTCTGCCGAAGGTCCGCGGCCCCGATTCCACCGTGGTCATTTCCTCGAGGGGAAGGAAGCGGACTGGACTTTCAAGCCCGGGGCAGGTCTGGGGAAAGGACCAGGCAAAGTCAGTGCCCCACCAGGAGGAAGCGCCGTGGCCAGAGAGCCTCGTGCGGGACATGCAGCGAGGGGTCGGAACGGCCAGCCCAAGTCAAGGGCAGCCCCAGCCCACCGGACCCCCGTCCTGCTGCAGCCCCCCCCCCCCCCCCCCCTCCCCCCCCCCTAGCATTTCCTAAACAAAGTTCCCCCCGCGGGTGGACCAGGGGCTGAACGGCTACATGGGGGGGGGGGGGGGGGGAGGCGCCTTCCCAGAGATCGCAGATGGGGGGGGAAGGTCCCCCCTCCAAGTTGCAATGTTGAGAGCAATGTTCCCACCCCCACCTCCCGGGCATAAGGCTCGGAGGAGGCCTTGGGCTCTCAGAGGAGGCCTTGTCCAACCCTAATTCCAAGAAAAACGACGGGCGATTTGTGCTCGCGTGTTAGCTGCGAAAATAGCGGTGCGCGCGTCACGCAGCGATGTGGCTGAAGGTGGGTGTGAGAAGGGGAGGGAGGGGGGGCGCGCATGAGGAAGCAAGCCTGCTGCCGGGCCGCCCCGTCTTTCGCTCTGGCCCATCCTTTTCATTTCTGCTCTTAGCTCTGCCCCACGTCGGCAGCAGCCTCCAAGGGTGCCCTGAGAGAAGGAGTCCCACAGCCTGAAAAGCGTCTGGGCCCCGCTCAGGTGGTGGCAACTGCTCCCTGCGGCGCCACTGGATCGGGGGCCCCAACAGACAGGGCAGGGGAAGGCCCACGGTCATGGCTGAGCCAAAAGCGCTGAGCCAGAAGCGCTTCCCCCGCCCCCCGGGCTGCCTCCCCCCTCCAGGGACGTGTCACGTTCCCCCGCTGTTTCTCCAGACGGGGTCGGCCTCTGCACAGCAGGGAGACGAAAGGGTGAAGAGGGAGGCCGCCCCAGGCCACGTCCAGGGGCTTCTCAGGGCCTCTGCCCAGGATGCCTGCCTCGCATGCAGTCGCTTTGCCGGAAAGGCCTCCCCCACACGGCGCTGGCTCGAAGCTTTGCGGGGTGCCGGGGCCAGCCACCCTCAGTACCCCCCCCCCCGTGAGGCCCCCTTCTCCGTGCCATGGCCCCAGCCGCTCTTGCTCTACTTCCTCCTCGTGGGCAACCTTTTGGTCTTGCCAGGCAGAGAACCGGGGCGCACGGAGGCGGCCGCGTCTCCCACTCCCTCCCCTCCACCAGTCCTCTGGGCCAGAGGGAGGGGAAGATGGGCCAGCTGGCTGCAGCACAGAGAGGAGGGGCAGCTCCAGGGGGACTGGTCCGTGGGCCCCCACTGGGGTGCGGGCCCCAGCAGATGCCCGGCCAGGCCTACCCTTGGCGCTGGCCCTCCAACTATATCTTGTCTTCTTGAGCAAGTGAGCATGCGCAAACAGCCCAGGACGAGAAAATGGATTTTGCTGTGCCGGCCACAGCAGTGGCACTCACCTCTGCGGTGGCGAGGGCCTGTCGGGGAAAGAAAAAACACAGAGGTTTGTCAGTGGATGGGCTTCAGGGTTCAGAATCTCGCAGCATTTGGGGGCTTCTGGCTGCTGGCAGCTTCAGAGAGTTGCCGGTTTCTGTCCCCTGGGGAGGGAGCTTTTGAGATGGCGTCTCAGCCCGAAACAGCCCTGCCTTTCCTCATGCCACATCCCTCAGCAAGGCCTCCCCAGAGTCCTGCCCCAGGCAAACTGGGAAGCCTCGTGGGCTCAGGTTCCAGTTTTATCATAGAAAACGTTGCTGTCGGCACCGAAAGAAAAACATGGATTAGAACGCTTAGAACGCTTCTCCATTTCTGAATAAGTCGTTTTCACTTTCAGAAATGAGCGTGGTGGATTTCTCCGTCCATCTTGGGTGAGAAATTATCCGCAGTGATTCCCGTTGCCAGAACGGACTCCCAGGAAATTCCCCCACTGGTTCCATGAATGGTCCACCTTCACATAAAGACCCCGGTTGGGTCAAACTTTCTCAAGATGCCACACCGATGCGAGCTCAGCCCCCAGAACACAGGCAACGAAATGGCCCATTCCAGCATTTCTGCAACACCGTTCCCCAAACCTAGCCGCCAGCAAACCAGACTACAACTCCCATCACTCCCAGCCAGCACTGGCAGTGCTGGCTGAGTAGGAGCTGCAGTCCAGCACATTTTGGCGGGAGGGAAAATCCGTCATCCTGGAATGCCAAGCGCAGGAGCCATTTGGCCAGAACGTCAAGCTGCTCCGATGCCAACCCTGCGACCGCCCTTTTGGCCCCCGCTGCAGCCGCCCCCCTGCCCACCGCCTGCCCCCTCCCACCCAGGGGCCGTCGGGACCATCAAGGCTGCCGCCGCAACCGGCCCCGTCGCCAACTTACTTGAGTGGCTTGCAGAAGTGGCCCGAGGAGACGCCGGCGGCCGCCTTGGAGTTCGAGGGAGGCACCATAACCAGCAAGGCCTGCCCCTGAGCTGACGGCCGCTCTTTCGCCAGAAGGGGGTTCCCCGGGAGGGGCTTGCGGGGGGGCCGCTGTTTCAGATCGACCTAGCAGCGGGGGAAGAGGGGGAGACGGCCGTTGGAGCTGGCTGCCGGCCTCTGGTTTGGCTGTGCTGCCGTGCGTTGCTCACTGCTCCAAAATGCCAGGACCCGAATATGGAGCGGAAGACACATTTTGGGGAGGGAGAGAGGCACCGTGCACAGGGTTACTCATCTCCCGCATCCCCGAAGCTCCGGCTCCATTTCCCCTTCTCCAGATCGTGTTGCCGGCCTCCCTTTCGGAACGGCAGGGAGATACAAGGGCTTCGCACCAGTTTGCAAATCGCTCAGAAGTAATTTGCAACCCCGAATTTGTCGGGGAGCACATGTTCCCCAAAAGCTGCAAAGGCCAAACTCGGCATTTCTGTTTGGCTCCGTGAGCACTCTAAAAGATGCACTTTTTAGAAAAGCACACCTTTCAAAAAGGTGTGCTTGTCCTCCGTTGACTCTAGTAGGTATCCCATTTGGGGCAACCGGAAGGACAGGTTCTCTCTCTTGGATGCACACCTGTGCAGTGAAGGTGCGTGAGAGTGTCAGGGAAGCCGAGAGCCGTGCCGTGGGGAGGGGCAGTCCCTCTCACCAGGCTGGTCCCCCGCAGGCTCTCCCAGAGCTGAAGCCCACCCTCTGGCGCCCCATGGTCACCCAGCAGATGAGAAGGGGCTTCTCTCATGGTGATCCAGGCAGAGAAACTCCTCCGGGCAGCCATGGGGCAGCTGCAGCAGCTGAAGGCCCCCCGGCGGAGAATCTTTCACGGACGACGGCAAATGCTGGTTAGCGCTGCGTAGAAGAAGGCGATGGCAGACCGCTTCTGGACCTTCCTCCCTTGACAATGAGGTGCATTCACAGGTGGCGCCTTGACGGCACACAGCAACCAAGCTGGTCACCGCAGGAGCGAGCCAAGCTGAGCTCTGAAGTGTGGGTTTGGAGGCCCATAGGGAGCCCGAGGCTCCAGCGGGTCTGCGTGCTCCCACAGCGCCCCCTCCGAAGCCCGATCCCTGCCGAGGCCGGACAGGGAGGGCCAAGCACGACTCACCCAGTGGGTCCTGGCAGGGCTGCTGGGAAGGGGTTTCTTCGGCGGAGGCAGCTTGGCTTGCGCAGCCGGAGTCGCTTTGGTGGGAACGGCGGGGTGGGGGGATTTGCCGGAAGGCAGCGGTGGCGGTCTGGAGGGCTTGAAATCTTTCGGAAGAGGCACGGCCGGGCTGGGTGGAGGACGGAGAGGGCGGACGACGTTGACCGGGTGGGACGCGCTCTGATGGGGGCTTGGTTTAAGCACGGGCATGCTCCTCGTGGCCTGCAGAGGAAGCAGAGAGAGGGCGGGAAGCATTCGGCCCTGCACCACCGCTGGCAGGACCAAAAAGCGGGAGAAGGACTTTCCTAAAAGTGCGGAGCAGGAAACCGTAAGGCCAGCCTTGTTCTTTACTGACTCTGTTCCCCCGTTCCTCCTTTAACATCGGACAACTCATGCAGGGGGCAAAGTGGCAGCGAGTCGGGGGACCCTTGGCCAGTCCAGCCATCCTCTGCTCAAGGATGCTTCTAGCCCTGGATTAAGCTGCCACTGGGGGAGCGTTTTCTCCTTCAAGACATAGCAAAACACGCCATTTAGATACGTGATTGATCATTCACAGGACCTATTGACAAATGCCACCATTCATGTGTTATGACATAAAAACGGTGATATAAATGCTTGCTTTGTTTCAACTCGAATAACAGAGTGCAGTTGAAGGACACAGAAGGATCAGTTCAAGTTGCGACAACCCGGATTCAGGCTGGACATCAGCAAAAGCTTCCTCACAGTCAGAGCAATAGGGCAGGGGAACCAGCTGCCTGGAGGGGTGGGGGGCTCTCCCACGATGGAGACACTCAAGGCGAAACTGGGCAGCCACCTGAGTGGGATGGTGTGACTCGGTGTCCTGCACCAGCAGAGGGTTGGACTCGATGGCCTTCATGGCCCCTTCCAACTCTGTGATTCTACGATTCTATGAAGTAATTATGGAATTGCTGGAGATCTTGGGATCTATTTAAAGGGTTCGCTAATTTGGGGGTGGCCAACGTGTGGCCCTGCAACCTACGAGGGTTCTAGGTCATGGGGTTATGCAGTGCAGCGGTGAGTGCAGTGATCCGGGTTCTAGGCTGCACTGGGCCACATAGCCCACCGGGTGCCTTCAGGACAATCCCTCACCTTCCGTCTCCCCTGCCTTGGCAGATCATTGTTGGGAGGGTAAGATCGAAAGGGGGAGGATTATGCAATCCAACTTGAGTTCCTTGAAGAAAGGGGGGGTGAGATATAAATATAATAAATAAATATACTCCCATCAGCCCTCACCCTCATAGGCGATACTGAGGGATCATGGGAGTTGTAGGCCAAAACTCTCCCACTTCTGCATGCATTCTTCCTTCATGCCCGTCTCACTTGTTTCCCTGTTGAAGGGCTTCATCGCAAGAGCACAGGGTGCTGATGAATTTGCGCTCTTGCGCCCGTCCCACAGCATCACTGCTCCTCCAAGACGGATGAACTGACCTAAGATGAATTCCTAACCTGAGATGAACGAACGGGGAACGGGTAGAGCGGGTCAGAGGGGGGCCTCAGGAGCACGGGATGCCTCCACAAGCAGCACTGCTCAGCCGGGCAATCAGGCTTCTGAGGACTGTGCTGATGTTACGACATTTGTGTGCAAATGAGGAGGGGAGAGACCGGCCCCTGGCCTTGACTCCCGGGTCCCACACGCTCTGAAGGAGCCAACAGACGCACAAAACCTGCGTTTCCTGCCGATCCCGACCGTGCAGGCGGATCATGCCCAACTGGGATGCCCTCCCAGGAACGCCCGCCTTTTCCGAGGCCCTGACGGTGCCTGCCGTGGGCATGAGCACATAGATTCTCTTAACTGAGGCTTAATGCAGACAGGGGCATGGACAAAGCGAGCTGGCATCTCACTCTTGCCCCTGAAAACACTGTTTCTCGAGTCTGCAATCTAAGGTGGGGATTTATTTATTTATTTATTTATTTCTCGATTTATATCCTGCCTTTTTCCTACAAAGGGCTCCAGGCAGCTTGCATCATTCTCCTCCTCCATCTTATCCCCACAACAACAACCCTGTGAGGTAGGCTGGGCTGAGAGGCTGTGACTGGCCCAAAGTCACCCAGTGGGCTCCATGGCCGAGCAGGGACCAGAACCCGGATCGTCTGAGTCCCAGTCCCACGCTCTTAACCACCACCCCACACCGGCCCTGGGTCCGGATGGAAGGGAAGAAGACGGCCCGAGCACCGAGCCTGCCGACGGGCCATCGACGTGCCGCAGGGCTTGAACTGGTTTGCCCCAGGAGTCTGTGGGCCTGCTTACCTGGCTGGAGCTTCTGCCCACAGCTTTGCCGGAGGAAGGGGCCACAACGGTCTGCAGGGTGAAGGCGGAGTTCTGGTGGCCACAGTCAGCCTTCTGACGGACGTCTCCGTTCCTATCGGGAAGCACAAAGGGAAAACAACAACCCAGGGTTATCGAGGGCTGCCAAACCGCAACCTGACTTAAAAACTGACTGGGGGGCTGGCGGCGGGGGAGGGGAACCATCCTGGAGGTCAGCCGTGGGGGCTCTTCTGGCCACGGAGCGCATAGCTGCGCATCAGGCCTGCTTCCCACCACGCCTCTCCTACAGCTTCTCCAAACAATCCCGGCTTCTGATGTTTGGTGAGGACTCTGATTAGTTCCATTTGAAGTCCTTAGTGCCCCTGTGAAGCTTCAGCCGCCAAGATCTTTGAAGGAGAAGGAAGACTATCAGACCAGCTGACGTGGTGCCAGTGGGCCTTGAGCCCAAGCTGCACCCCAAATTGCTTCCGACTTCAGCCTTTTCCCAAGAAGGCAGCAGGGGCTTAACCCAACGGTCGAGGAAGGTAGATGGACACCTGCCTATCTCGCGCAGAGGAGACTGCAGGTGGGTCCCGCCCTCAGGCCCAGGAGGAAGCTGAGAAGTGGCTTCTACGATAAAGGGGTGGTGTTTAAACTGGAGAAGGGAATTAACAGCAGTGCTTTCTTAAAAAGCACAATCCCAATTCTTGCTCCTGGCAGCCCTGGAGGCAGCAGCAAGTCCGGCCTGCAAACGTCACATGACCTGCAGAGCCCAGCGTGAAGGTACCCCGATTCCCCATGCCCTGCTAGTGCCCTGGACAGGGACGACAGCGCCCCCCCCCCCAGCATCACCCTCAAGGCAGGGCCCCCCTCCTGCTTCCTAGGCCGCTCCGGCATGGCTTGACCATTTGTCCTTGAATAAACCGTTGCAGTTTATTTTCGAGCCTGATCTTATTTTCCAGCGATCGGCAAGAGCTCATTTGGCGGCAATCCCCATCGGTTTTCCTCTGTCGTCCCCCTGGACGCAACTGCTGCTCATCCAGTCGCCTCTGGTCCACCCCCTAATTTAGCGCCGCAGGAGGGGAGACAGCCGAGCATGACTGCAGGAGCATTCGAACGGCTACACGTGTCCGTTCACGGAGAGCTGCGTTCCATCCGCGCATCACGGAACGGGCCACCGGCAGCTCCCCCAGGGGACCCCACGTGGGGCAGGAAAGCAGCGTCGGAGCCCGCAGTGGCCAAGCCACTCATTCAAAGCCACGAAGCCTCCCCAGTCCCACGGAATGCCCCCCTGCTGACCGGCAGGCCTCACGGTTTTTCCTGAAGGCTTTGCTCGTCTTCCAGAAGAAGGAGCGCTCCTTTCTGTTGCAGACGTAGAGTGCGACCGGGATCGTGACCAGGCACGCCAAGAGGACCATCGCCAGACCTATCCAGGTGCTTTTGTGGCCTGTGGGGGGAGGCAAGGGTCAGAGCCAATGCGTGCCCCCATGACGGGGCCCGATCGGG
Source organism: Varanus komodoensis (assembly GCF_004798865.1). Lineage (NCBI taxonomy): Eukaryota > Metazoa > Chordata > Lepidosauria > Squamata > Varanidae > Varanus > Varanus komodoensis. The sequence goes on along the minus strand of NW_025335568.1, from coordinate 3,025,002 downwards.
GCTGCCCACGCAACCCATCTGCCGCTACTCCGAATAAGGCCATTCAATTCCTGGAAAAGGCATGTGCATGTGGGGATGTCACGTGGAGGTGGGGAGAGACCTGTTCACCCCTGCAGAGGAGGGCAGGACGCGCTCCAACGGAGCAGAGCTCAGGGAGCCAAGGCTCAATTTGGGTGCCAGGAAGCACTTCCTGACAGTCAGGTCCCCGAGGGTCTGGAATGGGCTTCCACGGGAGGTCGCTGAGGCCCCATCGGTGAGGTTGTTCAAGGAGAGGCTGGATGGTCACATGGCAGGCATGTCGTGAGCAGAGCCGACTGGTGCCGGGGGTCAGACTAGATGGCCCGGGAGGCCCCTTCTGACTCGCTCTGTTTCTATGCATGGAAGTAAACTTAGCGGAAGATGCAAATAGATAACTGACTTGCCAAAATTACAGAAAAGACATGGGTTGATCCATATTGAAAATGCAAAGCTCTATCTTTTTAGAGTTATATCTGATATATTTAAGATGGCAATATTCATATGTATATGTAGGCCATAAACACTGCAAAACCCTAAAACCTGCATTACATTGTTCTAATGGGTCAACATCCAACCGCATTAGCCGAAGTTTATGTAATTCTTCATTCTCGTAGCCTTGCATGAGAAAGGCAAGCTATTCTTGTTCTCGGCACCAATACGGCGAGCTTCATTCTTCAGGAAGTGCTGCATAGAACTGGAATGTGCATTTTCTACCTTTATCTATCTATTTACCCATCGATGTAATAACTTTAATTACCACTGGCCATTCCTTAAAGAAGCTCTAAACTGCTTTAAAAAAAGACCCTCGAGGCCATCTAGTCTGAGCCCTGGCTCCAGCCAGCTCAGCCACCATGCGGGTGTCCATTATGCTGTTGCTAAAACATAATAATTCAGAAAGACTCTGATCCGGCAATCAGCCCTCCTTGCCTGGCCCTGGGGCATCAGCCCACTGGGACTTACTGTCATACTGCACCGGGCCGCTGTCCACGCTGCCCCCCAGGCCGGGCTTCTCACAGAACGGAGGGGCCCACCCCGCGTTGCAGTGGCAATTCCCGTTGCTGTTGCAGACCTAGAAGAGACGCTCGAGGTGAGGCCCCTGTCAGCCCCGGGAAGTCATTCTGCGGCACGGAAAAACAAACCCTGCGACGCAGACAAAACGGATCCGGCAGAATTGCTTCCTGGCCCAGCAAAAACTATTCTCACGACGTCTGTCTCAGTCACACTGGGCTTTGCCCCTTCGTTCCTTGGACTCGCAACACGGAAGGAAAATCTTCGCTGGCTGGAATGAAGGGGCACCTCCTGCACTCTCTCCCCCCATTCACAACTTACGCAGTTCAGACTCGAAATTGTGTCTCGAGCAGGAAGCCATGTCCCGGTTCTCTTTGTCTCGAGAAGCACCTTCTCCCCTCTGTGCCCCCCGCCCCTTGAGATCTGAGGCAGAGGCCCTCCTCCGGGAGCTGTCCTTGAAAGAGATCAGGAGGGTGGCTACCCGGAGCAGGGCCTTCTCTGCGGTGGCGCCCCGACTGTGGAACACGCTCCCAGAGAGGTCCGCCTGGCGCCAATGCTTCTTTCCTTTCGGCATCAGTCAAAACCCTTTTTATTCTCCCAGTATTTTAACTGCTAATTTGTCTTAATTTGTGATTTTCACATGCTGCGTTACTCTTTTACTTCTGTTTTTATTCTATTTTACTAATGCGAACCGTGCCGAGTCGTCAGTGATGGACCGGCATAAAAAAGTTTTACATGAATACATAAAAGCCACTGGGCGTGTTGGGCCCTTGCTCTCGGGTTCCATGTTGAGCCCTGGCCAGAGCGCCGGGCATGGCATGAGACGGGGTGCTCAAAAACGTTGCTCCATCTTGCGCTCTGGAAAGGAACTCGCAGGGGCTGCGCACCAAGGTTGGGGTGCATGGCGCCATGGCGGGCGCCCCCTGCATCCATGGGAGGACTGCCCTCCCCCGAATAAGCAGGACTCCTATGAGTTCGAGGGCCCTTTTCAGCCTCTCCATTCCTCTTACAGTATGTATGTATGTATGTATTTATTTAGGAAGCTTCTATGCCGCCCCATTCGCCAAAGCCTCGGGGCGGCTCACAACAATGAATCAATAATAACAATATAAAAACAATATAATTGAGGACGTCCTGGCCAAAGATGCAAAATAAATAAATAATATTAGCAATTAAAATGACGTTTAAATAAAAAGTATATCCACAGTTCCGCAGACAAGCAAGGACTCACCCCATGCTCGTGGCACTTGGTGACACACTTGTCCAGCTCGAAAAAGGAGGCATTCTGGCACCGCTGGTCCTTGCACACCTGCAAGTAAAACGGCCCCTGGATCAGGCAGGGCACCTGAGGACTTGGAACGTGTGGCTTGTCGGTGCGAACGGCTTGACCCGCACCTTCCGGACCCATGTGCAGGTCCGCATACCATGGCCTTCGGCGTTCACCTTTCTGGCAACACCGTTCTCTCTTCACAGGAATTTGCAAAGGTGCATCTTTTAAGAATTTGCAACAGTGCATCTTTTATTTCCCTGGGCTCCAAGATCACTGCAGACGGGGACTGCAGCCAAGAAATTAAAAGACGCTTGCTCCTGGGGAGGAAAGCTATGGCAAATCTCGACAGCATACTAAAAAGCAGAGACATCACCCTGCCAACAAAAGTGCGTATAGTCAAGGCTGTGGTTTTCCCACTTGCAATGTATGGCTGTGAAAGCTGGACCCTAAGGAAGGCTGAGCACCAAAGGACTGAGGCCTTTGAATTGTGGTGCTGGAGGAGACTCCTGCGAGTCCCTTGGACCGCAAGGCGATCAAACCGGTCAGTCCTAGAGGAGATCAATCCCGACTGCTCTTTAAAAGGCCAGATGCTGAAGATGAAACTCAAATACTTTGGCCACCTGATGAGAAGGAAGGACTCCCTGGAGAAGAGCCTAATGCTGGGAACAATAGATGGCAAAAGAAGGAGGGGGCGGCAGAGGAGGAGGTGGCTGGATGGAGTCACTGAAGCAGCCGGCATGAGCTTGGGTGGACTCCGAGGATGGTGGAGGACAGGAAGGCCTGGAGGAGTGTTGTCCATGGGGTCGCAATGGGTTGGACACGACTTCGCGACTAACAACAACATCTTTTAGGGTCTATTTCCAGGATGCATTTTATTTTGAGATAATGTAAGTCCAGAGATAAATGAAAGCCAGCATGGTGCAGCTGGTGCTGGCCGGGGACTCGGGAGACCCTGTTTCGTAGGCCATGATGCCCGCGTAGGAGGCTCTGGGCCAGTGGCCGTCTCTCAGCACAGCCTCGCTCAGGGGATTTTCTCTTCATTGAAGATAAAATGAAGAGGAAGGTTATGCAAGCCACCTTGGCTTGCTTGCAGGGAAAAATGGTGAGGTATCAGTATAACAAATATATATAAATGCAAATTAGAAAGGTTTGCAAAAAGTAATAATCTGCAAAGCAATACAAAATTGGGTTTATAAATGAATCCATGCACGGACCGGAGGCGGAACGGCATGTCCATTGCTGCAAAGAGCGCCAGTTCCCTTCTCTCACCCCCACCCTGTGCCAGCAGAACACAAACGGGCACCTGCTTTCCTCCACCAGGTGCTTTCCAGCAGCCAGGAGAGGGTGTCCAGCACTGGCTGGCAGGCACTCTCAGGCACCATAATCCAGCGATGCACAGCAGGGTGTGAATGCAGCCCCGCAGAATGCATTCAGGGCAGTGCTGCCGGCACTGACTGGCAGCAGTGGCTCTCCGCGACTTCAGGCAGGGTCTCTCCTGGCCCCTCTGGAGGCGCAGGGGGTGGAACCAGGATGCTCAGCATGGAAAAGTGGCCCCCCACCACTGAGCTGGGTCTCCCCCCGCCAGCCCAGCCCCTGCTTGAGGCCTCATGAGCCACGGGCGCCTTCTCAGCACCTCACTGGCCCCGTGCAATGAAAGCGCAGCTGCTCGGTGCAAAATCCAACTGCAGGTTCCCAACGGCTGCAGGGCAGCCCTTCGATCCTCCAGCGTGAGGGTGGGCAGGTACCTTCGGGGTGGGCAGGTGACAAGCAGGCAGGCCTTCCCAGGCCAGGAGGATTCTGGGCCATCCGGCAGGCTCCTTGGCATGTGCCGTGCCCGCACTCACACATTCCAGCCCAGAGCCCCGCTGGCACAGGGGGGCCAAGAGACAGTTCTGGGTCCCCCAGAACCACACGGTTCCCCCTTTAAACGGCCTCATGAGATGGTGCCCTCCAGAAACATGTTCCCACGCCTTTGCCCTTGTTCAAAGCCAGCTCAGAGGGGCGCTCACCATCGCTTCGCTGCACTTGGTCCCCGTCATCACCAAGCCCGGGTCGGCCATGTCCCCCGAGTCGTCCTTGGTGGTGTACACCAGCGTCCCCCGGCACTTGATCTCCCGCCCGTTGAGCCGGATGGTGGTGTCCATGGAGATGGTGTTGGTCCCTTTCGGTTTGATCGCGGAGCTGTGGCACTGGATCTTCCCACATTTGGCATCTCTGGAAGGCACGAGGGAACCGGGGCTGAGCTGCGATCCGCAGGCCACGGGGGCCCGGCTTCCTGCCAGGCTGCGCACACACACGGGGACGGCCCTGCCCGAGCTACGAGCTGCAGAGGGCCAGCTGAGGTGACTCCCCGCAGAGTCCGGACCCCAAGCCAAGGAAGGCCACACGGTCCTTGCCTGGAAATCGCTCCCCTGCAGCCCGTCGCCCGGCAAAAAGCTGGTCCTACGCAAGAGCCATCTCCCCGCCTGCCCTCTCCCATCGTGTGCCACGAGTGGCACTGGGCATGAGCCACATCACCCAGAAGCTGCTTGCAGAAGAGGCCGCTCTTGTATGCTCCGAGGAGGGAGTCTGGGAAGCGCGACAGGGAGCCAGCCCCATTCCCGGTCGTTCACGGAACGGACTGATTGTGGAGGCTGTGCTTGTGGAGAGGCGAAAGGGGGCTCTGCAGGGCTGCACGGCTCACCCTCTGCCCCCCTCGCCCCACGAGGCACCTGCTGTCCAGCTGCTAACCAAGCTCAAGCAGCGTGAGCACGTCTTGCCACGCTCAGACAGCTGCACCAGCTCCTGGTCCTCCCCCAGAAACCGTTCCAAGGATGGAGTTTGCCTCTAAGACCCTCCACTAAGGGCTTGCCTGCAGAATATTCTCTGCTTTGGAGCCCCTCCCAGGCGCCCCGTCATCAGAGCCGGGGGCAAGCAGAGAGGGGCCTTCTGGAGGGTGGGGTCTCCTCTCTGGAGCACGCTCAGGTCCTCAGACTCGGGGAGACGCCCACTTCCAGCACTCTCGTGCCTGTGCCAGGAGAGGACCTGTCTGTCTTTTCCAGGACAGCTGTCCCCATCCTGATGTCCTCCAGATGGTTTGGACCACAGCTCCCAGAACACCTCAGCCGGCACAGCGGGGAGTCGTGGCCCAAACCATCTGCTGGGATCACAGGCACGTCCAGAGGGCCCCATTCTTGGGAAAGAGCTCCACACCCACCTCCGGGCGCACTTCACGTATTGGCCGTGCCGGTCCCTGCCGCAGTTGCCGTACATGTCTCCGGCCCTGTTGACATCCTCAAAGCAGGCGTCGGGAGCCGGCGAGGCACCTGGAGCAGAGAGGCAGCAGGGGGTTGGAGGGAAGGGCAGCCGGCCGTCCACCGGCCTCACGCCCCAGCCTGGACCACCTCGCAGGTGGCGAGTGGTCGAAGGCACAGGAGACGCTGCCGCCGCCGCCTGTTTGGCCGTGCCGGGAAGGAGGGAGCGGGCCCGGAGCAGCCACAGCCGGAAAGCGAGCCTGGCCAAGGGGCCCTCGAATGCCTGGCGCAGGCACTGCCCGCCCGACTCTCCGCACACAGCGCAATCCTCTTGCGTGGCCAAGGCCGGGGACTCGGGGAGGGGCTCTCTGGTCGGCGGCCGGGCTCCTCGTGGCTGGGCCAACCAGAACTGGAGACCTCATGTGGCCAGCACCCCCCCCCCCGCCAAAATCCCCCTGCTTCTCTTCCATGGGAACCGTCCCCAGAGAGGCAGCTCTCCAGTTAGGGACAGCCCCTCACGGGCCGTCGGAGGCTGACCTCCCCTTGGGACACGAGCCGGGCTCTCATCCCAGGGAGCCACTGGCTCGGTTCCCCAGCCCTAGCGCTCGGCCCCGCTGGGAAGGAGAAGCTCATGGGATGCTGCGAGAGGAACAATGCCAGTCTTCCAAAATGCGAGAGCTCCAGCAGAAGCAGGGGAACAGTGGGCACGTGGCGGGGAAAGCCGCAATGTACCGCAGAGTGGAGAAGCCCCATGCGAGCCCGGCATCTCCAGGCAGAGCCAGCCGGGGAGGCCGCTCCCCGCAGCTCCCTCCAGACCGCTCGACTAACGCTCCCTGCTGCTGGGCCCAACGCACCTGGAGGGCTCCCACTGGGGTGGCTGCTGCAGAGCCAGACGGCCGGCCTGCGGGCGGGCGGGCCGAGAGGGCCTGCTCTGTTGACGGCCCCTGCATGAAGCGCTTCAGAGGCACAGCCGCAGGAGGGCAGGGCGGGAGCTCTTTCCCCTGGCTCTGGGCGCTCTCAGGACCCAAGCCACACGCCACCTCTTGCACAGAGGGCTGGGCCAGGCCCTGCAGGCGGGAGGGAGGGAGGGAGGGAGGTGAGTCTCACCTGGCCCCCACAGATGGATGCATTGCTGGTGGTGCGTCATGCACATGCCGTTGTAGCAGTACGCCTCCCCGTGGGCGCAGGGCGACCCGTCCAGCAGGTACACGTTGGTGGGGCAGTACGGCGAAGCCCCCGTGCAGTACTCGGGCAGGTCACAGGTGCCCGCGGGCTCTCGGCACATGGCCCCGGCCTCCTTGAGCTGCGGATGGCGCAAGAAGGAGAAAAACGCAGAGGCCTCTCAGTCCGGGCTGGGGCGCCGAAGGACAAGGAAGACGAACCCGCGTGCCGCGAGCCGCGCTGCTCCGGCCCATCCCTGCCGAGGTGCGGAGGAAAGCGGCAACGCCGTGCGCCCGGGCGTCTTGCTGCAGGGATGCCGGTGGCAAGGAGGGCTGCGGCTCCGAGGCAGAGGACTCGCCCTGCGTGCGGGGGCTGCCCGTCAGTGTCAACTGCCCTGGCCGAGACGGACCAAGGCTCTGACCTCGTGTGCAGCGGCTTCCAGCGTTTCTCCTTCAGTCAGCCCTTTGCTCTCAACCACGAGGACTAGAATCATTGTGGTTTATTGGGACTTGCAGGGGAAGGGCCTCACGCTCACTGGAAAAGCCCGTGCTTTGCACACCAAAGGGCTCTGTTTCAACCCCTGGCAGGGAGGGCTAGGAGAAATTTCTGCCCGCAGTGCTGGAGAGCCGCTGCTGCCCATCGGTGCTGCCAATAGTGGATGGACCGAGGACCGTGCGGGGGGGGGGGGTGTCCAAAGTGCATGTGGGTCTAGACGGCGAAAGTGAGGCTGTCCTACTTCAGATACATCCTGAGGAGGCAAAACTCTTGGAGGAGACAATCATGCAGGGAAAGTCGAAGGCAGAAGAAGAGGAGGAAGACCCGCCGTGAGCTGGAGGGGCCCCCAAAGGGGGGCCACGGCCGTGAATGTGCAGGCCCTGACGAGGCCACGGAGGATGGGCCGTTTGGGGGCGCTCGTTCCTTCGTGGGTCACTCCAAGCAGGAGGTGGCTTGCCGGCTCCCACGAGCAACAGGTCCGTGCCAAACACGCGTGTTCTTAAGGGGAGGTGCATGCTGCTCCACCTGCCTCGGTGGCACCTGTCCCCACGCGGGGCCGGCCCCCAGGATGCACGACGGGGAAGCGCCATGCCCACGGGACAAGAGAGGCAGGCAGCGAGAGGCACGGGGTGCCCAGGGCCGCCGGACTCCGGGCAGCCTGAGCCTCGGACAACCCGGGGCCCAGAAAGCGCGCGTGCGGACGGGAGCAGGGATGGCAGAGCGCTGTGCGTGCGTGCGCACAGGCAGGCGCTCCCTCCGCACGGCCCAGGCCACCAGAGGACCGGTTACCTTGCAGTCCTCACAGCAGTCTCCGTGCGCGCACTGGGCTCCCGCCTTCAGCGTGCAGTTGTGCGCATTGCAGCAGGGGCTCCGGCACTCCTGAGAAGGGGGCAAGCGGGGAGGGGGGGACAGACCGCGCGTCATCACTCCTCTCCAAGTTCTGTTGCACATCACAGGCAACCTCTCCTCCCTCCCTCCCTCCCTCCTTCCTTCCTTCTGTCCGTCCGTCCTTCCTGCCCCTCTTTTTCTGCTCCTTTGGCTCAAACAGAGAAAGTTAAGAGAGGAGGGATGGAGGGAGAGTTGTCCAGTCTCCCAAGGCCAACGGTGTAGTTTTTATTCTCCCAATATTTCAATGGTTAATCTGTTTTAATTGGTGGTTTTATATTTAACATCGGATGCTGTGCCACTCCTACTCTTACTTCGATTTTTATTCTGTTTTATTAATCTGTTGCAAATCGTCCTGAGACATCTGTGAAGGGACGGTATAGAAAAGTTTTAAATAAATACATAAATACGCGTCCACAGGAATGGAGCAGCGGCACGGTTTTCCTAGCAGGAATGCCGCCCCCACCTGGCCCCCTCCCCAGAATCCCTTGCTCCCTCTGAGGGGAATTTCCCTGGCAGGAATTCCTTGCTCCCTGTTGCGATGCAGAGTCTTTTGCAGGGCTTTGCTCTCGGGAGTGTCCTAAGTCTTGCTAGCTTCACAAAAGGCCCGATCCTGGAGGAGGTGAAGCTGCCACGGATCCACATGGTCGCCTGCACTTCGGGGTGCGTGACGCGGGCGTGCGGCTGACGGAACTGCCACGAGAAGTGCCTGCTTGTGGACACGGACCCCTGTGCCACTGCCTGAGATGGCGACCGATGGGGGGTGCAGACTGGGAGGAGCAGGTGGTTCCCGGCAGACCCGGTGCGGCACCTGGTGAGGTGTGCCAGGGCCCAGCTGGGTGCCTGGGAGAGCAGCGCAGGGTGAACAGATCGGGCCGAAGCAGATGGGAATGATTTCTGCCAGGCTGAAAGACATCCTTACACCGCCCTTCGATCGTCTTCCCAGTGAGGTTTACAAAAAGCATAAAGCACTCAAGTGAAACCAGCTGCAGGCCGTAAATGGTACAAAAATAGCATTAACTGGCCCGTGGCATCTAAGCATCCCCTGGGGAAGAATCGGGGCTTTCCCTGGCTCCAAACGAACAGCGTTTCAGGCACCAGGCAAACCGCTCTGGGGAGGGCGTCCCAACCTGGGGGGCTGCTCTCCCAGGTAGCCCTGCCCCCGGACCCCGCAGGGTCCCTCTGCGTGAGGTCTGGGAGCAGAGTGTGAAGGTCTGCGGGGCTGAGCCGCTGTGCTGTGCATCGGAGTGGGAGAGACCGTGCACGAACCGTTGAAAGCGGGGTTCCCCCTTCACGCACGCACAGCACTGGCCCACTCTTCGCAAACGTGCTGCATTCTCTGAGCATGCACAGAATGGCTCCTTGGTCCCATTGGCGTAACGCTCCAATAGTTAGGAAATTGTTGCTGATTTGCAGCCGGAAGCTGCCTTCCGGTAACTTGAGCCCGTTATTCTGTGCCCGGCACCCTTGGAGGATGGAGAAGAGCTCCTGGCTCTCCTTTCTGGCGGCCTTCAGTCTTCTCTCCTGGAGGCTAAGCACACCCAGGTTCTTTCAATCTCTCCTCACGGGGCTTTGTTTCCAGTCCCCTTGCTGCCCTCCTCCAAACCCTTTCTTAAACATTCTGGACTACAACTCCTATCAACCCCAGCCAGCATGGCCAATGGACATGTATGCATGCATGCATGCATGCATTTAAAGCTTTTATATACCGTCCACTACAAGCACCTCGGGATGGTTTTACAATAAAAGCAACACAATGAAATGAAATAGAGCGTAGCATCCAATACTTCCAGTAAATAAAACCCACATTAAAACCTTTTAAGCATTAAAACAATGGGAAAATAAATGGTTGCAATTTAAAATATTTGGAAGCCACCATAGAATCACAGAATAGTGGAGTTGGAAGGGGCCAGAGGGCCATTAAGTCCAGCCTGCTGCTCGGGCCAGGACTCCCAGTTCAGCAAACCCTCTCAGGTGGCTGTCCAGCTGCATCCTGAATGTCCCCAGTGTGGGAGAGCCCAAACCTCCCCAGGTCAGGGCTTCCATGGCTGTCCTAACAGTCAGGAAGTTTTCCTGATGTCCAGCTGGAACCTGGCTTCCTGGAAGCCATCTGTGTGATGCACAGAGGCCACAAAGAACCTGAGCACTCTGCAGTGACTGAGAAGGGATCCAGACTTTCCTCTCCATGGCAACCGGTCGAGCACGTGTAAGGCACTCTTTTATCTCCCCTCAGGCTTCCTCTCCCAGGGCTGAGCATGCTCTGTCCTTTCCATCTCTCCTCACAGGGCTTTGCTTCCAGTCCCAGGACCCTCCTTGCAGCCCTCCCCTGAACCTTTCCCAGCTTGTCTGCATCTTTCTGAACATGTCAGGCCCAGAACTGGGCACCGTATTTCAGACAGGGCTGAACAAGTGCTGAATAGAAGAGAACCAGCACTTGGAAGGTCTACTTTCCAGCCTCTTCCTTCTGCGAGAGGGTCTGAATCTCCAGAGACAGGGCTTAACTGGCTGACGCTCTTGACCCTGAGCCTCCTTCCTGAAATCCAATTGCAATGGACTATTGCAATGTGCTCCACATGGGGCTGCCTTGAAGACGGTCCGGATACTTCAGTTGGTCCAGAACAGAGCCACCAGGTTACTACCGGGGACCAGCAGATACTCCCATATCACGCCGGCCCTATATCGCTTACACTGGCTGCCAACTGAAGTCCAGGCCCAAGTTAAGGTGCTCGTAATGACCTATAAGGCCCTAGACGGCTTGGGCCCGGGATACTGAAGGAGCGCCTTCACCCCTATGTGCCGGCCCAGCCCTTGAGAGCGGAGGCAGAGGCCCTCCTCCGGGAGCCCTCCTTGAAGGAAATCGGGAGGGTGGCTGCCCAGGGAAGGGCCTTTTCGGTGGTGGCGCCCTGACTGTGGAACACGCTCCCCAGGGAGGTTCGCCTGGTGCTGAAGCTCTATTCTTTTCGGCATTAAGCAAAGACCTTTTTATTTTCCCGGTATTTTAACAATTAACTGGTTTTATCCTTGTTTTTATCACTATCTTTAGATGCAGTGTGCTGCGCATTGTTGCTGTTGTGGCTTTTGTTCTTTGGTTTTTTGTTCCTTGTAAGCCACCCGGAGACTTTTTTAGTAATGGGATGGGATAGAAAACCTTTGAATGAATGAATGAATGAATGAATGAATGAATGAATGAATGGACTATCCAACCAGAGGAAAACACACCTACACCTACCTCCACCTCGCCGCAGTCACACTCTTCCCCGTCCTCCAGGAAGCCATTGCCACACTTCTTGCCCACCACCAGGTCCTTGGTGTTGGGCATGTTGAAGAGGCACATCCCGCCACCCCTCTGGAAGTAGCCGTCGAGTTGCCTCCGGCTGCAGGAGCTGAACACCTTGGGGAAAGGGTGGCTGCGGACAAAGCACGGAGAGGCGTCAAGGGGGGACACCGGAGGGGCGGGAAAAGATGCAGCCACACCTCCGGCCAGGCCGCCGGTTGCACGTCTGCCCGAAAAGCTGCAGCACCACCATGGCAATTTCGCTGCCTGTCGCCCTGCACTTCTGGTCCCGCTCGCCAACGTTGTTCCACCAGCTCCCCCACCCGCATCCGTCCAGACGTCTCCAGCTGGCTGTGGACAGGGCCCGGGAGCAGCCTGCGAGTCCCTGCGTGCTGCAGGGGGCCTCCTTCAAGCCCCTGCTCAAAGCCCACCTTTTCTGGGAAGCCCTGGCTGCAGCCCCCTCGGCCCTGCTCTTCTTTCCCTGGGGGAGCCGCGTTCGGACGTGGTCTAGAATGCTTCACTGGAACATACAAGGGGGGTGAAGCCAAGCTGAAACTGGATCCCCCTTGACCTTGGTTCCCAGAGCAGAAACGGCTGCAGCCAACAGGCCTTTGAGTAGCGAATGGTTCTCAGCACGAACGGCTGCAGCCAATGGGCCTTTGAGCACACGGCTGCGGTGTCCCACCTTGAGATGCACCATCCAGGCAGACAGAGCAACGTGGCCGCATCACGAAGAGCTCCCGTGCAGAGCCCTAGGCAAGTGCAGGCACGCCTCAGGGCCGGAAAGGGGCCGAGAGTCAGGGCCAAGCCCTACATCTCTGGGCAAGCAAGCAGAGCTTTCGGTGCCACTGTGAACCGTCCTGAGAGAGGGTCTTCCAAGCACCAAGAGTTCTATTTGAGTTTAAGCCAATGGCAAGGTCTGAAGTGGGTTAGGTAGAGCTGGCACGCCCGCGATGCTGCAGACGGAGCCCCCAAGCACCACGGGGATTCCCAGACCTTTTAAGCCATCCTGCATTTGTCTGGCTAGGCTCCTATCTCAGTCAAACGCATGACCATCCCCTCCTGGCCTGCCCCAGCCAGCTTTTCCGCCCGTCTGTCCTGTGCTGCTCTGGCGTCCAAGTCTGGACACGCGCTGCGATTCTGGGCACACCGCAGAGCCCCCAAGCAGCTCTGTTTGGATCTAGGCGGCCCTTCCTAAATTGGACAAAGCCTCGGCACGATGTTCCCCCATCCTCGCATGGGAACGAAACACTTTCACGCTGTCAGGCCGCATCCCTGCTTTGTATTTTGGATGTGAATGTGACAGATCGAGTTGGGCGTGTGCAGTATGTTTTTGTGTAATGTTCTGCCGGGGAGCACAGCTGGGAAGCCCCATTAATATTACGGAGTCTGGCCACTCGTAATAGAATCCAGGTGGCCCGGCAGTGCTCGCTTCCAGCCCGCAGACCGATCTCCAGAGAACAAAATAATTACCCAGATACTCATTTGCTGGGGGACTGAATCTCTGTTCTGCATTAGGAGCAGCAATTTCCTGCAATCGTGCCTTTTGTATCTTATCTGAGTAGCGTGAGAACCTTGCTCGTTAGATCGCCATTCTGAAGAACGCTGAAGTGGAACATCGCCGGCTAGAGAGCGGCCGCCCGATGGCTCAGCCTGAACCTCTGGAGTTGTGGCACCCGTGTGGCTCTGTGCAGCATGATCGGGGCAGGCGGCAAGGCCCCCGTGGACCCCGACCCCCCCGGAGACTTCACGTGGGGCCCATCAAAGCCTCCTTCCCCCACTTTTTAAAAAACTGCTGTGAAATAAGTTTCCATTAGTGTGGAAAACGGAGGGTCCCACCGCGTTCTTTAGTGTGTCGGGCCTCCAGCCTTGTAGCGGCTCCTCTGGGCAAGTCGCTGCTGCATTGCCAAACTTCCCGCAGCAGCCATTTTGTGGTGGCGCCCAGGAGGGTTTCTCACCTTTCCAGCTGTGCCAACAGTCCCGACGTTTGCCTCCCCTGCTCCAGGCCACGGGCTTAATGGTCTTACGGGGGAGTTGGGGGTCTTTAAATGGTCGTTGCAATCGCTTCACTGGGAAGCACCTCTTCCCCTCCCCCTCCCCCCACACCCCTCAGACTTTAGCACAAGGTCCAAAAAGCGAAACCGACGTTTGCCACGTGCTGATCAAAATATATCTGCCCAGCCAGTCCAGTTTCACATTCTGAGCTCATTCTGAGCTCTGCAGAAATTAAAGGCCGTTTGTTTCTGTTGCCCTGGAAGCAGCATGGTTTTGTCGTAGAAAATAACGTTTCTAAGGAAAAATCTTTAAAAAGAGCCTCTGCAGCCATGCCCAGGACCATGCCGCCTGTCCATTAATGCTTTTCTTAAAATAATATTTATTTATTTATTTAGGATATTTATATGCCGTCCTTTGCAAAAGCCTCAGGACGGCTTACAAAAGGAAAGGTTGCTGTGGAGACCAGCTCGGGACCCAGCGCTGGACCTGCCTGCCGCCGCCGCCCTGGCTTGCCACTTCCGGTGCAGTCACCTGGAGGCCCACCAGGCTGCGGGGGCCGGGGTTTCGCCTCAAGGTCCTCCCCTGGCTGCACCAGTCTCAGCCGGGGGGAGGCCTTCCCCAGCCCGGGCACTGAACCCGCCGGAAGGAAGCTCTGCTCCGCTGCAGAGCTGTCGGATGCATTGCGTACAAAGCTGCCACGTATTGGGGGGCGGGGGCACCCACATTTACAGACACGGGCCTTTATTGAAAGGGCTGCCCTCTCCTCTGAATGCCTCCTGCAGCTGAAGGGCTCTCCCGTCCGATTCCAGTCTGGAATTCCAGTTCGGCTCTCCTGTCCGATTCCAGTTGGAAAATAAGGAACTCTAAAAAGGAAGACCCAACCTAAACATGCCCATCAACAGACGGCAGACGGCACCGGGCATGAGTGGGCATTCTCTTTTGTCCTCTTCGTGGCCCTCCACTGCTGGCCACGCTAACCATTGGCTCATCCAGCCCTTCACAGTCCTGCAACCATTCTCGGAACAATTGCCTTCCACCCACTGTATTTGCTTGACACTTCTTGGAACACAAACACACCTCCTTCTTAGCTTTCTTTCCCCTTGCCAACGGCTCTTTTGTGCATTTCCGATCCTGCTGCTGGAAAACGGAACGTGCCCACCCACCATCCCTCACACAACACACACACACACACACACACACACACACACTTCCCCTGCCTAAAGCCTCAAGCTGGAAGAAAAGCAGCACTGTTCCCGCAGCCTCCTGCCGATGCACTGCACAGACGCAGGCGCTTGGCCACATTCTCAGCCTGCAAATACCTTGCTTTTAAAAGCCAGCTAAACGACGCTCTTCCGCCCATGCGCTGGCAAGCAGCTCCTCTGCTGAGAGACCTGCCTATTCCCCCGCAGGCCGGGGGTCAGGTCCTGCTAATAGTGTGCAGCCCACAACAACTTGGGACCAGGTAACCGAGGTCACTGGAGGACAAGTCTCTGGTGGTTCCAGGGGGACCTCTGGCCCACCTGGAGTCTACCTGGAGAAAAACCTTCAGCATGGCAGCTTCCTTTCTCTGGAAGTCCCTGCCTCTGGATCGCTCAAAAACATCTTTATTGTTGTGGGGATAAGACTGGGACCATCAGGAGGAGAACGGTGTAAGCTGCTTTGAGTTTGTTAGAAGAAAAAAGCGAGATATAAACCTTAAAAAATGAACGAATAAATACATAATTTCTGGAAGCCTTCCTTGATGGACCAGCCATGGGTTTTATTGGTACTTTGTTTTTAAAAGCCAAATTGCACTGTGGTTCTTTTCTTTTCTTTTATTTTATTTTTGGTCTTCTTTTTAATTGCTCTCTGCTCCAGAATTCCTTGAGAATGGAGCCGTATAGAAATGGTATAGACAAATGCATACAGCAAATGCATTCATCCTGCTTCCTTTTCCCTTCTTGCTTTTCCTTCCATGCCTTTCTTGTAACAATTTCTCCATGCTACTGTGCATCTGCCTCCATCTTGGCGTCCTTGCAGCTCCAAGAAAGCTGGCTTTTATTTACAGCTGCTAATGCTTTCCCCCAGGGTTCTGTGTTACATGGGCTGGAAACCGGGGGCGGCGGGAGGGAAAGCAGGAGTCAGAGAAAGAGGAGGAAGGATTCTCACTCTCTGAACCAAAATACCAAGCCAAGGCATTTGCACCAGGGACTGGTTTGGAAGTGAAGGTGATTTGGGGCCCAACCGGCAGTTTTGCTTGGCTCCTTTAAAACCAAGTGCAGGGATGTTTGTGTCCTTCAGAAGGAGAAGCCCGTCCAGGAAGACCATAAGGTCAGAGCGGAGTTTATCCTGCATTTACATCAAGACAGCGATTGCTCTTTGCTGCAGCGTTCTGAAATCAATGTTCTTAAAAACAAAACAAGGCAAAACAAAACCTGAAGCAAAGCAAGATTCTAGTCCTTAAAGGTCCTTGAAAATACAGGAACAGACTCTAAGCAAGGTAAGAATCCATCAGGAGCTATGCTGAGTTTCATTGGTCCGTGCCATGCTTTCCTCCTAGTCTCTGCCCCTAATTTCCAGGAAGAAAATGAATATCCTGAATCAGCAAATTTATCTATGTATGTCCTGAATGACTGATTATATTTATTTCCCACCATTTTTCCTTTCAAAGGACTCAAGGTGACTGAGATAGTTCTCCTCCCTCTCTCCACCTTATCCTCACAACAACAACAACCCTGTGAGGTAGGCTGGGCTGAGAGTCTGTGCCTGGCCCAGAGCCACCCACCGGTCTCCATGGCTGAGCAGGGACTAGGACCTGGATCGCCGGAGTCCCAGGCCCACACTTTTTGCCACGACACCACACAAATTCTGCATGTTTGCCTGGTACACAAACAGAGTGTGCAAAATTTCTGTTCGGTGGCATGTTCCGGAGGGCCTGCACAAGCGCACCGGTGAAAGGGAGATGCGGCAGCAAGCACAGGGGTTGTGGCCACGCCACCAGGCCCCCAAAATGCCAGCGAGCACCAGGCAACGGACGCCGGCTGAACGTTCGTGCTCTTGGATCCCCTTGCCCCTTCCTGCTCCCGTACTAGCAGGCCTGAACACAAGCAGGGTCTGTCGCTCCCTGGATTTTCCCTCCTGGCCCTGCTGCACTTCGTATTCCACCCAAGATCTCTGCCGGAACTTGGGCTGGAAGAGTCACTGACCCAAGACCTCTAGGAGGGGTGCCGAGTCCATCCCTAATCTCTGGCACTCTAACCACTATGCAAACTGGCTCTCCACTTGAGCTCCCAGTGCTAGGTTTCTTTCAGCGTCTAGTCCACTGGGACGGAGGCAACAAGGTGGCTTTTCGGTTCACACCTCAAAGAAGAAATCAGTCGATCTCAGACATGAGGCATTCAGTGCATCTCAACTCTGTTTTTGCTCACAACCAGCAGCCTCGCCCAACCACACCACCCAGCATCCAGTGCCCAGCAGTGGCCAGCCTGATGAATCTGGGAAAGCTGGAAGCAGGGCATAAAAGGGACAGCCTGGTCGTGACATCTGACCCCAGCATTTGCTATTCAGAAGTAGATATCTTTAGCAACGGGAGGTTCTGTTTCACTCCATCCCTCTTCAATGCAAAGCGCTGGAATGTGAAGGTCTCCAAAGAGCCCCGGGTATCCCGAGCGGAACAAAACCCAGGACCCAGGCCTCTTCACATGGGGCGCCTATTCAGCCGCCCACCTCTGCGTCTACATTCAGCTTTTCTGCCCTGCTGGGAGCGTTTCCGTTCCTGCTCTGCAGCTACGCTACTTCTAGGGGAGCAGAAGAGCCAAACTATGCCAGGAGAAGCGGCAGGGCTTAACGGTGCCGCTTTCCCTGTTCTAAGCACACGCGGAGAGGAAAGTGCTTGGCAAGACAGACGTGAAATTGGAGGGATCACCCCGTGATCTAAAGAGCCCGTGAACAACGGTGTAGGGAACCACAGGCCCACCGTGAATGCCTTGTAGGAAAGCCCAAAGCACAACACTGTGGAGAGCCAGTTGCAGTAACGAGAACGTAGCGAAGGGCGGCAGCGAGTTTTAGGCAAAATCATTTATATTTTTGGGACCAGGACACCTTAAGGAACGCCTTCTTCCCTATTTGCCCCCCCCCCCCGGCCCCGAGATCGGCAGCAGAAGCCCTCCTCCGGGAACCCTCCGCGAAGGACATAAGGAGGGCGAGTACCGGAGGAGGGCCTTCTCTGCGGTGGTGCCCCGACTGTGGAATGCGCTCCCCAGAGAGGTCCGCCTGGCGCTGTCATACGTTTTTCGGTGCCAGGTCAAGACCTTTTTATTTAATCAATATTTTAATATTTTTAATATTGAATTTTATTATTGTATTTGCAGCCAGAGCGGGTCATCAATTTATTGATGCCGTTTGCCATCCAGAGACGTTAGTAATTGGACGGCATACAAATTGTATAAATAAATAAATATTCACAGAGAGGCTGCCTGGATGGAATTCTGTGCATCTCCGGCTTAAGGACCGGCACTGAGACAGGTTTCTGCTCATCAGACCACACGAGAGTCACAGCGGCCGTGTTTTTGGCCTCTGGATCCATCTCGTACAAGGACACTCAGCCTCTCCGGCACCCACAAGCTCTCCCCGGAGCTGCCCTGCAAAGCAGCGCGTTGCACCTTACCCCGTGGCAGCGGCCATGACACAGCCGCCCTGAGACGCCGTGGCTTCGACGCAGCAGCCCTCGCTGTCGTGGCTCATGCCAAAGTTGTGGCCGATTTCGTGGGCCATGGTGGCGGCAGCGCCAATGGGCAGCTCCGAGTGGTCCTGGAAGAGAGGCGGGGAGCAAGGAAACCTCATCAGCTTGGGATGCCAGGAGGGGGTTTGCTCCAGAGGCCCACGGACCATGTTTCTGGCCTAGCTCTGAGCCAGGTCTGCATTCCGCAGCCTCAAAATGAAGGGGCCACCCTGAGTTAGAAGCCAGCATAGACGCCGGGGTCTTAGACCCAGAAAATCAAAGCAGTGGGGCAAAGAGCTCCCCTGCCTCCGTTGGGGAATGGGAACTCCGCATCCGGGGCCTGGCGGGCAACAGCCACGACAGGGCCCCGTGAGCCTCGCCACAGAATGACCCATGCCGTGAGTGCAGGAATCAGCCGTGCCGCACAGCTGAGGAAATGCTCCTGGAAGCAGAACGCAGACTCGGGAAGAGAGACGGTGGGCACACCCTCCTTACCATGCTCACACCGCCAGAGTTTTCCGCACTGCACATGCCCTCCAGTGGGGCCATGCCGATGGTCGTCCCCTTGAAGGTCACGCCACTGCGGCCGGAGGGGCGAGAGGAGAGGAGAGGAGAGGAGAGGAGAGGAGAGGAGAGAGGGTTTGTGCACGTCTGGACAGCATCCCAGCCATGCCTGTGCTAGCCTGAGAACATTCACGATGCCGGAGCATGTGGACCTGCAGCAGAACCCTTCTCCCCGAAAAAGTGACTAAGCAGGAGAAGGCGGGGCACGTTTCATAAAGTATTTGGGGGTTCCGGCCTCCGCATCCCCATCCAGAGATTCTGCACCCCGTGCCCTTTGCAGCCACCTCTCTTATTCCTATAAATAAGGCCACGAAGAGCCGATTTCAGCCGGGCGCTTTGTTGCACCCAGTGAGCAGCAGAAGTCTAGATACCGCTTTGCAAGACGGGGCGAGGACGGGCTTTTCAGCTGCCCATGCGACCTCTGCTTTGGGATTCTTTGCGGGATTCTCCTTTCTTCCCCGGGGGTCAGACTAGATGACCGGGGGACCCCTTCTGGTTTGCTCTGTTTCTGTTTTCCATTAACACGCTCCTCGTGGCCACTAGAGCTGGTTGGCCCCCGACTGCCCCTCTGAGTCAGGGGCCACGGCATCGCGGCTGAGGGTTCCCAGCCCGCTCATCCAACTCCAGCGCCGCTCCCATGGCCCTCGGAGGGTTTTGCAGGAGCAAGGCCTGATTTCCCTGCCCCACGCTCCCAGGGCTTTGTGGGCGTCCCGGAGGCTTGCAAGTCAGGGGCCTGGCATAAATGCGTTTTGCTTACAGCCACGCTGCTTCATTGATTATATTCAGTCAAGACCACATAATCAGATGGCCGGACGATGCGCCCGTCCAATCAGCAGTCGTCTATTGAATCTTTGCAGGGCCTCAGGCCAAGAGGATCCTTCCCAGCACCTGCCACCTGGGCCTTTTCCACCTGGATATGCCAAGGACGGAGCCAGGGCCTCCCGCCTGCCTGCAAGGGACAGTTCCTTCCCAGTTCTTCTGCCAAGAACAGCGGATTGCAACCGAGTTTGCTGCTGGTGCTGGAAAGACTCACGTCAGGAGCTGAGCGTTGTCGTGCTTCTTCCGAGACTTCAGGGACTTTTTCCACTGCAGGAAAGACACGAGGGTGGCGTGGGCATCGCTGCTCACGGCACACTGGTCCGCCTTGGTCCACACTTCAAGACCAATCAGGGCCACCTTGATGTTCAGGGACCTGTAAAACTGGGGAAGGGACCCCGAAGGAGGAGACTCTTATGCATCTCTGCTGATACCAAGATCTCGGCCAATATATACTCCAGCTCTGTAAATTCACAGTAGGGCAATGAAGAGAAATTATTTGATTTGCCTATGAGTGTTCTCTGGATTATTTCGGGCACAATTCTATGTGTGTTTAGGCAGAAAAAAAGGCCTGGAACAGTTGGCTGAAGTACAGACCCCTTTCTCTGTCTCAACAGGCGTCTTTGCAGAGTTAAGACATGTCCATCTCCTCTCCTGGAGCTCTGAGTCTGAAAGGTGGGGGGCAAAGACACCATCGACAGTGTGACCCCCCCCCCCCCGGTTTCAAGCTGGCATGCTCTCCTGGGGGGAAAATAAAAGCAAGGGGAACCTTCCTCCAAAACTGTATAATGACATCATATGCATGCGCCCAAAAGCTGCAGTTGGCAACTTCAGATATTTTGGACTACAAGTTCCATAACCCCTGACCACTGGCCATGCTGGCTGGGTCCCATGGGAGTCGTAGTCCAGACCAACTGCAGGGCACTGGGCTGCCCTTCAGCAAGGCCTTACGCCACACTTTCCTGCTGGACCTGTGGAGACGTCCAGGAATCTATAAGCCTTCCAGAATTGCCACTGAACACAGCCAGCTATGGATCATTTGTCAATCCCCTTTAATCTCAAGACACCCAGTAAATACCTTGTCTACATAATTAGCGATCTCCAGGATCCGCTGCTTCGTGCGCCCCAAATCATTGTTTTGGGTTGTAAACTGGGGAAAAGAGAGAGGAAGAGAAAAAGGAGGGAAAACATTGGACAGGAAGCACACTGAGTGATGCATCACTTGATCACAAACAACAACAACAACAACAACACACTTTGTTAGGTGTGTCTTGAAATAAATTATCTCCAGTGATGATCTATACGAATGTACATATGCTGGAATAGCAATTTCGGGGATTGTGCCAGATTAAGACACATCCGTTCATTTGTTCCTGGCATTATGGAAGCAGGCAGAAGACACAGTCGCTGGGGTCATTCAGAGGACCGTTCTGGATGCCCAAGAAGCCTTGGGTGCAAATGAGAAAATGTTGGCCTAGCAACCAGCTGGAGGCAGACAGGTTTCATTTTAGCCTGGGTCTTTTGTGAATACGAAGGCAAGCATGTTCATTATGTTCTATAGTAGTAATGGTTTCATTCTGCTCCTCGATTCCGCTCCTCGATTTAGTACTCTTCCCATGGTGAATGCAACATGGGTTCTTGTCCCTTATCTGTCCTCAAACAGCCGTACTGCAAAGCCAGTCTCCTCTCTTCCGTTTGCATCTCAGTTCACGGAGGCTTCAGAGGAAAAGCTCTCTGTCCCCTCAGGCTAAAGCAAAAGGGGAGAAATTCTCACCAGGGTGTAGTCTGCAACGATGAAGAGCTCCATGTATTTCAGGGTTCTCCAGGCATCCCTCCTTTTCTGTAAGGCAAATTGCTTAACATCACCGGAAAAAGGCAGGAGCAAACCAGCACAGAGGTCCAGAAAGAGCGACCCAACTTAAGCAACCGGTCAGGACCAGATAGAAGGAGGGCAATCTAACCCTGGAGGAGCCAAGAAGCAGCCCCAGGCTTGGATTCCGGCCATGTTCTACCACCAGCTTTGAACCAGGAATATGTGGACGGAAGGCTCACCACCTCTCCTTTTCGCAGTGGGGAAGGAGCATCGCGACGCCATGCCCAGCGCAAGATGGAGAGCAGCGAAGGAAGGGAGCACTCAAGCTGTCCACCTGTAGCCCTGGGCTGTTCGGGTCAGAGGCACGGCCTTCAGCACAGCCAGACCACTGCACCCAATGGGAAGCATGCGAGACCAGCTCCTGGTCAGTGGCGTCGTTCATCGATCGAGGACCCACGTGTCCTTTCTGCAGCCCTTCCGTTCCCCTCACCCCACGGAATCTCGCTTCCTATCTCTTCTCCGCTCGGTGTTCTCGCTTCCCCTTTCCAGTATTGCCTTCCTTCGCGGATGGAGCGCCCTTTCGACTGGGTTCCACCGATGGCTCTGGAGCAGAGGCCTGGAAGACGAGGACCCTCCAAGTGGCCGGCCAGCCTTTCGGGTCCCTCACTTCCAGTCCTCAGACCCTAGATCCCCTGAGCGGCACCCAAAGACTCACCCGCCGGGGCACCGCTGCTTCGAAGGATCTGGCGACATCTGCCACGCTGCTTTGCAGGGGGTCACCGTGTCCACAGGTCCCACCTCTGATGGGCAAGTGCTCCGCCCTGAAGATGGTGTGAGCTGCCGACTCTGGGTGTGCTGGGGGTTTCAGGTAATAGCTGTTGTTGTGGCTGAGAGCGATCAGGCCGCTAGGAAAGGACAGAAACAGTGCAGCTGTGACGATTACGGTTTAAATGGCATTTTTTCTTAAGTATTTCACAAGGTTTACGTACTGCTCCATATTCTGGAAGTGAGGATGCAGAGCAGTGAAAGATGACAAGATAAAACAGTCAAGAGAGCCAGTGTGGTATCGTGGTTAAGAGCACGGGACTGGGACTCAGGAGATCTGGGTTCAAGTCCCCGCTCGGTCATGGAGCCCACTGGGTGACTTTGGGCCGGTCACAGACTCTCAGCCCAGCCTACCTCACAGGGTTGTTGTTGTGGGGATAAGAGGGAGGAGGAGAATGATGTAAGCTGCCTTGAGCCCTTGTAGGAAAAAGGCAGGATATAAATCGGGGCGCGGGGGAGAATCAACACTGGACTAAAAGCAAAATCAATACAATTGCGGCGGGTTAGATCAGGAAGGCTTTCTGAATCAAGGGTGTTTTCGGGGCACACCAACAAGGATATGGCTTTGGGGCCTGCCTGAAGGGTGAGGGGGGGCGTTCCACGGGAATGGGGTGGCCACACCAGAGGGGCTGCTCCATGCGCACACCTATTGGTCCAAAGACCCAGGTGCCACCACCAAGAACGTGCAACCCCTGTGACCAGGCAGGTTGGCAAGGGAGAAGGTGCCGTCTCACGTTCTTTCGCTCCAGTTACCTTTACAACAGCCATTCCTCACCTGCTACCCACAGCTTTCTGTTTGTGAAGCAGGAACTCAACCCTCAGCTCGGATCATAGAATCATAGCAGAGTTGGAAGGGGCCATGAAGGCCATCCAGTCCACCCCACTACTGTTGCAGGACACCGAGTCACACCCTCCCACTCAGGTGACTGCCCAGTTTCGCCTTGAATGTCCCCAGTGTGGGAGAGACCGCCCACACCCCTCCAGGCAGCCGGTCCCACTGCCCTATTGTTCTGACAGTGAGGAAGCTTTTCCTGATGTCCAGCCTGAATTTGGACAAAGATCTCTCAGTCTTTGTCTGACACGGAGAGATAAAGTTGGAGAGATGAGAGCACCACTGGCATTGTTTTCACACTGATAAACGGGGAAGAGATATTGCTGTTCACGCCGCTCACATCCATCCTACAGGCTTCGTAGCTTTTCTAGCATTTAAAACCCCGCTCGACCAACGGGGAAAGCTGGGCAAAAGTCACTGCAGAGGCTCTGGAGAGGCACAGCATGGAAAGTTCTGTTTTACATTCAATTCCTGGGGTGGAGTCGGGGGGGATACTATGACTTGCAGTCCAGGAAATCAGGCCCCCTGATAGGCTCAGGATAAAGTGCAAAACTAGGTTTCAACTAGCCCATGCTGGCTGAAATCCAACCTGGTCTGCAGATCTGTTAGTCGTTGCCCCAGTTGCAAACCCCAAACTTGGGGTCTCAGATCTCAAGCAAGTCCCAGGGCAATGAGCACTGAAAACCCCTCCGTGCGGGGAGTGAGGACTGCCCAGTCCACAGATCCACCAGAGAAGGACACCCAGGTCATCTCGACTCCCGTGCCTGCAGGGAGCACAACTTGGCTCCGGCCACAGAGGCCGGGGGATGCACGAGGGAGGGCCTCACCCAGCATGCTTTTCAGGAGGGCTTTCTCTACTTCATGGGCGGCCATGATCCTCCCCCCTGACCCCAGAGGGCAGTACTTGATTTGAAGCTGCCTAGCACCAGACCCAGCTCCCCCACTCCCTCAAGCAACTTCCTCAAGCAGGAGGCTGTTCTTACAATCCTGGGACCAGAGGTCCTGGGGATGAAACCAGGAACTCCCTGCCGGCAAAGGCAGTGTAAGGGCTCAGGTGCCCCCTCAGGAGCCCTTCTCCCCCCCCCCCCCACCACCCACCGCCCGCTCACCCCCCTGCCAGGCCTTATTTAGCCGCAACCAGGAAAAGAACTCGGGGCAGGTTCTTGCATCTCGCTGCTGTGCCTGCTGAAGCTTCCCCGTACCAGTAGGGGAAAATGAGCCCTCCTTGGCTGCTGGACTTCTGCAGGAGTGTGGGGCTGCAGACAGCCACGTGCTGCTCAGCCCTGGGCTAGAGTTTTAAGCTGGGACTAGGGAGGCCCTGGATCAAAGCCCACCTCAGCCCGGTCCAGCAGAGGGAATGGCTGCGCAAGAAAGACATCAAAGAACGATGCGTCCGCCTGAGCCCCCACAGACTTGCACGTTCCACAGGGCTCCTCGAAGTTACAACCACATCATTCTGGCTCTCCGCATCACTCGGAGCAGAGGCGATGCCTCCGAGCACCACGTTTCTGTTGTGGTCCGTCTGAGCTCACCGCTCGGTGGGCACCATGGGCGGAGGGGGAAGGAAGCCAGTCCAGGACACCTGCATGAACTGAGCCACCCAAGTGCATCATCCCCTGCATGTGGGTGCTCCAGAATAGCATGGCCTGATCCAGCCTGGACGGATTCTGCTCCAAGCATCCACGGCCAGGGAAGGATGGGCCAACTCAGCAGGGAGAGTGGCCATTGCGACGCGGGTTACCCTGTTATCTGAACCCAGCTCTGCTATGGCTGGTTAACCATGAGCAAGCCAAGAAAAGAACCCATGGTTTGTTGCTGGCTTTGAACTGTGGGTTGCTCACCATGGTTTGCTAACTGGGCTCGGTTCAGACGACACAACAACCCACCTCGCAGCCACAAACCATAGTTTACTGACAATCCACGCTCAGCCCTTGAGTCTGGGATATCAGATTGTCTGAACTGGGACAACGTCTGCAGAAGACTCAGAAACCCTGGGAAGTTCTCAGACAAAGCAGGAGGTTAAAGAAGGCCTCTGTGCCGAGTCTAACGCTTTCCCACGGGTTTTTGTGTCCAGCCCTGTTTATCCCAACATTTGGCTTTCTGAGATGTCAAGGTGAGGCAGTCTCCGCCCCCCATGCCAGTGAATCTCGCGTATTTGTGTGTCTGTCTGTTTAGTTGGCCTGAATCTTGCATATCTGTGTGTTGCCTTGTACCTCTCAGGGCCACGTACAAGACAATGCACCAAAACACCCTCATAAAAATGGCAACAGCATAAGAAAACAATACATTAAAAGCAGCAGAGATTAAAACTGACATTCGAAGCACTAAAAGCATCGATGATTAAATTGCTTAAACACTCGGCATATGGAGGATGAAAAGGCTTGGAAGAATAAAAAGACCTTGACCTGCCACCAAAGAGATCACAAAGTAGGCCAGAGCTGGGCGACTCCGAGGAGGGTGTCCCCTCGCACCACTGCGGAAGCCGGCGGCGTCTTCTCACACTCGCACAGAAAGGAAGTGCAGGAGCGCCATGTTTTTAATTCTAACAAGCCGTTATGAAGAAGTGGTTTGATTCTTCCTTCCTCGAGCAGCAGGGTGGTGCTTTCGCTTGTCTGATCCAGCTTGCGCCAAGAGGAGAAGTGGGTGCTGAACCCGCAGTTGTGATTCCTAATTCCACGCACGCACGCACATGTGCACTGGAGAAGAGAATCGCCAGGCTTGAGAGAAGCCCTTTGCTCGCCCTTCTCAGGACTAACAGCCGCTTTTGGCTGGGAAGGTGGGTAGCAAATGGCAGGAAGACTCAGCCAGCTAACCCCTCTCTCCTCTGTGCCACGACCTCCTGAAAATGGCTCCCCAGTGCAGATGCTTTGTAGGCACTGTGGGGAGAAGGCGGAGGAACATTCAGGCGGCGAAGTCCCAGCACACGTCGTGCCGGAGATCGAAATGCACCGCCTGAGAAGAGAAACTCTTTGGCTATATTGCTCCTCCTCAAAGCAGAAAGGGAACACTCCTGCGGAGAGGCCCTTCTCGCGTGGTCTGTGAGATTATCGAACTGGAGAATTTTCGGACGGTTCATTTAGCACCTCCCAAAAATAAGGATGAAGACTGCGGAGCGAAAAACAAGGCAACTGAACCACGGGAAGAGGCCGGGGAGGACACCGAGACTGACCTAAATCCCTGCAGGATCCAAGCCAGGAAGGAGGCCATGAGGCCGTTCTCCCGCTGTGCGACTCGCCCGCGGGGCTCTCCGCATCCTCAGGCGCAGAAGCGTGCTGGCGGCTGGAGCGAGCGCATAGCTGAGAAATGACCTCACTTGCCAGCATTCCTGATGATGCAGCTCACACAGGCCACGGCGGACAGAGTTATCCCAAGCCCTGCGATGACGTGTCGTGGGGCCACGCCAGGAGACCGGAGCGTGGGCCTGGCTGCGTGACCCCGAGGACCTCTGCCCCTTGCTGCTCCCCAGCTCCACCCCCGTCCTCAGTGGTGGCAATTTTCTGCCCCTGGGTGCAGCTCATGGATCAAAACTAGCCACAGCTCTGGGGCTTCGGGGTGACCCAACCGAAGTGCCGGGACAACCGGCTCTCGCCAGGGAGTGCGAGGCGGCCTCTGTGGGAGAGGGCAGAGGTGGGAATTCACTGGAAGAGAAGGGCCATAACATTTTGTGCAGAATTTGGGAACATCAGCCACAAACATGCAAACTCCAGAACAAGGAAAGTCAGTGCCAGGCGCTCCGCCTGGTTCCCCACCAAAAGAGACAAGTTTGGCCACAGAAAAAAACCAGACAGAAACAAAGAACCCCCGTTCGATCCGTTACTGGGTAGGATTTTCCCCCTTCCTCCCAAGTTTTGAGGTGGAGAAACAACCTGGCCCTAAGGGTCAAACAGGCATTAATTTAATTGACTGGCTTCAGAAAACAAAATACCCCAGGCTTGAGTGAGGCTCAGCACTGACCCCTGGAGCCCCACATGGCCCGAATATAGCTGTGTCTAGCAAATGAGTGCTTTTACATCCTGTCTACTCTAGAGTCGGTGTAGCCGCTCACACCATCACTCCACCACACACCAGATCCCTCTCACTCAATACTGGATTGCGTGAAAATGTCCTTTCTTTGGCCTTTCCTAAATTTAGCCAGGGTGCCCTCTGGACAAGCCCTTCAGCTCCTCCCTTGGAGGAAAACAATCAAAAGAATATGACTCTGCAGACGTGCATCTGAAGTCACGGCCGTTTTGGTACTGGGCGCTTGTGACCAGACACACTGGAATGCTGCTGGGAGAAGATTGGGCTGGAATGAGGCTCTTGCCGTTAATTTTTACCTCCAAGAGCCAATTGTGTAAAGTCACCTGGGTGGTCACCGCATCCTGGCTGAAGCCCCGGGACACACGGGTTGGTGGGTTATATGTTTAAATCCATGACCCACACGCAAGCCTGTGTGTTTGAGTTACGACCTGGTGGAAAATGAGTTTCCTAGTGGTTAGAGTGATGGGCTGGGACTCGGGAGGTCCAGGTTCGAGTCCCTCCTCGGCCACGGAGCTCCCTGGTGACTCTGGACCAGCCATTGGCTCTCCGCCTGACCAACCTCACAGGGTTGTTGGAAATATAACATATACGAACATAAGTTCATCAGAGGAAAGTAGGGACGGAAATAAATGCAATAACAGCGGGGGGGGGGGGGTTGCGATTGTCCTCACGCCCTGCTTTCAGACTCTCCAGAGGCCCACCACTTTTCCCACCATGCCCCGGGGCCAGACACTCACAGCTCAAGTGCGGGTCCACGTGGGGTCTATGCAGAGAAGCTGGAACATGAGTGCATTCCAGGATTTCCAAGGTACCATTTGTGAGGGATGCGTCCACCTCTCCCCCGGCTGAGCCAAACGGAATCATTTCACGGAGCAAGCCGACCGCTTCGGCCCTTCTAGGAGGAGGAGGAGGAGGAGGAAATGCCCCCCACGTTTTGTGGGGAAGGTGGTCAAGAGGCCGCTGGAGGAGGCAAGGGGGGCCTAGCCAGTCCAGCACACCGTTCGCAAAGCAGCCAACCAGCAAGCACAACCTCAGTGCAGCAGCACTCCCGCACCCATGCTCCCCAGCAACGGGTATACACAGGCAGAAGGCCTCTGACTCAGGTGGTTGCAGCTGTCCAGCTAGACTGGTCGGCCCTGAGAGCCTTCTCCTCCATGAATTTCTCCAGTCCCCCTTTAAAGCTGCCCAATTTGCTGGCCACTGCTCCATCTCGTGGCAATGAGCTCTATAGTTTAACTCTGCACCCAAGGAGGAAGTCCTTCCTTTGATCTCACCCAAATCCCCTGGGATTCAGGCTTCGTGGGAGGGCCTCTTTGGGATTTAGGATTGGAGGGGGGAGAGAGAGATGTCTCCCTCTCTCCCTTCTCTAGAT
Source organism: Varanus komodoensis (assembly GCF_004798865.1). Lineage (NCBI taxonomy): Eukaryota > Metazoa > Chordata > Lepidosauria > Squamata > Varanidae > Varanus > Varanus komodoensis. Next base: position 2,996,722 of record NW_025335568.1, on the reverse strand, counting down.
TAGGCATGATTTTGGATACCTTTGTCATGTTACGTCTAAAGTATATAGATTTTATATTTTATATTTATTTTATATTGTTAATTTTAATTTTATATTGTTATTTTTGTATTTTATTGTATTGTAAGCTGCCCCGAGGCTTCGGCAAGGGGCGGCATAGAAATGTTCTAATAAATAAATAAAAATAAAGTATGCCATTAGCATGCATCAGTAAGACAATGTTGCATATAAATTTAGGCACCCACAGAGGAAAAGGGCAGGACTGTCCCTCCAGCCATCTTCCTTACCTGATTCCGGAACACGTACTTAGCACCACCCAAGAGCCGCTGTGCCCTCGGACTTGGCCGTGGTAGTAGCAGTGATCCTGCAATCAGAGACAAGAGATAAAAAAACTCTGGGCTTACTCTGTGCAACTCCTCTAAAACTTCCGTACGAATTTCCAAGAAAATCCGGTTGTCTGGAAAAGAGCAAAATCCACAAACATCTGTTTTCATTTTTGCTCCAAAGCGAATTCCATCACTGCTTTTGTTTATTTCAAATTTTAATCCAGCTTGCTCTAACAGTTTGGGAACATTACTCAACATATCAAACTGTGTTATCTGCCTATTAAAAAAATAAATAATTCAGCAGTTTTGCCTTCCCACTGATTCATCCTGGATGGCTCATTTTAAATGAATTTAAATCACTCTGACTGTTACCCAAACTTCTACACAGATGCCTTTTTTGAGATACTGGAGGAAATGTGAGATAAATCACCTTTTTAATAGGGAAAAGCTACAGCTCACTGTTTGCTGTTCAAGTAAAATACCAGAACCAAGACAACCTAAGGGAGTAAAAGTCTATGCGTGAAAAGAGCAGCACCGGCTGACTGGGGACACTGGGAGTTGACCTGTCTGCTTAGGGTGCAGTGCTCTGCCTGTTTAGACAGAAAGACTCTGGCAGCTCCCAGCATTCCCGAGTGCTGGCTAGGGAATGCTGGGAACTGCCGGAGTTTTTTCTGCCTAAACAGACAGAGCACCGCACCCTAACAAAATTAAACAAGCATGCCTTAATTCTCCACTTCACCAGTTAGAACGCCCATGCAACAATTAAGGTTTCCCCTCTACAATTAATTAAGCCAAACTGGTAAACCTCTCTGTGCAGAGTTTTCCTCTCCCGTCCTGATTCAGTTTTCCTTGCATGCCATGTCTTTTTGACCAAAGGCCAGAAAGCCTCCTGTTTTCCTGATGATATGTGGCTCCAAGAGCCATTCTGAATGAAGAGAGATATAAAATCCTTGCTTTTTAAATGGCAAGAAAAGGAGTCCTGGTCTCACCCCCCCCCACCCCCCATCGGAGAGCTCCTAGGGAGAACTCATTCCTCCTGGACCTGCTCTCCCCTCTTCCTCACCTCCGTGAAATCAATGCCCTTTTAAAGTTAAAGTTAGTTCAGGATTTAAAAAGCCCCTCTCCGGGCAGCTCCCAAGATAAGAATTCAGACAATAAACTTCACATAATTAACAAAAACACAACGACCACACAGCTGCTGCTGGAAGGCCCTTGTGCTCCCAAAGGAAATCCGAAAAGGCTGACGCATCCCTCCGCGTCCATCCCAGGCTTTCCCCTCCATGGAGGAGACGGCCACCCTTGGCCATGGGTCCCAGTGGCCACACGCCATCTCCGGCCCCAGAAGCCACAGGCCTGCATGCCCCCGTTGCTGGCAGACTTGTGGACTTCCCACGGGGAGCTGCTGGCCACTGTGGGAACAGACGGAGGCTGGGCAAGAGGGACCCTGTGTCTGACTTATCATTACCCTCTTATTGGACTTATTTTGTTTTTAGAGGCTCTTACACCACATCTGCACAGACCAGACATTCAGCAGAGCGACCGGAGGGAGAAGACACAGAATAGACCTGGACTGACAAAGCGATCTCACTCCCATCCTGAGGGATCGGGAGAGCTTCCCGCCCGTGGCGTCCCCACCCCGCCACTTCCCAAGCCGTGCTGCTCCGCATCCTCCCCTCGCTGAAGTACCGCCAGGTTTGGGGGGCTCCCTTGCCAAAGCCCCATCTCCCCCTCCAGTGGAAGCGGCCTCAGCCAACTGAACGGCAGGTGCCCAAAGAGAGGAGGCTCCTGACCTCCGTCTGGCGTGGACACCTGGACCACGAGGCCTGGAGCAGCTACTGTCCGAGGCCAATTAAAGCGTCGGCCAACGGAAAATCCTCCCCTTTCAGACCTGAAGCCTCTCATACGTTTGAAATAGTACGAGCAAACAGCCAAGAACCACATGCAAAAGGCCCAAGCGACAGAAGCCCCGGTTCACACAACACAAGAACCTGCATGTTGTAGAAACATCGGGGACTGTTTGGAAGGAGGCCACAGGCAATGGGATGGACCCACAGCCGAGGGACACTTCATAGCTGGGCAGTCCAGTGTTGCATCCCAGCTCAGACCTCCTGCTTGCCTCTCCCGCAAAAAGCTGGAGAAATTGGCATCTTAAAAATGGTGGGGCTCAGCAGCCCTAACCCAAAACAGCCTCTTCAAGCTGAGCAAAGGACACCCGGCCCGGGGCCGCATGAGCCTCCCTGGGGAAGGCAGCCTCGGTCTGAGGTGCCCCAGTAGCAAACGCCTCCGCCGGAGGATCTGTGCTGGCCCCGCATGGACAGAGGCCTGCCCTGGAGGGGTCCCGGGGGGAGGGGGTCCTTCTCCACCCTCTCCTTGGACAGGTCCACATGGAGGTGACATTTGCCAGATGCCCTGGTCCCTCTCTGTTCACGGGTTCAGAGCTTACGGCCGGCAGACTGAGCGGGGCCTGGAAGCGAGCAGGGAGCCCGGGCAGCTGCTTCCAGGCTTGCAACCCGCTCCTACGCCCGGCCCCGTCCTGCTCTCTGGACGCCCGATGGCGCAGCCCCCTCCGATGCTGCCCTTCACGGAAACCTTCAGTGACTTCCCCCGGAAGAGACCGCAGGGGGGCACAGCCATCCCAGAGAAAGGCTTCTGGGCCACTGCGGCCACTGGGGCCTCGGAGGCCAGGCCCGACCCGGCAACGTTGTCATCACACTGCATTTAGAGCCTGCCCTTTTGCCTCGTGTCACACAGCTCTGCTTATCTTAACAACGACCCTGCGAGGTGGGCCGGGCTGAGGGTCTGTGACGGGGCCGGAGGCACCTGGTGAGCCTGGCAGCTGCGTGGCAACTGGAACCGGATCCCAGATCGCCAGTCCAGCACTCTTGCCGGCACACCACACCGGTGCGGCTGGCCGCGCCCGATTCTCAGTCTGCAAAGCCGGCCAAAGTGCTTCCCGGCACAGAGGAATCCAGTCCATTACGGGCCCCAGTCCTGGGTCCCATCCTGTTAGTCACGCTACAAAGAGCTCTGCCCTCTGAGTGTGCTAAAAAATCAATACATAATAATGCCTGACTAACCACGCTGAGTGGTTAGGAAAACACGATGATTCATTTACATGATTAGCCTTCCCTTAAAAGTCTCCTCATTTATCTCAGCCAAAGATTTCTGTCTCCTTTTGATGAACCCTTCCTGCCCCACATTCTCATGTAAACACTCCGACCAGATACTGAGTTTGGCTCCTCTGCCTGGGTTTCTAAAACTCCGCCAGCTGCAAGCATGCTTACTCATTTCTCCTTCCAACCACAAGAAGAACTAGAAACTTGCGGTGACCAGACTAACATTTTTAGTATGGAAGAAGAAGAAGTTTGAAAAAACCTTGGTACTACAAAGGAACAAACATATTTCTTTCTCTGAGCTCTGGACAGAGAGAAAATTTGCAGTATAGCAGGCTAAGCCTGGGTGTGGCAGGAGCCCATGCGCTGGTACCCAAAGCGTCTTTCTCTTCTCCGTTATACGTTCCCAAATTAGCCCTACACCTCAGCGCTGGTTGAGAATGCAGCTTGCAAGTCTTCATGCAAAGCTGGACAAAGAGCCAGGGCTGAAGAAAGTAGTCTTGGTTTTTAGCCAACAGAAAAACCAAAGTGACAGCTTGGATACTGGATGTGGGGGGGGAGCGGGTTCAAGCTCAGGCCCGTGGGCCGAGTTCGCTCCACGGGGGCCCCGATTCTGCAGGAGGCGGCCGCCCCTGCTCCCACCTGCCTCTTGTTCGGCAACTTCCTGGCCTCTGCACATCTCCCCCGCTCTAAAGGGCTGAATTCCTCAGACCCCTCCGCCACCCTTGGGCACAGAACTTACGGTGTGGCTGGGTGACAGGGTCACGGGCTGCCCGTCCTTCGTGTAATGGGTCTCCGTGTACTCCGGTGCCAGCAGCCTGCTGCAAAGCAAAGGTGGGGAGAGTTGAGAGAGCGCACACGGCGAGACGCGTGCGAGAGGGCCGCTCTTCCGGTGCACTGAGCTCCGTGCCAGCAAAGGATCCTATGAACCGGCTTGGACGCCAACTCCCATCATCCCCAGGCAGCACTGCCACATGGTGGAAGGCTCCTGTAGGGAGTACGGCAGGAGCTGCAGGGACATGAATTTAGGTTGCCCCCTCTGCTTCCCCAGGGTGTCTTTGCAAGAACCAGAGCGCATCCTTCCCGTGGGGAGCCTTTCTGGGTGCCTTCCTTCTCTGCCTTTCTGGACCTTCCATGAGGAATTCACGAGACAGCATGCAGCGCACAGCGGAAGTGCAAAGACGCATTCCGATTTTCAAGGCAAATCGCAGCTGCATCCCGGAAAATGCTGCACTTTCCTCATCCGAAAACAACCTGCAAAAATGCCTGGATGACAACCTTGTAGGGCGGACCCACAAAGTCGCAAAGCAAGTGAGGGGTCACAGAGGCACGATCAATGCATCCCTCAGGCAGAGAAGCCCTGCGCCTCTTCAACGGGGGCGGAAGCAGGACCGTTCCTCGTTTATCCTCGCCTCCTCGTTCCCCACTCCTTCCGTGCAACCCCCAGGTCAGGCGACAAAACTGTAAGCTTCTCAGGGCAGAGAAGTTGTCCTTCTGTTACCACTCTGAGGCGCCACGGGCAGCATGCGAGCATCTTTCATGCGGAAGCAGCACTGGGAAGCCGCCCGCTGCAGGGGCACCCCCACATCTGCTCACTGCAGCCTGCAGGAAAGGTTGCAAGCACCTGAACCTCCCCCCCCCCCGCATACCACAAGGAACAACCAGTTTGCAGGTATGTGCATCATGGGATAGGGAGTCCCCGGCGGCACACCTCCCTAGTCAAGAAGCGACTGTGCGCTACTTTGAACTGGCACTGTGTACAGGACAATACAACACCCTAAGGTGTGCACAGCTCAAGCTGCGTGGAGTTTGACGGGCCAGGACCTCCTCGGCTGTGGCCGTGTGTGCCAAGCGTTTGCCTCCAGGTGGACTTGCACCCCGAGGGCCACCGGGGCCTCTTCTTCCCTGGACAAGCACCTCTGCCCTCGGCACCTCGTCGTGAGCACAGCAACGCTGCAGCTGGTTGGAAGCAACTCCTCTCGATTCTGCCTCTGGGAGCGGATTTCAGGGCCGTCCCTGCAGCGGGGCCGGCATGAACAGGCAAGGCGCTCCGTTCTCCCCAGACAACGCCTCATCAGCCTCCAGACATCAAGAGTGGCACCCACCCCAGTGGAGCGGACCCGAGGAAGAACTGCCTTAAATGGAGTGGCGTGGACACGTTATCACAAGAGGAGGACCAGAGAGTGTGGCTGCCGGCTGGGATCTTCCCGCCAGCCTCTCCAGAGGTCGGGCCTTGCAGATACGCATTTGGCATGACTCACTCGACTTCTTGGCTCTTTCCAAGCCCCACTGAGATTAGCTCCTCCGCTGGCTGCCTATCGGGAGAGGCGAGCAGCAAACCGCAGGGTGACTTCATGGACAAAACCTTCCCCTCCCGGCCACACCTCAGTCAGCACTGCGGGTGGTGGGGATGCTGTTCCAGGCCTCGCATCAAAGGAAGCCGAGCCACGTGACTCCGGGTTTTGCGCCAGTCCAGGGAACTCGACTGCATTGCCTGGCCTCGCCCAATTCTGCCTGTGCAGGGAAGGGGCTGCCGCAGCCACTAAGGAGCAGAGGGCCCGGGGATCCATGGGTGCTCAGAGGAGGCCGCATGCTGCAGGGCGCCTGTTCATTCCGAAGGGTGCAGCAGGTCCTGGGCGGACGGACAGACATGCACGCCCCTTATGCTGGAAGGACTAGAGGCATGCGCCAAGAGGGGTGGGGGGAGAGAAAAGGCACAGCTATAGATACTTAAGGTATAGCACAGGCTTCTGTTCTTGTGCACACAGCCCCTGCCCTCCGGCAATTTGGCAGCTGAGAAGAAATTAGAACGCAAGAATCCACCTTCAGTGGAGACAGACCCTTGGTCCATCAAGGCGGTGTGGTCTCCTCGGAAGGTGGCAGGTCTCAGGCTCTCCGGCAGAGATGGATCTTGTCCATCAGCCACTGCCTAAGAGCCCTGTGACTGGAGGTGCCATGGATGATGGAACTGAGACTTCAGGAAGTGGAGCTAAGAAGGACTCTTGGCAACACCTTCATGGGCTGCTGCCAAGCGAGGCAGTATATGGGAAGGGGGATCTTTTGTCCAGTTCGGAGCGCAGAACCTCACAGCATTTCTCTCCTGGACTGTACTCACCACCCTGCATGTAGAAAGCTAGTTCTACAGAGAGAAGGCTAGACTGAGCCCCCCTCCCTCACAAAGACGATTTTGTGGAGGTGGAGAAATGGGCAAGACTCCCCCAGCTCAAAGGGGGCCTGTCTGGACATAGTTTTGTTCCATAAGTTCACTTCCTCCGTTACATTAGCCCAAAGAACATTCTTCATATCAAGTTTAGAATATCTGCCTTTGAGGATTTCTTTTTCACAAAGGAAAAAGGGGAAATAAGCTGGTCCTGACCATGAAGACGTAAGCTTTGCGTGTCAGACAACGGCTTTTCTCGAGGCTGCCGAGGGACCCTGCCAGCTGCAGCAGGGGAGCAAGTGCAGCGGAAAGCTTGGCAGGGACTGTCAGCGCGCCTGCTCCCCCAGGAGCTAAAAACAACGCGGCTTCGCAGATGGAGCCCCCGGGCTCTCAACCCGGTGGGAACACAGAACGGAGGAGTCGCCTCCGTGCCTGTGGCATTCGCACAGAGTGTCCCCCACTAGAGCGAGCAAACCCTGCGTCTCACAAGCAAGACTGTGCGATCGTTTGCAGGGGGGACGTCCGCTGGAGCAGGGCTCCAGGGAAGCCCCCCAGCACTTCTTGATGGATTCACAGGATAGCAGGGTCGGAAGGGGCCAGGAAGGCCACCGGGTCCAACCCGCTGCTGGTGCAGGGCACCACTCACACCATGCCACCCAGATGGCTGGCCAGCTTCACCCTGAATGTCCCAGTGTGGGACTGCCCAGCACCGCTCCAGGCAGCCGGTTCCATTGCTCTGACCGTGAGGAAGCTCCTCCTGGCGTCTAGCCTGCATCTGGTGCGCTGCAGTTTAGGCTCCTTCTTCCGTGTCCTGCGCTCAGAGATGAGTGGGGAGAGGTGACTGCCTTCCTCTTTGTGACAGCCTCTGAGGAACTTGCAGAGGGCTGGCATGAGCCCTCGTGGTCTTCTCTTCTCGAGGCAGAACATGCCCAGCTCCCTCAGGCTTTGCCCCCAGTCCCTGAATCATCCTTGCTGCCCTCCTCTGAGCCTGCGCTAGATTCCCTGTACGTGGGGTGCGGCAGCCCATAGAACCATAGGATAGCCGAGTTGGAAGGGGTCAGGGAGGCCATCGAGTCCACCCCCTGCTGTTGCAGGACACCACGTCACACCACCCCACTCAGGTGGCTGCCCAGTTTCGCCTTGAATGGCTCCAGTGTGGGAGAGCCCCCCACCCCTCCAGGCAGCTGGTTCCACTGTTGGATTGCTCTGACAGTGAAGAAGCTTTTCCTGATGCCCAGCCTGAATCTGGGTTGCCGCAACTTGAACTGATTATTCCGTGTCCTGCACTTGCATCAGCAAGAGGAGATCTCGACCTTCCTCTTTGTGACAGCCTTTGAGGTCCTTATAGAGGGATCTCATGTCCCCCCTCAGTCTTCTCTTCCCAAGGCTGACCATGCCCAGTTCTCTCCGTCTCTCATCACAGGGCAGCGTTTCCAAACCCTGGATTAGTTTTTCCATCTGAGATTGGTAGCAGTCCTCACCATGACCAGGTTCTCATGATCATGGGGGAGAAAGAAGCCATGAGGGGCACCCACCCCTCCGATCGGCCTCTACCCCATGGCCCTGGCACCCTCTTTCAATAGCCTGCCATAGGGAAGGGGTGGACCAGAGGAAAACCTGCACTGCACGGAGCCCCGCATCCCGTCTTCTCCAGCAGCCAGCCCTGTGCCTCGAGGAACGCCATGAGGGGGCCACGGCATTCTCCGGGTCTTGCTGCTTCTGCTGGCATTGAAGAGTCGCTGCCTTGGGCTGGTGAGCCTTGGGAGGGTGCCTTGGGATGCCCCACCCTGCCTTTCCTCTGCGAGTCCTCCGAGCCCGGCAGGCAACCTGAAGGCCCGGGCAGGGGTGCTGGCGCAGGCCCTGAAGCATCCAGGGCATCTCAGCTTTGGAAAAGAAAAGGGACTGGAAGGGCATAAGGTGCAGCTGGATGTGGACAGGCCCAAACCCCCTTTCGCCCTCTCTCAGGAGGCATCCGGGACACAGGGCTGCCTCCGAGTGGGGCTGTTGCTGTGCTCGGTGCCACCAAGCCGCCTCTGACCTGGGGGGATCCCGTGAACAGCAACCTGCAAAGCGCCCCGCTCAACTCTGGCCAACTCAGGGCTGCGGCTTCCTTGTGGAGCCGGCCCGTTGCTCCGCTGCCCTGCCTCGTCTTTGACTTTCCCCAGCAGGATGGTCTTGCCCAGGGAGCCTGGCCCTCTCGGGAGGCACCCGAGTCAGACAGCCTCAGCATGGCCCCTCTCGCTTCTAGGAAAGGCCGTGGCCCCAAAAGCAGGGAGGTGCATTTGTGCTGGGATGCTTAACGGAACCTCCAGATTTAGAGGCATTCTACCTCTGGACCTGGGAAACTGGGGAACTATAGCAGAAGTGTGCGCTTGTGCTCTGTGAGCTCCCTGTGAGGAGCGGAGCGACCACTGTGGCTGCCAGGACGCTGGTCTGCACGGATCCACGTCCACACCCACAGTGGCCCTTCCTGTGTCTTGGCTGCACATGGGGACATGCGCACAGCCTTCTTTCCGACATGTGTGCCCATGACCTGGCTTAGCCGGGGCATGTGTGTTGGGAAAGAAGCAGGTTAGGACGGAGAGTTGCGGAGGTCCGCATGCCCATCAGCACTGGCTGGAAACAGCCGTCCGGGTTGCAGAAGGGTTTTCTCACCCTACTGGCGACGTCGGCGTTCCAGCTTGGGGCATTCTGCTGGCAATGCACTTCTGAGGGAGGGAATTCCAGGGCAGAAATAAAAGCCCCGTGATGCAGCCTTGGAATTCCTTCTCTGCTAGAACCTCCTAGAATGCACGGATGTTCAGCAAAGCTGCCTGGAGCTCCGTCCGTCTCAGATCCTGAGATTCAGCAGGCCTCGCTGCTATCGACCGGTCTCTCCACCCACCAAGAGCGGCATCCCCTCCCCAAAAAAGGTTGTGCTGAGTCTCTCTCTCTGCGGGCTTTTTCCCACAGCTGCCCGCTGTCTCTCAACGAGGCTGCTGGCAGCGCTGCTCGGTCTGACACGCCGCTGAACCTGCTCCGCTGACAAATCGCTTCCTGATGTCGGAGCGGAAGATGAAGAGCCGGGACGGGAGAGCAAGCATAAATCAAAAGCAGAGGCTGGGTGGATGTGGAACCCCCCCGCCCCCCCGCCGCCCCCTCCGCCGCCCCCTCAGTCCAGCAATGGGCAGAGAAAGCCGGTCTTCTGCAAAGGCGCACATGGGGGCATTCAAGGGAGGGGTGTCCAAAGGGCGCTGCAGAGGCACCGCTTCAGGCAGCTGCTGAGGGGTTTCAGGGAGCAGAAGCCCCCCAAGCCTTTCCCCCTTTCCCTGTGGCCTGCAATACTGCTTCGTACAAAGGGGTGCATGCTTGCACAGGGCTTCTGAGCCAAGGGCTGCTCTGCCGGGTTCAGAGAAGTGCACAGCGCAAACCCAAACTGTGCTTGGGCCCAGGAAGGCCAGCTCCCTTAGAAACACAGAAGACACAAAATTCCCCCCACACGGAGGCATCGAACAGGATGACTCTCTGCCGTGGGTGCGCATGTGCAGAGGGCAGGACAGGTGTATCAGGCTCCCTTGCTCAGAGCCCGCACATCAGGGTTGGCGGTGTGTCCAGCACCCCATTGGCTGGGCCCCGTGGCCAGCAGGTGAGGGGAGGAGGGAAGAGGCAAGCAGGAGCAGGAAGTGACGCCTCGTGCGGCAGGTGCTGACGGAGCAGGATCCCTTCTCCACCCGCCGGGCGCTTTTGCTCGGTTTTCTGGTCAGCCTTATTATCAGTGACCTGGAGGAAGGGATAACCCGATGATACCGAAGTGGGGGCAGCGGCCACAACTGAGGAGCAGGCGATCCAGCTGCAGAAGGACCCGAGCGAGCAGTGCGAGTGGGCAGGGGGCAACAGGATGGCAGTCAGGGTGGGTAGATGCAAGGCCAGGCACTTGGGAATCAGGAACAGGAGTCGCCAGGACGGGATGGGCGGCGAGAGGCTGGAGAGCAGCACTCGTGGAAGGGACCTCGGGGTGCTGGTCGACTGCAGGCTGAACAGGAGCCGGCAGTGTGATGCGGTGGCTAAAAAGCCAAACGCCACCCTTGGATGCACAGCCACAAGCGTGGCTTCCAGATCTAGAGAAGCGTTGGTACCGCTCTACACAACTCTGGTACACCCACAACTGGAGTGCTGCATCCAGTTCTGGGCTCCACATTATAGGAGAGACAGAGCTGGGTTAGAATCGGTTCAGTGCAGGGTCACAAGGATGGCAGCTGGGCTGGGAGGGAGGACCTGTGAGGAGAGGCTGAGGGAACGGGGTCTCTTCAGCCTGGAGAAGAGGGGACTCCGAGGGGATCTTGCAGAGGTACGTGAGGGGATGCCACGTGGAGGAGGGCCATGAGCTGTTCTTCCCTGCAGAGGAGGGCAGGATGCGTTCCAGTGGGACAAAGCTCAGGCAACCTGGCTTCAGGTCGGATGTCAGGAAGTACTTCCTAGGATATGGAGTGGGCTTCCAAGGATGGTGGTCGAGGCCCCATCGGTGAGGACATTCAAGGAAAGCTTGGACGCCCATGCGTTGGGGATTGCATGAGTGCAGCCGGCTGGAGCCAGGGGTCAGACTAGATGACCCGGGAGACCCTTCTGACTCACTCTGTTTCTATGTTGCTATGTTTCTATAGTCATCCTAAACATAACTTTCCCCGGGGGCTTTTCGTCCCGCCCACTTGCACCACAGATGAAACCCGCCCCCTGCTGAGCCAGCAGCCTCCCGGGGCGGAGGAGCTCCCCTTTCATCAGCACTTCCCCTCACTGGCCCGCACGCCACTTCTGCTTCCGATATTAGCCGACTTCTTCTTTCCCCCTTCTTCATCTAGGACAAAAGATCCTTCTGCTACTTGTGCAGAGAAACAGTACATTTGAAAGGTGCTAGGACATTCCACTGCCTCCAGCAGATAGGAAAAGCGGGGTGTTAACATCAAAGGGGAAGGACAGACGGACGGACACCCCTTGTCCAGGAAATCTCTCATAATGCCTCTCCCCAGGTCCTTCCCTGCTTTCAGATGAGCCCGACTTAACTTGTTCATCAAGGATCTTGAGACGAGGGTGAGGTGCCCAGGGCCGCAGACGACACCAGATTACTTCACGCGGTTAAAACGAAAAGGGATTGCAAAGAGCACCAAGAGAATGTCTCCAAAACTCGGGAATGGGTGTTAAAACGGGCAAATATTGTCCAGCATAGCAAAACCCCGGCCTCATCCTCTGAGCCGGGTCAGAAAGAACCTTGGGCTTTGCCGGACTGCTCGAGGGCAGGGCAAACCAGTGAATGTCTGCCATGCAAACAGCAGACTCCAGATTCCAGTTCGTTAGGAACAGAACCTGAAACAAAACAGCCCTGTCCTATACAGATACGGTGCACACACGCTGGAGATGCTGTACACACTTCTGATTGCGACACCTCAAAAATTAAACAAATGTGTGGAGGATTACAGCTGCAATCAAAGAAGAAAAGTGCATTATAAACTCCCACGAGAGAAGAACATCCACTGTGGTTTCTTCTGCACATCGAAAGGATGTGCTGAGGGAGGGCAGGTGGGCACCTCTGCGGCTCCCGTGTTCTTCTTGCCACGGAAGAACAGCAAAGGGGGGAAAGGAAGCTGGGGATGCCAGGGTGGGACCCCGCCTTGCCGAAGCACCGAGTTGCCAACTGATTCCACAAACTACCCAACGCCACACAGGAGGCTAAAATCTGAGCGAGCCGGTGAGAGTGCAGGCACCCCTCGCAGCAAGCTGCAGAGGCCACAAAGCGCTGCTTACGGGGAGAGAGATCAGAAGCAGGTACTTCCAGCCCCCACCCAGATAAACACTTTCCCCATCCCCTCTCTGTCTTTCCTCTGGAGCAAGAGAGAGAGAGAAAGAACAAGCTTTTCAAACCTGGCACTGCTTTCCAAGATCAAGTCCATCTCCCAAGCACTTCCTGCCTTGGCCGCGGGCCAAGCTGAGTGAGGTTTTCGGCAGGGGGTGCTGGCAACAGGAATGAACATTAGCAGGGCTGGGTCTCTGTTTGCTTTTTGCTTCTCCCCTCCTCATCCACCCCCCCCAACTCCAAACAAACCATGTGCATATAAAAGAAGAAAAATAACATTCCAGAATCCCCAGTAAGCTGAGATTTGCAGAGCCAGAGAAACCGTAGTTTAGGAGAAAACATCATCATTAGCAGCCGGGCTAAATCCAGAGCAGTTCCAAGAAACCACTGTAACCACAAACTTGAACTCAGTGCAACGCCATCGCTGAACGATGCCAGTTCTTCAAGCTGCTCTTGACCCCGCTGTTTTGATAACGGAAGTCTTCATTGTTGCCCTGTCTCAATTAATTTTGCCTCCCTCAAACAGTTTCCTAATCACTCTTCTTCCATCCTGAAGGTAAACAGATCTGGCAAATTCGGGCTGGTTACTACTTAAACTGCAGACAGACTGAATTGCCGCTGAACCTCTCCACATGTTCCCCGGCACCTCACCAGACTGCTGGGACCTGGGATCTGCAGCCAGCCCCGGGAGCCCTCAGCAGCTCCGCTGCCAGCGAGTGCCGCACCGAACCAAAAGCTCCGCTGCAAACAGCCTCGCCCGGCCTGGGGCCCCACAGGTGTCTTGGACTGCCACTCCCAGGGGACCTAAGCATCGTCAGCTGTTTGCCCAAATGTTGTTTTTTTGGAATTGAAGTATTTTTGCAGTTTTCTATTCTGTTTTCCATGTCGATGCTGGAATGTTATATTGTGTTTTTATTGCGTCCGTATCCACATTTTGGTTGGGCTTCTTTTTCGTGCTTTTGAGAAATTGCCGTGAGCTGCCCAGGGAGCTTCGGCCATCAGGTGGGACAGGGAGAAAGTCAACAACAGCCGGGGCAACCATGGGCCACGTGCCCACGAGAAAGCAGTGGGGTGAGCGGCAAGGAGGGCGGACTCCCAGAGCGGGGAGGCCTCAACCCTCCCGTCGCCTCCCACTGAGCAGAGCTCGGGGCAGGAGGTACCGGCAGGCTCCGGACATATACTCAAGGGCCATGTATGGGTTGAGTATGGGCTGTTGTTGACCTGCAGGTTATTTTGCCATCTGAACCCAGCCACACTACCAAGCAGTGGCTTGTGAACCACAAAGAAGAACCCACAGACATGGGGTGAGGACACGGAGAGAAGTCACGGTTTGCTGTTCGGTTAGGAACCATGGGTTGTTCTCCGAGGTTCGTTGTCTAGCTGGGTACAGACAACACGATAACTCGCTCTTCAGCGGGGGGGGGGGGGATTTACAAATGAGCCCTGGTTCTACTCACTGCAGAGGGTTTGTCCAAAAGTTGTTGTAACCGAAGGCCGGGAAGAGATGGACAGACGTACAAGCAGAAGAACAGCTGAAAGGCCCCGCTGGTTTGATCCCGGATCCATCCAGTCCAGCATTCGCCTTGCACGCTGGCCACCCAGTGGCCCACGGAAACCCACAACCAGGACAGGCACCCCCCACCCAAATTCCCCAGCAGCCGCTACACCAAGGCCCCCCGCCCAGCACCGGAGGTGGCCAAAGCTATCAGGGCCAGTGGCCACAGGCGGTCTTCCCCTCCACAGATATGTCTGCTCCCCTTTAAAGCTGTCCGAACTGCCGCACAGGCAGGGCTGGGCGAGGCCGTGGAAACAGCCGTTGTCGAGCTCAGCTGCTCCAACAGCCGGGCTAGGAAGTTCCGATCTCCAGGATGGCTGTCATTTCCCCTCGAGGGCAGAAAAGCCAGGGAAAGGCCCAGAAAATGAGAATCATGCCTGCTGGAATGCTGTTAGTCATTTATCTCTCTACACTTAACAAAAAAAGGCTTTTAGAACAGGATCTGCTCCTGTTAAAATAAATTTTGAAATGCAGTGTGTGTCTGGGAGAAGACTCCGCTAGAATTCGTCTCCCTTTAAGCACGTTTTCCAAATGTTGGAATTGGTGTCATGGTGGCAGGGGGCCATTCCATCGCTTGAGGCTGCAAGCGGAAATGGCCTGCAGTCCAGCCCCAGGTTGTAGGAAGACTCAAAGTCTTGCCTTGAGGCTGATGGGTGCAATTCTGTGCAAATGCAGACAGAAGAAAAGGCTTTAATGGACACTTAATCAGGGGTATTCCACCAGCCCTGCTAGAAGACTAGCTATTTTTCCTCTGCCCTCCCCGCTCCTTTTTCCTTGTGTGTCAGGCCCTTTTACATTGTGATTCTAACCACAGACTGTCTTCTTTTACTGATTTTTTAAAACATTCCAGAAGCCACTTTAGTGGTGGTGGTGAGGAGGAGGAGTTGGAAAATAATTTAAATACATTATATGTGAACTCTTTTATACTTATTTTTTTCTAAATGAGAAATGGAAATTAGAAATGTGACAAAATGCCCACGGTCTGAAGAATATGTTGTGTTGTTCTGTTTTGTGCACAACATCAAGCTGGACAGACTTAGCTGAAATATTCAATTAATATCCAATGGGTGTGGTTCTCAAATGCATTTCAGCCCTGAAACTAAGGCAGAAAGTGAGAAAGAAAGCAACTGCCCACCAGTAAAATCCACAGCAGAGGCAGAACTTGAACAGTCCAAGGATAGGCTGGACAGGCACATGGTGAGCATGTCATGAGCGGAGCCAGCTGGAGCCGGGGGTCAGACTAGATGGCCCGGGAGGCCCCTTCTGACTAGCTTTGCTTCTGTGTTGAACTCAGCTCTCCTAGGACTGCTGTCACTCAGATTGTCAATTATTCCCCAGAGTTAAAGCAGGAAGGGAGGAGCACGCAGAGCGGGGGGGCAGGGGGGCGGACCGCAAAGCCAGTCCTCTGCTTGAAGGGTTGTTAGCGGAACCACATCTGCCTGGAAGCGTGCTTTTATCTGTGGGGCTGCACAGCCCCAGAACACTTGAAAGCAAAAGGATCTAACTGAACGAATAGATGTCACCGATCAGTATTTAGCACCAGGCCAAGAGGCGCACGAACCACAGCTTCTGTTTAAGCTACAGTAGCTCTGCATAAATGCCCAATAATGCATATCAGTTAGCACATCTAAACATTATTGGGAATGTGTAAGTGACCATTCTCAAAACCCCCTACCAAAGCTCTCCCTTTCCCCCACTCCCCCCGCCGCCCCACCGGCCAGGTTAGAAGAGGTGCTTAAAAGGCCGAGATCTTTCCTCTGGCCCTGCACAGTTTCTCTTTTCCTTCCACAGGGCCAAGTCCTTGAATCTAGTTTTCTCAGGGTGGCCCAAAGAGCTGCATCGCCTCCTAGCCACTGCTTTTCCAAGACATGAACGATCCTGTCAGCTCTGTCTGCAGAAGCTCAAACCTGCCCGACAGGCACCCAGCCGCTGCACTCAGCTTTCCCAAACCAAAACAGACCCATATTTGTACCGCCGTGCACGCGTTTTGGTAGGGCTGAAGGGCCCGCAGCCAAAAGAGGAGGCAAGCCGGGGCCAGGGAGGTTCGTCTTCACTGCTTCTCCACTCCCAGGCGCAACCCCGGTGTTTTCCTAGCTGTTCTTGGTGAAAAGGGAACTGAGCATTTCCAGTGGCAAATTTCCCCCAAGGTCTGGCCAGCTCCCAGCTCTAAACCAGAGGTGACAGGCCAGGGGGCCCAATCCAGCACTCCTGGATCCTGGCTGGTGTCCCAGTTCAGCCTTCTGGAATTCTCCAATTATCCACAGCCCCTTCCCTGGCCCGGGAGCCCTTCCCCCAGCCATCGAAAGGTTAAAATGGCTTTCCTGAGGCTGGCTGGCTGGCTGACAGGAGGGGCTTTGAGCCACTGTGGGTAGCTTCGGGGCACTGAGTTGGGGGCTCTGCTGGGGTCCTGAGGAGCTTTGTCTTAAAATACACAAACTGGTCTTTTCACTTACTGGTTTTTTTCCAGCTCCAGAACCAGCTCCTGACCCTCGACAGTCACCACCATGTCTCCGCGGGGCGGTGATGGAGCCTGCGAAAGAAAGAAAGAGAGGGCATCTGCTCAGACAGAGTCCTTGTCCTTGGAAGCCTTCCCCGCTCCAGGCAAAGGAGAGCATTTCTCGGCCAGGCAGAGATCCCCCGAAGGCTGGGTGCCTGGACCAGAGGGAAAGGAGGAAGAATGTTGGGGGCAGCGGTCTGTCCAAGATCATGCAAGGCCGGGGGTAGGAAAGAATTGTCCAGATGCTCTAAGTCTCACACAATAAGGTCTGTGGCCCAGGCCCAATGCAAGGTGTTCGTGTGGACATAGAAAGCCCTGAACGGCTTAGGCCCCGGCTGTCTTAGGGAGCGCCTGCACCCGTGTGCGCCAGCCCGGTCTTTGAGATCTACTCAGGTGACCCTCCTGTGTGAGCCACCCCTTCGGGAGGGGAGAGGGAAGGCCACGAGGAGCAGGGCCTTTTCTGCAGCTGCTCCCCATTTCTGGAATGCTCTCCCCAAGGAGACTCACCTGGCACCTTCCTTACTATCTTTTCAGCACCAGGGAAAGACCTTCCTTTTAAAAAACCATTTTAATAACTGATTGCCATAGTCCGTTGTGTTGAATGTTTCATTGTATTTTATTGTTGTTTTAATGTGTAATATGCTATGATTTTATTATGTTTTATCGCATTTTTATCTTGTGTTGTGAGCTGCCCAGAGGTGCTGTGGCACAATCAGATGGCATACAAATGTTTTAAATAAATAATCCAGAATAAAGGAGCAGAGGAAAAATTATCCCCCAAGAGTCCCACTGCTTCTTGCTGATGGCAGAACTGATAGTCACATGCAGCCTCAATACTGTGGCATCCCCTCACCTGCGGATGAACAGGTGTGTACGGATTACCTGTAATCCCAGGAGACAAAGCCTTCCAGACAGAAAAGTGTCTGGCCATCCCTGCTGGTTTGTGTACGGGTTTTAGCAGCAGGAAGACCATCCAGGAGCAAGATCTTCACATGGCATCAGGCCTGGGAACGTGTGGGGATTCCTGCCCCACTTGTGAGCTTTCTGGGGGTCACTGGGCAGCTTGGACCAACCTCGACCTGAACCAGCAGCCCCCCCACCTTATCTTCTCCCCTCTGTTGTGAAGACTCGACGAGGTTTCTACAGGCAGAAAAAGGACAAAACTCAGAGATGCTCCTCTTTGGGGCCAAGATCTCCCCCAGTTTAAATCCCAAGAGCAGAACATAAGAAAAACATCCTTCCTTCTGGTGGTTAACCCATCGTACACAGACTGTACAAATGGTACATGTGTGAAGATAACGCACATGCACCGTCCTGGGTGCATTTGTGCAAATTCTGGGTAGGTAGATAAGAGGATCTTGCTGCAAGAAGAAAAGATAAACTTGTTCTGCCACCGCGAAGGCTTCCTGGATGCACGGAAGAAGCAAGCACACACTTCCTGCAGTTTACCTGGTACAGTGAACACAACCCTCTCTCTGCAACACGGCTGAGTCTACACAAATGAGGCACGCCCCCCACAGAAGTCACTCTGCAAGCGAGATTTCAAAATACCAAAGGAAGAAAAACGCCCGGCCTTGCAGGAGATGCCATTCCCTTCTTTTTCTTTAATTCAGAAACAGAACCTCAGTTATATTATTGCCCTCATATCAACCATCCAGCAAAAAAAGGCACCCTGAGCCCCATTTTCCGGAGAGAAAACCAACCAGGAGAGGAAAGCGCTGCGCAACAGCTGCATGGACGAAGAGGGATGTGCACTCCTGGTCTTCTCTCTGTGAGGAAGCACCGGCTTTGCATTCTGGTTCCTTCCTGGGATCTCCTCTTCAAGAGCTCGAGAAGCAGGTGATGTGCAGGGCCTGCCTTTAGTTTATGTTATCAACATCCCTAGGGTGCCTGGACTTGCTGGAACCCCCCCAAGATGGGATACAGCTCGGAAATAGGTCAGTCCAGTAATGAACCAGGCCAATGTTGCAGAACCGAGAGACACTGGCAAGAACACCTCCAGCCTGGGAAGGGCTAAAAGTCCGCAACACAGAACCGTCCAGCGAAACATCCTCTGGGGAAGGACAGATGGTGGGCCCCATGGGCAACCCGTCCCCCGGGAAAAAGGCCCCTCTCTGAGTCCATGGAGAGCCACTGGCAGTTGGAATGGGTAACGCCAGGCCAACCCTCTGCCCGGGTTTCTGGACGTCCAGGTCAGATCAACATCCAAGCCACATTCCTCTAAGCAGAAGATGCCACCTTCCAAGATGCTGCCTCTTTCCCTGCACCCCCCCTCTCTCTCTCTCTCTCACACACACACACACACACACAGAGTGTTGGCACCCTCAGGGAATGCTCATGGAAAGCAGATGTGCAGCACAACAGCCTTCCCAGAAAATGACACTCAATGGCAACAGATAAAATTGTTCTGGTCACCCCGTCCCCGACACAACACTGGCCCCCAGTCCACCCTCGGCAACAAGCCCAGCTGGCACGGTCTTGTTCCCATCACAGCCCCGCAAGTGCAGCTTTAACCCAGAATTCCCAAGGCAGGGATGGATTCCCGTTTCAGCCCCCAACCCCAAGATATGGCCTTCCCCGACCCCCCTCCCCAACCGCCGCTGGGAATTCTTGCAGGCTGCTTGGCTGCGAGGGCCGAACTTGTCCCCAGCGGCCAGCAGGGCGATTCCCACCCTCTCTCGCTTACGGCCACAGCAACGCCCAAGCGTAACAGCGGGAAACAATTTGGAGTCACTCCTCCAAGCTGCAAATTTGAGGTCTCCAGACTGAGCGCAACCAAACAAAACCAACGTTGCCAAAGCTGGCTTTGGGGCGCAGGGGGACGGATGGCCTTCATCCTCAGATCCTTCTCTCTCTCTCTCTCTCTCTCTCTCTCTCTCTCTCTCTCTCTCTCACACACACACACACACACACACACACACACACACACACACATATCCCGGAATCCACAAGGCCCCCTACTTAAGAGACATGAACTTTAGAGAGTTCTGGGAAATGGGGATGAAAGACCAAGTCCCTCAGGCAAAATGTTTGACCTAAAGAACTTCTTTGAGATGTGCTTGTTTGTTCGGAGAACCCAAACCAAAGCCAGGGTGGCTGCAAAGCTGAGAAAGGGCGTGCGTGTGGGCACCCGTGGCTTTCCCGGGAGGAGAGAAGGGCAGCTTCGAGGAAGGCTTTGCCCTGGGGAGGAGCAGAAGGGAGCACCCACCCCCCCACCCCCGCTTGAGAGGCTGGGCAGGCCTGGACGAGGTCCTCTCCTGGGGGCTTGCCTTTGCCGCCCAGTCACCCCCCACCCCCGCCCCACACGGCCAGGGCAGCTGTGGCCACGCACTCCTGGCACCCAGCACGGAAGGCAGCATCACGCAGAGCCCAGCCCTGCCTGCCCGGGGGCCCCACGCCCTGCAGCTGCTTTGCGCGGAAAAACAGGAGGAAGAAGAGCAGCCTCCAGCACCTCGATTCGCTTGGCCCCAGGGAAAGACGCCAGCCGCTGCCTTGGGATTGTCAGAACCAGGGACTGTGTGCCTTTCGGATGTGCTGGACGACACTCCCCGTCAGCCAGCATAGCCCCACACACTGGAGGGCACCGGGGTGGGGGCAGCTGCCCGACTCTGACCGCCCAGGGCACTGCTGACGCCGAGTTCTGGCGGGCCTGGGCAAGAAGCCCTCCAGGCCCCCGGAAGCAGGGAGTCCACCGCCTCACGGCCATCATCCCCGGCACTCGCGCCCTGTCCCAGCCTCGCCACTGCTGGGCAGGCCGCGATCCGGGGAGCGAGGGGGCCGCGGCACCGGCCTGCCCTCCTCTCACCGCCACCCTTGCCTGGAACCCTGCAAGAAGCGAGCAGCGGAGGAGCAGGCACTGGGCATTCTTGCCTGCACACCCTGAGCCGGGGGGGGGGGCCCTTCTCCCTCCCTGTCAGGCAGGACCTTCCCCAGCTCTGCCCCGAGATGCTGCATCCACGCCCGCGCCCTCCACGTGCGGGGAATGCCTGCGGCGGCACAGAACGGGGGCCTGGCAGGCAACGCATTCTGGGTGAGCGCTCAGCGGCGACCCCACGCCAGGTCTCGAGGTCCTCGCGATCACCCAGGGCGCCGTGTGCAGCCCCTCGCAACGCGGGCCGTCTGGACTCCAGGCAGAACATCTTGCAACCTTCTCTAGCAGCATCTCCAAGCCAGAACCGCGGCCCCTTGAGGATCAGCCAGGGCACATCCAAATGCCGAGCACATCGCCCGTCACGCGGCTTGAGGCCCGGGGGAGCTCAGCCGATGGTCACACTGCTTAGAAGCACTCGCTTCCCCAGCCAGATCGGATCTCTCCCAACTTCTCTCAGCTCGCAGGCCTACAAAACAGCCCTTGCAGCCCCGCACCCCAAACCCCGGCCCACAGCAGCTCTCGACGCATTCCCAAAGAGTGGCCAAGTGGTTTTCCTGAGCCTATGGGGTGAAGGGTGTGGGTTGCTGTGGAGAGATGGAGAAAGCTGACGAAGGGAGAGAATCGCCCTCTTCCCTCCCCTTCCGCACGCAGCAATCAGAAACCGCCTAGTCTTCATGCCCTGGGGACAACTGCATGCACATCGGGTGCTTCCCACAACTGTCAGCTTTCCCCTTTTCCATGTTATGTGCCAGCCGCCTGGCTTGGGTTGGCTCCAGTGGGGCCCGTCCCTCTTGCACAGGCCTGGCTTGCCCCCAGATGCCTCCCCGTCCCAACAAAGCAGATCCCCCCTTTCTGCACCAGCATCTCATCCACACACCGGGCGTCCTTTGCTGCGCCTTTCCAGCGGCCCGTGCACGAAGCGGGTCGCGATTCAGAGGAGGCGAGCTTGGTGGTCCCGGATTTGAAGCTTCTTTTTAGCAAGCTCAATGTGGATTCCGGGACCTCGGAACAACATTTCTCCACATCCTTGCACCAACATGGCCCTCGAGCACCACATCTTCCACAACACCTACAAAACTATTGAGATGGTGCTTCTAAGCTTCCGTCATTCCACCAGCCAGGTGATTTAGCAGGTGGGCCACCCCCATCACAAGCCCAGCTACCTGTGCGTGTGGTTATTGGGGTATGTAACATTGCCTGCACCTGCACTGCACAGAATTCGGAATTCTCTGCTGACCAGAGGGAAAGGGTTCGTGCCTCAGGCAAGATGAGGCTGCCTCCTGCCTGCCCCTTTCCTCCTCCCACCTCACCTGGAAAGGAAAAGGGTCACATGACTGTCTGTTCCCCTCCCACCGCCTTGCCCCGAGATCTCCCCACCTAACAATGTGCCTTCCCTGTGAACCAAGATCTTCTGCATGAGCACATGAAGCCTCTCCTTCATGCAAGCCATGCAAGGATTGCTTGTGAGCAAATGGAGCCCCTTTACCTTTTCCTGTACGCCCCTCAGTGTGGATCCTCACAGACCCGGGTGCAAGAAACAGCCGCTTTGCTGAATCTGCTCCTCAGAGCTTCTCTCTGCTGAGCCGGCGCATTACCTGATGTTCAACATCAGGGACCTCCCACAGCCAGAAGCCCAGAGACCAGAAGCCAGCCAGAAGCCAGCCAGAAGCCCAGGGACCTCCCACAGCCAGAAGCCCAGAGCTGATCAGAGCTGCTTCTCCTGTACAAGAGGATATTTGCTCATCTCCATAGGAATAGGTCCTGTCTAAGCAGCCCTTACCTCTCCCTGAAACGTCACCCTCCTTCTCTAGGACCTCCACCCAAGGGGAGCTGTCATCCACGAACGGGGACCCTGTTAGTAGGTCCCCAAGCTGTGCCCCCTCCAGCCCCCCCCCCCCCGCTCTCTGAGACCCCCCGGTCAGCACCCTTGGCTCCGAGGAAGACATTTTACCTGGCACATCACCATGGCCTCCATCAAGCGGGCAGGGAGTCATCAACGGGACCTTCAGTGCAGTGCACCAGAGAAGTCCGGCTTCACTCCCTTCTGGCCAAAGAGAAACACCTCCGAGCACACCTGTGCTCGGAACAACCTGTTCTTCGGGTTTCCAGCAGAAATGGGCTGTCCAAGGTGCTGACAGGTTGGTGCACGTGATGATCAGCTAACCGCCTCCCAGACACAGCGCAGCGTCCCCAGCGGGTGACCAGAAGCAGCGCTCCCATTTAAAGCAACGATAATGTTAGAAAGCACCTGGCGTTCTTTGCCCAGGTACCAGGCAAACATTTAACTGGGTAATCCAGAGTGTGGGATAAACGTTTGTTGGAGAGATACATTGGTCTTCCTTCAGAAATCCCATGGATGATAGAGGGCTTTGGTTGCCTTTAGCATGGGAAGAGATCTTTTGTTCGGAAAGACAATATGAAGAAGCACTGGAGAAGCAAGGGAAGGAACTGATACAATCCACACCCGAAAGTTGGCAAGGCTCCGTTCTGGTTTTCTTCCCCTTTCAAGCTATTAAGGGTGCAATCCTATACATGTTTAGATGAAAGGAAGTCCTACAACTTCAACCCACACTGGAGAACTTCCTTCTGTCTAAGCTTTCCTAAAGCTCTCTAGACCAAGCTTATTATATTTCTAGCCTAAAATGCATGGGGTTAAGTTTTATGAACTGCTGGGTGCTGAAAAGAAACTCCCTGTACACCCAAGAGCTAGCTCAAGGCATGGAGAATGGGATGCAACGTCATACCAGGAGAGAGCATGCATGTCCTAAGAGGAACAAAAGCCAGGTGGAAAGCAAGTTCAACTCACCGCAGGGAAACCTCCACCCACACCAGTCTCGTAAGAGCTATCTTTCTAGCACCCAAAGGTTTTTCACGGTTGACCACAGAATATTCACCAAGGCTGTGACGTCGCCACTGCACTGTTAAATCGATTCTGGCAGCGCATGTGGCTTTCCGAAGGAACCTGCGTGCTGCTCTGGTTATGGGAAACCGCGTTTGGCTTTCCAGGCCGAAATGGTTGGTCAACAGTTCTTCTGTAGAGCTTTTCTTACGGCTGGGAACTCCAGCGTGGCATCCGTGGTTCTTTCTCCTTGGAAAGGGGGCATCCCAGGTGGCATGGCAGATGGGCCACCAGCACAAACTCTCCGAACAGCAGGTCTAAACATATCACGGGAAGCTCTAAATTGCCGGCAGTTCTGAGTGGCCATGGAGGGTTGGCTCAGCGGTTCAGAGCAAACGTCTCTGACCACTAGCCGAGTCGTTCCACGAATGCAGCCACTGAAGTGAGTTAGAGAGGATTACCTAACTCTAGAAAGGATTTCTGCAGCGTGTGGGTGCGCTGTGTGCATGTGCGTCAAGCCCCAGGCACGGTGGGCATACCAGCAGTCCCCATGAAGGTCCCGACTCATGCAAGCCCGGACGGCACGGGCTCAACACTCCGGGGCAGCCAGCTCACAGGGCTGACCCCCAGGAGAGCTGTCCGTGCTCTCTGACAGAGGAGAGTCCTCTGCCTTGGAGAGCTGGCAGAAGACGGCCCTCTGTCTAAAGGCGGCCTCATTTGGGTGGGCAGTCCAGTCCGAGCCAGTCCAGCAAGGAGTCCCACTGCTAGGCTGCTAGGCTTCGAGGTCGTCCATCTGGCCCGAGAAGCCGAGGCCGCAGGTCAGCCGGGCGTCCGCACCATGGCAAGAGAGGCTGTGCTTCTACTTGGCATTACAGTATCTCTGGCTGCCCTCGCCCTGCAGCTGGTCTGGGGCCACCACGAGGCAGGGTGAACAGGCCGCCTCGGTTGGCAGATGCTGGAGGCGGGGGCACGGTACGGAGGACAGGCTGTGTGCCATGCAGGGAGCTCCCAAGCAAGCCTGCCACCTTTGGACGGAGCAGAGCCCAGGAGCCCTCCCCGAGCCGAAGGACGGCTGGGCAAGGGAAACCTCTCCTTCCGATCTAGAGCAAGCGCCATCTCTTGGTTACCTGAAGGAGTGCTTACTTCCATATATGCCCAGCCGCCCCCTGAGATCAGCGGGAGAGGCCCTCCTCCGGGAGCCCTCCGTGAAGGACATTAGGAGGGTGGCTACTCGGAGGAGGGCTTTTTCAGCGGTGGCACCTAAGTTATGGAATGCGCTCCCCAGAGAGGTCCGCCTGGCGCCGTCGTTATTTGTTTTTCAGCGCCAGGCGAAGACCTTTTTATTTAAGTGGCATTTTAACTGTTAGTAATTCTAGATTTTATCTGGCCAGGGCGGCTTATTTTATTCTAATGTAGTTTATTTTCATGTATTCTAATGTTATTTATATGGACCTAATTTATTGTTGTAAGCCGCCCCGAGGCTTCGGCGAATGGGGCGGCATAAAAATGTTTTAATAAAATAAATAAATAAATAAAAATCTCGGGCGGCGACGCACCTTGGGCCGCCCCTTTGCTGCGCACGCACAGCGGCCTCCAGGCCTTGCACGCAAGCCCCCTCTTCGCATGACCCACGTCCTCTGCGTTGGGGCGACCCACAGATCAGGGATGAAGTCAGTGGGCAGAGGGGCTGCTACGGGGGACCTGCCTCCCACCACCTGCCCGTACCTTCTCTGCCCGTAACTCTCCTTCTGGCCTGATGGGTTAAGGGAAGTGCTGGCAGGAAACCCACACTTTTTGGGTGAAAAACCGGTGAGGAAATTTGAACGGGGCTCTAAAACAGACCCCAAATTAACAAGTCCTGCCCACAGCTTCCTTCCTCTGCCAGCTCGTCAGCGCTTCCCTTCACAGCCTCCCTATATGGGCAGGTAAAAGGCAGCAGGGCCCAGGGTGAGGGGGTGTCCGCTTTGGGAAATACTGTGCAACAATGAGAGGAAGGGCATGAACGTGGGGCTCCCCCCACCACAGACCTCGCAAGCTGCTGGCCCTCACCAGGATGCTTGCTGCCGTGGAAACTCACAGCCACAGCTGACCGGTGAGGGTGGCTGCCAGGCCTGGGTCTCGCAACCCAAGGGCCCGGCCCGACAAGGGGAAGGGAGCCGTGGAGGGGGGCAGCATCGCAGGAGGCCTGCAGCCGCAAGACTCCCCCCAGCAGCTGGCGGAGGGGCCACCTCATGCCGCCCCACTTTGGCTCAGGGGCCGAGCTGCAGCCGCGTCCCATTCCGGGGAGCCGTCTCCAGGCCGGCACCTTCCGAACGGGACCACGATGGGCACAGTCCTTCTCCAGGTGGGCACGGCTGTCCGGCAGCCCCACGCTTCCGCCGTGCTGGCCTGGATGCCGTGCCCGGGCTGGGTGCTTTCAAAGGAGCCCCTCCAGGCTCCTTCGGGGACAAGCGGCGCGAGGACAGACATGATCCCCCATGGGTCAGCCACCCCACACGCCCCCGCTGCCCCGGAATCACCAGCTTCCTGGCTCGGCCGCCGGTTCTCATTCCTGGAAGGATTTGGCTGCCCTCCTGGGCCATTCCCCGGGGAGGCTGCGGGCGGCGGGGCAGTGGGGCTGTAGTAAAGCCCGCTCACTGCCCCAAATTACACCCCCTCCACGCCTTCTCTAGGAATGTGCGGTGCGGGGCACGAGGGACAGGCTAAAATAAACCCGGGAGCTGCCTGCATTCCCCTCTCACCACCCCTCTGGATGTTATATATAGCGTCCAGGATGGACAGCCTGCCCCGGCTTGCTCACTTCCGGCCCTTGCTGAAATGCTCAGTGAGCAGAGCCAGCTAGCCCAGGAAAGCCCAGCTGAGCAGGGTGGCAGTTTTTCCTTCCTCCCGCCTCCCTCCCGCATTCATACGCACATGACACATTTTCTCCCAGGCTAAAACTCTCCCATGCCAAAAATTAAAATGTTATTACAGAGAGGATGTCGGTAGCGGAAGTGGGGTTCAGAAAGGGCTGGACAAGTTCCTGAAGAAAGTCTATCAGCAGTAGTGGTTGCTGAATGGAGCCTCCATTTTCCGCAGCAACCTATCTGAATGCCAGATGCTCACGGGTGGAGACCCTGGAGAGCAGCAGGTATGAAGCCTGCTCGCCGGACAGTGGCCGTTTGGCCCTTGCGACTCCCCCGTGCAGCCCCCACCCCTACTCAGTCCTTGGCAGCTCCTGCCAGGAAGCGAAGGCTGCCGGCGCAAGACTGTCCCTCCCCTAGAGCCCAGAGCCCTGCTGCCGGTCAGAGCGGGCAATGCTGGGCCGCACGACCTGGGATCACGCAGCTGCCAGTGCCCGCGGACCTGCCCAGTCTCCTCTCCAGCACCGGGCTTCCAGCTTCACCGCTGCTCACCAAAGCCCCTGCTCCGGTCCTGGCTCATTTCAAAGCGTTGCACGATGACGCTTTGCGCCACCGATGGGCTTAATTGCCTGCGACCGCCCCCCTGCTCCACAGAGCCGCTCTGCTCTCTTGCCGGTGCTCTTGGCCTAAATCAGGCGGCGTCAGTCGTCCCAAGGAGGCCGTCCCGCGAGGCCCTTGCGCAGGCCCCGGGCGCTCTGGGCCTCAGAGGCACCGTCGTAAGTGGGTCACGGCTAATGCCTTCAGCAGAGTGAGGTCTCGGCTGCCTTTGGAGGCCTCCGCCTCAGCGGCGGGTGAGCCCCGTGCAAACGAAGCCGCGAGACGAGTGAGCAGGAGGCAAGAGGGGCAGCCACAGACGCCCCAAATCCGCCCCCTCCCAGCCCCGTCCGGTGAAAGGGCCCTGCCACGCCAAGGCAGCAGCTGCTGGCTGCCAGGCCCCCAGAGCGCAGCTGCTCCCCTTCCCAAAGGCAGCCCTGGCTTGCTTGCTTGCGCAGCCAGCCGTGCGGGGCAGCGTGGGGCCGCTCTGGGGCTGTGCTTGAACGTGCACGGGGGGTGCAGCAGCGCCCGGCGGGGAAGGCCACAGGTCTGAGGTGGCTTATCCTGGGAAAAGGTCAAGGAAGGGAAGGCGGGACGGAGGCCTCGCGTGGAGAAGCCGGAGGGCGGAATTCCTCTCTCTCCCCTATGATGTGGGAGCCCAGATGGGTCGCCCCATGGAACCGAACGAAGGGACGTTCAGGGCAGTGAGCGAGGAGGGCCTCTGCACGGGGGACTGATGGACGCTGCACTAGCCGCAGACTGGAGCACTGCTAAAGGGGGGCAGTGGCTACTAGCCCGGCTGGCAACAAGCCGTCCCTGGAGGGGGATGCCCATCTCCCCATATGCACTTGTGGGTCTCCTGTGGCCATCGTCTGGCCAGTGTGAACGGACCCTCAGCTATCCAATCTGGCATGGCCCTTCTTTCTTTCTTTCGTTCTTCCTTCCTCGTTTTTATCTGATATACAGAATAAGAAAAGGGATGCAAAACCAAAAGCGTATACTCATATGCAGTAACCAGAAATGCAGAAGCTATGCTCACTAATGCACGTACGCGCACATATGTTCACAGTTAGCCGGGCTTCTGGACCGAGAGAGGTATTACTGCCACTCTATGCAACTCTGGTGTTACCACAGCTGGAGGATCGTGCCCAATTCTGGGCCCCTCATTACAAGAGGGATGTAGCCAGGTTGGAATCGGTGCAGCGAAGGGCCACTAGGATAAAGTTACTGTCGCTAAGTCTGCTCCCTCTTGCAGTGCCAGGCTGGGAGGCCCTCAGTCCAGGCATGGCGGAGGGAGATGATGCGTCTCTCCACCCCATCATAGGCGCCTCAGCCCCCTGGGGGCTCGTGTAGCCCAATTGTGGTGGCTAGAAGAGAGCTTCCAGCATGGGGGACGCAACTCAGCAATGCACTGGCTTCTTTAAACAGGAATGGGGTGTTTCGGACAGAGCGGATGGGGCATTGCTCCGCCATGTGCAGAAACGCAGCTTCTGCCGTCCCACTTCTCCAGCATCGATTAGAGGGTGGACGGGTTGTGTTTTTCCTTCTGGAACAGGCATTGTGGAGTCCAGGATGGCTTGTCGTGCTCTTGGCGGCAGCACCGACCCGACCCCGCGTGGCCGGCTGGGCAGTCATCTGCGAGGGGCAGAGTGAGGAGTCAGCGGAAGGAGGGGCTCTTCCCCAGCTCCCAGCTGCATGTTCTGCGGCCGCTTTTGAGACAGTTGAGCTCTCTTTCAATCTTCATCTCAGGGGAAATGAGAGGCAGGGAGCAGATTCAGACATCTAACGAACACATGGCCATCGGGAAGGAAAACTTCCCATGCAACACCACAGCAGCCCAGCCTCATGGGCTCTCATCTCCCCTGAGAGGCAGAGCACCTGGAAGGGGCAGGAAAGTTTCTGCTGGTTGGCTGAAGAGAGTCATATATTTGTAAGAAAGCAACCAGTGCA
Source organism: Varanus komodoensis (assembly GCF_004798865.1). Classification (NCBI taxonomy): domain Eukaryota; kingdom Metazoa; phylum Chordata; class Lepidosauria; order Squamata; family Varanidae; genus Varanus; species Varanus komodoensis. Next base: position 2,968,153 of record NW_025335568.1, on the reverse strand, counting down.
ACGGCTCCTGGATGAATACCAGCTCTCTCAAGCGCCGTTGCTTTTCCTCCAGTCTTAGCCGCTTGCCAAAGATCCCATCTGTCGCCTACAAACAATTTGCTGCATTTCAAACGCCTGCAACCTCCTTTGAACCAACGGGACACTACCACAACCTCAAGGAGACAAACAGCGACCCGCAGCCTCAGGATCGACATCAGACATTCCTCCGACCACAAGCATTGCTCAATCCGCTGCAAAACAGATCAACAAGGCCAGCCCAAGGCCCAGGAAAAATCTGGGCCCGGCACGACTCCGGCCAAGGGATACCGTCCAGCACACACGGAAACCAGACCCTGGGGCAGTTTTGCTCCCCCTGGCCCCTCATCTATCTGGCAACCTGCTACCCACGGCACCGGGGGTTCGGCCCGGTCCCCATCCTTCAGTGGCACTTAAGCCGGCCCTTGGCAACATTTCCTACTGGCTCCAAAGGGCCAGTCCCTACACAAAGCAGTAACACACACCAATCCGAGCTCAGGACGGACATCGTTCCAGAAGCAGTGGGTGTGGTGTGGGGGCATTTCAACTTCCTAGGACAAGTGGCCCTTCTTGCAAAAATGTCTGGCAAAGAGAGAGCTCAGCGTGAGATTGCAGAAGTCCGATTCATCAGGCAATTCTGCTTCCTGGTTTGAACAAGGGCAAAGGTGGGAAGAGGGGGTTAATCCGGGCATTGGTTAAAGCTGCTTACCATTAGGAGTTAATATCTGTGTTATCAGCCACCATCAAACAACCAACTGTTAAAGCGATTATCGCCCACTGCAGTTTTTACATTTCAGTCTCCACCCCGCACATGCACACAGATCTCTCGCTCCGAGCGGAACACTGCATGCATTTGATGTTGCAAACCGTGCCTTTCAAAGTTTATTTCAGAATATATTTGTTGGAGGTTAAGGTACCACAAGATTCTTTGTCGTTGCTTAAAAACGGGGCTGAGGGGAAGTCTCTCTCCAGCCAGATTTAAACACAACCACATTCCCCACTTCACCTGCCATTCGTTCAACCCGCTGTCCTAATTCTCCCCACAGTTCTGGGTGCAAAAAGAGCCTGGAAGGGCAGATTGACTGAGTGCATTAAGGATGTAAGATTAAATCCTGCCAGCACTTTGGCTCTAGCAGGTGCCAAGGTCTAACAAACCCCACACTTCTCAAACCTCAGACATTTCAAAGCACCTTTTCCAAGCTGGCACCCTCACAATGTGTTGGGCTACAACTCCCATCATCCCCAGCTATGATCCCACAACTCCCATCATCCCCAGCTAGAGCAACACCAAACTGGAAAGACAAAGAGTTCTGAATCAAGCTGAGGTTTTATTCCAAGTGCATTTGCTTTTCACTGGGGTCCTTCCCAACTTAGCAAGGGCCAGCTTCCACCTGGACTGGGCCGCGCCCCTATTTTTGCAGGACTGCACCCCCAGACCCGGGCGAGAGCCTCCAGAGAACTAGCAGCTTTAAGCAGGTTTTGGTTTTTGACACCTTCCCACAGCAGCCCCCAGAGAAATGGCATCTCCTTAGCTGGAAATGCTGCAAGGGCCCAATTTCCACCTGAGCATTTCCATTTCGATGAGGAAATAATGAGAGGGGAAATGGTGAGAAAGCAAGGAAAAGCTGCCCCCCACCTGCGAGGGTCACTCACCTCTTCTGCCACACCAGCCGCTCGCCGGCTTCGCCCGCCCAAAATCCAGTACGGAGTGACCGACTCTCCGTGCGGCGACAGCCCTGCAAGCAGAAAGAGCCAGTGTCATAAAAGAAACACTTTCTGCCATTGTGCGGTGCTTCCGGGGGATTCGGCAGCCACCCTGCTCCATTCCTGGCATCTGGGGGAGGTGGGGGTCCCCAGCAACACCACGCAACCCCTCCTGCGTTTTCCCCCCACGATTCTCCTCTGCAGAATCATTTACACTTTTCCGGAGCCTGCGAGGTGAACAGGCAATTTGGCTCACCATAAAGGCCACCAAGAGTTGCTGGGAAGCCGAATCAAATGCAGAGATTCGGGTTTCCAGACCCAACCAAGCCCAGGTCCTCCTTTCTCCCTCAGATGTTTCTCCCCCGGCCCTGCCATGTTTCCGTGAGGAAGGTTGAGGACTCACAAACAGCAGCAGTGGGGAGGGGAGAGGAAGGGAAATGAATGGAAGAGATGCAGTGCCGAAGTGCGATCAACAGAAGCATTGATGGCACAGGACCGGCGCATTTCCTGCCAGAGTTGCAATGGCGGCGAAACACAGCTGCTCGTGAGCGCAGTGGGGGAGACAGGCCACGTCTCCAGATCGACCCAGTCGCTTCTGCGCTGTATAAAAAGCAGACAATAGCTATGCAATTTAGGCTTCTAATCTAAAAGACACAGCACATGAGGAAAAGGGGTTGCCGAGGGAGGAGGAAAAGGACAGGCTCCAGCACCAGGTTTTAAGGTTGCACTTCATATCGCTCCTCCTCGAGCCGAAGAGAGATTGTCTGCACAAACATGGCTGCAAAACGTGCAGCTGTGTCTTGAAAAGAAAATCCCAAAGAGCTCAAATGTCACAGTTTCCACCTGGCCTTCTTTAGTCATATCCCGAACAACAAAGTGATCAGAAGCCACAGAGCTAAGAAAAGCCGGAGCGTAAAGAGCCCTGAATGGAAAGGCTGTCAAAATCTGCAGACCTCGATGCAAACATTCAACCAGAGACAGGAAGGAGCAATGAAATTACACTAGACAAAGAGTCCCCAGCCAGGGAAGGTGAAAGAAAGCAGGCCTCCTCCACTGCATACTCTTCGGATCACTTGCAAAGGTTGCTCAGGAGGAGTGAGCGAGTGAGAGCTGCAAACATGCAGGTTCTTTTTCCTTTCCGAGCCCTGCTGAAATGGACAAGATCTGCAGGTGTTTTGCAGGAGGCGATGTTGGAAATGCAGGGGAGGCCACAGGGGGGTGTTTGGGGACTGCCGCCCACATGCAGAAGCTCCTCGCAAGCACTGGCCTCTTCAGCCATCGCAGGCTGACTGGCAGTGTGCTTTTTGGAAACAAGGATTTGATACGGTGTGGGGTGTGGGTGTGACGGATGCTGCAGGCGAGGGGGGAGTGAGTGCCCTGCAGCAGCGGCTCCTCTTGAGCCGATCAACAGGACTTGCAGTGGAGGGGGCCATGCAGCTCCTTCTGCTGTTCCGCAGAAGGTCTTACCCACTTAACGCACCACTTGTGTATCGGGCACAACTTGAAATCGTCCAGAAACCCCCAGGCTCCTCTTGAAGAAACCAGTAGCCATCAACCCTCTGCTTCAGGTTTACCGCTGGACACAAAGAGCACTGCCTGGACCCCATCCGAGACGCCACGCCCTGCATCTCGGGCACCTGGGCCCTGTGGCAGGCATGCGGGCAGGCTGGCAGAGTTTTGCATTCACGCCCAGAAGTGTGAAGAAGCAGGCCGATCCTTCAGCACCCTCTGCCAGCGCCTCCGCACCACCTTTCCTGAGCATCTCAGTAAATCTCACCCCAACCCTGCAAAGCATTTGGACTCGCACAACAGGGACCGAGCCGGTTCGTCATGGCGAGGGGGGGGGGGCAGAACAGACGTGCCTCGTTTGCGGCCCAAGCTCTGAATGATAAGTTAAGCACCTGAAGTCCAAACCCAACGTGGCTTTAAGACCGAGGTTAGATTGTATGCAAGGACTGTTGGCTTGCTTTCATTTTTTATGGAACAATTTTATGAAACAATTTATGTTTGTGAGCCGCCCCGAGGCTTCAGCGAATGGGGCGGCATAGAAATTTTCTAAATAAATAAATAATTTTTATCCTAGCGTAGGCAGCAAGGGACCCAATTCTGTTCAGGACTGTGCAGTGACTAGATTTAGGAGGTGCATGGGTTGCAGGGGTGGGTGGCGTTGGGGGCCAGGATCAGGGCCTCTGCACCTCATCTCAGATAGAAAGGGAAAGGAGCACAAAGCCTGCTTTTCTCCTAAAGGATGATGGGAACTGCAATCCAAAACATCTGGAGGATGCCCAGGTCTTTATTCTAGTACTAGGGAATGTACTCGATTCAGGCCGACAGTCCACGGCTTCCGTTCAAACAGATCTCGGGTTTATTGCCTTTCCTCGCCCATGGGGCACTCCAGGAATGACTGTCACTGGCGGCCACCTGGGAGACTCCTGGCCATCGGAACTGGGATGGCACAGCAGCCGTCCTGGGCACACTAACCTCCCCACAGCCCACGGGCTATGGGTGGCTTATTGCCCATGCGCCAGCCCCACTGAAGAAATGGCCAGCAGTCACCACGGCATGCAAACCTGGCCATCAGCTAACTTTTAAGAGGACAGAGGATGGGCACAAGCCACACCTACGGCCTGGAAGAGCGCAACCCCCAGCTCCCGCCCAGGTGCTCCCTCCTCATGGTGAGAAAGGTGCGCTCTGCACATGCACAGAAGTCTCTGCAAATTCCTCATGCATCTGAGGATGGGACCTGGGCTGTCAAGTAAGACATGCCTCGACTTCTGGCACACATCTGCACATGAGCAGAGGGATGGAAGGAAGCTTTCGGACAGGGACTGGCGGGCAAGAGGCGGGAAAATGCATTGTAGTGCATTTTTTAAAATTCCGCACACCTCCTAGAAAGCTTCGAATGTTGAGTGGGACAGAAATCAAACCAGACTGGAGACGGCTGCCCAGTAGAGCCAGCGGTTCTGTTTTCAGGATACGCGCAGGGAGCAGAGAGGAGGTCCGCCGCTGCCCCGGCCCACGGGGCTTAGCGGGAGGCTGGGCAGATGCTTCTGCATCCATCCCAAACCAGACCATATAGAGTCATGCTGGAGTGCGGCCAGGCCCTGGCAGCCAAGAGCCTGCGGAGTGGGAAGACAGGAATTTCCCCGGAAACAAATCCGCAGACTGCACCCTGTCGCAGGCCGAGGGGGCTCGGGCCGCTGGGCCGGATCAGACCTCGGGCGCTCTAGGACAGGGCGCCGAAGGACGGGCGGCCTCTGGGCCGGGGCTGCGCACGGCGCGCCTCCGGCCCCATGCGAAGTCGAGGGGCACCGACCCCCTTCACGCTCCCGGGCTGCAGGCACCTCCCGCCGCTCCCCGGGCTCCCCCCTCCCCAGCAGGCAGGGGCGCCCCCTGTACGCCCCCCCCAGGAGCGGCCCCCACCGAGCGGCCCACGGGCCGGGACGCACTTCCTGCTCCCGGCCCCGGGACACTCTCAAGTTTCCTCGGAGCTCCCAGACCAGGGCGCGGAGAGGCTGCGGCGCGCCGGCGCCCCTTCGCTCGCCGCCCGCCGGGCCCGGCCGCTCAGGTGAGGGACGCCCAGGTGAGCGCCTCGCAGGTGGGGCTCCAGCCAGGCGGGGCCGCGGCCGCGCCGGGCACTCGCGCAAGGCGCGCCCGTCCTCACACCGCGCGCCCTGCCTCCTCCGGGGCGCCGGGGCAAGCGCACGCCCCGCACCCGCGGGCCCGCGCATGTGGGGCCACAGGCCGCACGCCGGGGATGCCTGCACGCCCCCCCCCCCGCCAAGAGCCACGTCCAGCCTTTTTCGCATGCACAGAGGCCAGCCCGAGAGACAGCCGCTCCCCCGAGCGCCTCGCCGACTCGCCCATCACCTCGCCTCAGGGCGGCGAGCGCGGCCGCGGAAGAGCCGGCGGCGCCCCTCGCCAGGCGCCGCGCCCCCTCCGCGCCTCAGAAGCCCCGTCCCACCACACGGACGGGGCCCCACCTCGCCCGGCCCACCCTCCGCCTCCGCAGGCAGCGGCAAGGCTGCGCTCTCCCGCCGCCCGGATGCCGGGGCGACGGACGCCCGCCCCCGAAGGCATCCCCCAGACCTCCGCCAGCTTCTGCCCAGCCGCCCGGGAGAGGGGGGGGACTGCAAGGGTCCCCGCCCCCCCCCCCCCAGCAGGGATACGGGGAGGAGGCGAGGCGAGGCTCCGCCGCACCCACGGGCGACCCCCGTGCCCGGCTCACCTCGCCTTCCGGAGCTGTCCCCGTGGCTGGGGGGGAGCAGCTGCAGCAGCTGCAGCAGCAGCAGCAGCGCCGAGCAGCGGACGAGCGGGCGACGCTGCCCGGAGGAGCCCCCGCAGGCGCAGCGCCAGAGCCGGGCGCCCTGCTCCATGCCCGCGCCAAGCTCCTCCCGCGCTCGGCGCTCCTCGGCTCGCATTCCTCGCCGCGTCCCCCGTCGAGCTTCTGCCGCGACTGGGCCTCGGCCGCCCTCTGTAATGAGAAGCACATGGCCCGGAGAAGCCCACTTCGCGGAGCGTCAGACGCGGCGACCCCGCCCGCCGCGGGCTTCTCTCCACCTCTCCCCGCCCTTCCAGCAGCGCGCCCGGGGAGGACACGTGTCTCGGGCACGGCGCACGCCCCGCCGCGGGGCTGGAGCGCACGGGCGCGCTCGGCGGGCAGAGTTCAGCCCGGGGCTGGGCTGGCCCGCCCGGCCGGCCAGCCGGCCGGCGTGCCCTGCAGCCGCCGCTCTTCGGGGAGCGCCCCCCCCCCCAGAGCTCCTGCCTCTCTGTCGCAAGAGGAGCGTGCATGTGCCCAGGCCATGCGTGGGTGGCTGAAGTCCCCCATCTCGGCAGCACCGCCTTGGTTGGAGGCCACCCCAGTTTCATTCCCACCTCAAGATCACCCTGAGCATTCCGGCTTGGGGGATCATAGCAGATTCCTGTTGTTGTTGTCATTAGTCGCAAAGTCGTGTCCGACCCATCATGACCCCATGGACAACATTCCTCCAGGCCTTCCTGTCCTCCACCATCCCCCAGAGTCCACCTAAGCTCACACCACAGCATATTCCTAGAACTGTTAATTTGGGAGCCAGGAATTTTCGCCCATGTAGCTTCTGTGGAGGAGTCTTCACACTAGATTTTCTATGTATGCGCTCCTTAACATAGAGCAAAACACCTCCTCCACTATGACCTTCCCTGTCTTTCCTGGAGATGACCTCATCCCATCGGTTATCTCTGCTCCTCCAGTTTCCCTAATGCCCCCATATCTAGCTTCTCCATCATGGGGCTCCAGTTCTCCCATGTTGGTCCCATTTTGGCCCAAGCATTTGTGAGGCACACTGAACCGCAGAATCCCCCTCCAGCCACGTGCAACCGTTCGTTCGGGCACTTGGCCCTCTTCGGCTGGTTATCGTGGCTCACCGCACCCTTGCTTCCTGCTTCCTCCCCTGCACTTGGGCAATCGAATCTTCTTCACCTCCGCCTCCGCCCGCTAGGAAGGACTTGACCTGATCTGGATGCTTCCCAGCTCCTGTCGGCTCTCCCCAAGCAGGGTTTGGCTGCAAAGCTGCTCTGCCACCTTTGCAGGTTACGCGCCAGCCCGCCCGCCCGCCTGCCCGCCTGCCCCCTGGCTCCATTCGGGATCAGGTGGAGCCCAGCCTCCATGCACAGGCTCAGCCTCTCCCAACATGTTCCCCAGCGCCTAGCGAATCTCAGCCTCTCCTCTCTACTCCACCGTCGCATCCATGCATCGAGACTCCTCAGCCGCGCTCGCCCAGCGGGCTCAGTGCTCGGAACTGGTAGCGCTTCAGAGAAAACCACCTGGAGGTCCTGGGTGCCGCCCAGCAACCTCAATTTGCCAGGGACCTCACAACCCATTTCCCCACATGACTCGTACCAATGTGGACCACGAGCACTGACTCCATCCCCGACCTACAAGGTTACCTAGACGGCGTGGGATACCTGCATCCTTCACACCAGGCAGGCAATTCATCACACGGCCCAAACCGGCTTTCTGTGCTCCTAATAGTCAAAGCTCCCGCTACCAGAAGCCCTCTGCCCCAGAGGGAAATCCTCAGTATGAGGAGGTACATGCCCGCCTTCCAGGGAAGGGGCCGTTTCTAAAGGATCGTTTCCGCCTTCCCCAGAATGAGGCCCTCCTTCCCGGATGACCTCAGAGGAGTGTCGCCCAGGAGTTGGGACCCTGCTCACTGGTCCCCGGGGGTCCCCCTCTCCAGCCTGCCCACCCCACTTTGCTCCCCCAGGACAGCAGCCCTGGCTTCCAGAGAACAAATCCGTTCCCCAAGGCCCAGGGCTCGTGACACCGAGCGCACGCCCAGGCCTTCTGTCCAGTGGGCAGATGGTCCCACGGGTGGCACTCAGCGCAATACCCCGGGTGGCCCCCACCCCTGCTGGCTTCCCGCCTTCCCAGTGGGTTCAGCTGGTATAAGCGGGTTCGTTCTCCTGGAAAACCTCGAGGATTTGGGGTTTTATCAGGTTCCTTTATGTCTCCCCCCGGAGAGGGTGGTGGGTTTACTTTTCTGCAGTCCCTTGCACTCCTGACCAGACAAGGGAGGAGGTTCTGCGCCCCCTGGCCCTGCGGCCAAATTCCCCGTTGCTCCACTTGCGTGTGGGCAGAGATGCACCGTCAGTGGGGCGACCAGCCTGGCTGGAGGGCCTGGGTCGTGAGGCAAGGGAGGCTGTCCTGGGCTGGCCTCACTTCCAGCGACCGGGAATGAGTGGGTGGATGGATGAAGGCCAGTGGGTGCTAATTGCTAGTCAGGTGCCCCCTCAGGAATGATGTCCTGGTCACCGGAGGTCACAACCAGCACTGGGGCACGGTCAAGAGGCAAAGGGAGGTGATCATAATCTATCTGGACCTCAGCAAAGCTCTTGACCAAGTGCCTCGTGACATCCTGATTCGCAAACTGGTGACACATGGGCTGGAGAGGCTCGTGATCTGGTGGGTCGGCAGCTGGCTGCAGAACTGGACTCAGAGAGCGCTCGTCGACGGCACCGTCTCAGACTGGGGAGAGGTGGCCAGTGGGACCCCGCAGGGTCCCGCCCTGAGCCGCGTGCTCGTCAACATTTTTATGATTGATTGGGTGAGGAAGTGCAGCGAACAATGACCAGATGCGCAGATGACACAGAACTGGGCGGGAGGGCTAATACCCTGGGAGATGGAAAGAAGGCTCAGAGCGCTGGGCTGAAAACAACAGGACGAAACCCAGGAGGGGCGAATGCCGATTCTCCTCCTAGGAAAAGGAAACCAAATGCCTCGGGACAAGATGGGGGATCCTTGGCTGCCAGCGAGAAGGATCCCAGCGTTGTGCTAGATTGCAAACTGAATATGAGTCAACAGTGTGATGTGGCTGCAACAACGACGACAAGGCCAGTGTGGTGTCGTGGTGAAGAGCCTGGGACTGGGACTCAGATGATCCGGGTTCAAGTCCCCGCTCAGCCATGGAGCCCACTGGGTGACTTTGGGCCAGTCACAAACTCTCAGCCCAACCTACCTCACAGGGTTGTTGTTGTGGGGATAAGATGGAGGAGGAGAATGGTGTCAGCTGCCTTGAGCCCTTTGTAGGAAAAAGGCAGGATATACATCGAAAAAATAAATAAAACGACAAGGCAAGTCCTGTTTGGGGCTGCATTGGCAGAAGAAGCACTTCCAAACCCCAGGATGTTTCAGTTCCCCTCCACTCAGCCCTGGTGAGGCCTCATGTGGCTGGTTGTGGGCAGCACAGTTTAAGGAAGAGGCAGGCAAGCTGGAAAGGGCGACACGGATGATCTGGGGACCGGAGACCAAGCCCTGTGAGGAGAGACTGCAAGAACTGGGCATGTTTGGCCCCGAGAAGGGAAGACGGAGCGGAGCTGCGATAGCGCTCCACAAGTACCTGAAAGGTGGCCACAGAGAGGAAGCCCCCAATCCCTTCTCAGTCATCCCAGAGTGCAGGGCGCAGAATAATGGGTTCAAGTTCCAGGAAGCCAGATTCCAGCTGAACATCAGGAAGAACTCCCTGACTGCTAGAGAAGTATGACAATAAAAACCATGACCTGGAGACGTGATGGGCTCTCCCACCCTGAAGCCCTTCAAGATGCAGCTGGACAGCCCTCTGAGAGGGCTGGTTTAACTCAGAGTTAATCTGAGTTGGACCCGATGACCCCCTCATCCTTTCCAACTCTACTCGCCTATGATTCTATTATTTTAGGTTCTTAGACTATTTTATGTGAGCCTGAAGTGAAGACAGAAACAGAAGAATCAATCTGCAACATTTAAGACTACAGAACGTATGATGCAACTCAATGCATCATCAGTGAGCAATATTTGAGCTCTTCACGGAAAGGGTCAAATTGCAGTACAACAGAACATTTGCAGCTCCACATTTGGAAATGAAATTAAGAAAACTGAGCAGGGTTGGTTGGTTCTTCGCATCCCTGGGGTAGAAACTTACCTTCTCCTTAGTCAGCCCAAAAGCCCTGGCTAGCGCTGGCATCCACCGTTACGGAGGACGCGCCGTCCACAGAGTTGCAGCAAAATGCGATTGCCCTCACAACTGAAATGCTGCACAGGGGAAGGGGGGCTGGATCCTCCCGCAAGCTGATGAGGTTCAGTGACTTAGTGGGCAGGGTGAATTTCCCCCTCCCAGCTCCCCCTATTTCTCTGGTGGAGTTTTGCACAGGACTACAAGATTCTGCAGACACCCCGAGAGCTTTGGCTATTGGGCAGGACAAAGCCGGAGTAAATGAAATGGAATATGGTCACCCAATTGTCTGGGCGGGACTCACACATGCAGCCGCGCTTCATGCTCAAAGTGTGCATGACCCCCCCACCTGTCTTTTCCCACCCACTGATTTGTTTGGGCCCAAAGCAGTGGCAGAGTTGCCATCTTAGGCAGACTACGGGGACCCTGGGGTTATGTGTTCTCCCTCTGCCCCCTTTCCCATTCAAAATTCCCTCCCCACCTACTCATCGTCAGGTAGGCAGAAAGATAGAACTCATCAGCAGGCTGGGCCTGAATCCTCAGATCTCTTATTTGCAGTCCTGAATTGCTGGGGGCTGTGTGCACCCTCCCCATCTGCTGCCCGCGAGACTTGCTGGAATCAGGGCCCCACAAATCGCTGTCGTGCCACATCCCTGGACGGACGTGATGGGCTTCAGTGCACCTGAGCATTGCAGAGAAGCCCCCGAGCAGCCAGAATGGCAGCCGCAAAGGAACTGAGGAAGCAGGTGGGAACCCTTCCCAAGGGAGGGTTTGGAAGGGAAGGGAAGGGAAGGGAAGGGAAGGGAAGGGAAGGGAAGGGAAGGGAAGGGAAGGGGCTCCAGAGGGTAGGAAACCAGCCCAAAAGGAGCTAGCTAGGACATCTTCCCGAGAACAGGACTCCGGAGGAGCAGAGCCGACGTGTGTGATGCACAGAGACCAGGAAGGACTCCCGGGTTTTCTCATGCGCAAAGCAAGTTTTTCAGGCACTGCCCCAAATGTTTCCATTCCACTGGCCCTCTAGGCTCTGAGCGTGGCCCCCAGGTCAGCAGGGCATCCTCCACCCAGTTCCGTGCCTCCAGCTGGTTCCTGGGTGGAGTGGAATCTCTTACAGGAAGCTCTGAAACTCATGGCCCATTTTCTCTTCCAAGTGTGTGGGCCAAAAAATACACCTCGCCCATCTTGTTTAAGTTATTGGAATCTTTACGTGTGCTTTAAATTTGGTTTTAAATCCTGTATGGCCATTTTTATGATGTTTTATAATGTGGTGTATATTAGACTGTATGTTTAATGGATTGCTGTAAACTACCCAGACAGCTTGGCTATTGGGTGGTATAGAAGTTAAACAAACAAAACAAACCTCGTGCGTGGCCACAAGCTAACTGACCTGCCGGCGTGGTTACAGCTGCTTCTCTCCTTCGGTACAGCCCAGATTAGCATTCGGAGCAAGAGGACGTCGGAAAATGCTGTGCTGCCGTTTCAAACTCCTGCCGCTTCCAACCCCCACTGCCCTGGGCAGCCTCCCTGACAGTTGATGATTCAGAACGCAACCCGTTTGCTCAACGGAGTTTTTGATCTGCATGTGTACATGAGAAACAGCTGTGTAGGATCAAACCGCCTCTCCAAGTCCATCTCCTGTTACTAACAGCGGCCAGCCAGCACCGTGGAGGCAGTGGCATTCTCGATCGCTTCCATCCCGTGCTATTCTGGTTTTCTGGCCCCGAACGTTCTGAAGTTACGTGCTTTATGAAGAAGTTGTTCCTTCCGACGCGGATGTCTTCAGTCACCCGCAAAAGTCTGTTATTACATGCGATGGAGGCAGAGGGGGTTTCCCTCTGCCCCCCGCATGGCCTGAGGAGAGCAAGCCAAGAGGAACAGGGCCTCTCCAGGGTGCCCCCCGCTCCGTGGAGTGGTTTTGTCTCTGTGATGCCATCAGGCTTCTCTGCCACCGGTTGCAGGCACTTATTGACGACTTGTGCCTTGACGTTGCCGTTCCCCCAGCCATGGGGGAAGAGAGATTCGGTCTCTCATATTGTATTGTTTTATTTTTCTCTGGTATTATTGCAAACCTCTTTGGGTATTTGTGCAAATGAATACAGGTTTGGAAATATTGCAAATCATCCCCATAAGAAACAGTGCTCATGAGAACTAGAACCTTGCTTTTCAAAAACTATATATACAGAGAGAGAGAGAGAGAGAGAGAGAGAGAGAGAGAGA
>NW_025335568.1:2867297-2955655 GCF_004798865.1 Varanus komodoensis | reverse complement strand
AGAGAGAGAGAGAGAGAGAGAGAGAGAGAGATCTAATTAAAGGCAGCATTATTGGGTACCTGATAAAAGGTTGGAGCAAAGAAATAGAACTGTGTCTAAAAACGGGGAGGGGAAGCAAACAGAACACTCTTCAGACAACTATGGCCATTAAAGTCTAAGTTGTTTTGTATTGCTACAAAGCTGGTAAGAAAGCAGAGGGTTGCCCTGGGAAGTACTCTCAACAAGCACCTTCTATGATTTTAAACAGCTGGTGGTTTGAAGCCCACACTAGCATACTAGTGGGAAGGAAGGCAATGTTTACACCACATATAGGAACTCCATAAATCTGGTGGAAAGTTTACTGCCTTTTCTTAGGGCTAGAAATACTACATAATTACTTTCCACCAACATACAGTTCCAGCGTATTCGATTAATTTATTAGAGTCATGTTCACACCTTCACTTTCTCTTATTTCCTCCCTTCAGGCAGCAGAAGTCAGGCAAGTATTCACAAATGTTCAAAGCTGCCCAAGCGTCACATTTGGTTGCCAAACCGCCCACTGGGGTCTTCCACAAACGTGTCGGCTTGGTCTCGGCATCCAGGGGGTTTTTACGCAAACCAACCTGGGAATGAGCCCCCTGAGCGGAGGGCGACTCACGCCTACATAAACGTGCAGCAGATCGGTTTCTCTGCACGTGTGTGACTTTGCAAGAAATAAGCCGTTGGTGAAAGAAAGGCCCAGCTGGAGCTCTCTCGAGTCCTGCTGAAAGTTCTCCCAGTCCAGGCTTGTGGCCAGCTGGTTGCCTCCAGATGTCTCTCCCGTAGGGCAGGAAAACGGCTGCCGTCCCAGTGACTAATTGCGAAAGACTCGTTGCCTCCGCATCCTCTGGCTCGAAAGGGCTGCTTGGACAATGCAAACGACACCTTTTGTGTGGTAGCTGCACCCTCACGACCACACGGCATTCATACCCTGCCTTCGACGCAGCTTAAAGAGCTCCATTTTAACTTCACAAGCATCATCCTGGGAGGTAGGCTGGGAGAGACTGACTGACCCACTGCCACCCAGGGGGCATCGTGGCCACGCACGTGGGGAGGAGAACCTGGGTCTCCTGGGTTCAGCCCCCCACCCCGCACTGGCTCTTGTTATGGCTGGAGCGCAAATACGGGGCCCTGCGCTAGCTTGGGGTGCTGGCAAGGGGACTTGACCCAGTCCCAGGGCCTGCTTCAGCCACAATAGGATCAGAAGGCCACACCAGCTGCCAGCCTGGGAAGAATGCCTCCCAGAGGCAGTATCGTGGGAGCTCTGCTCCCAGTACAGAAACCAGGCGACCGGCCAGGATGGGTGGCGGGTGCTTCCTGATCAGGGCCCCTGTGGGGAGATGAAGCAGCTCACCATTTCTAGGGGCCAGCTCTTAAGTTACCCCGACAACAATACACACCACTGCCCCTCTTGTCATATGCAGCTCACGCCTAAAAGTTCTCGGTCATCTGTGAGTGCTGCATACCAGCATTTCTGGGCTGGAAAGAGACTAGAGTGCTTCGGCAGAAACTAGAGAAAACTACAGAGAATTCAGAGCTTCCTGCCCTCTAGAGCTGCCTGTCTTTTGTGTGGAACTCAGGGCTTCCTTTCCCAGGCTCCCAGCCCTCGTCACCAGCAGCCTGGAAGCAACGCACACCAGGCTTGCAAAGCAAGCTTTCCTCCAGCTCCAGCTGGAGAGGTTAGCAGTCGAATCTGAGGTTGTCTGCACCCAAAGCAGGGTTTTGTGTGCCAGGAGTCCTTTGCACAAGCGTGTTTATTGTGGCATCCGCCTTGGGGTGCCAAGGGTTGCTTTGCGTGTGCTTGAAGGGCCGGGCAACCTCACACATTTTCACAACAGGCCTCCTTGGCTGTGTACAGTATTGCAAGCTTCTAACAGAGGAATAAAGCTCCACCCTCCTGCAGGAACATGGAACTGTGTTTTTCTTAGGTTCCCGCCCTGGTCAGAAAACAGCTGAAGAACATTCAGCATTAATATTTGTGGAGAGATGGGGAAAACAAAACGATTCTGCTCCACTCTCCGGCTAGCTACTAGCAGGGCATCTGGCAGACGCCCATAGGAAACCGGCCCGTTCTGCTGCCAGAACTGAAAGATGGACCCACGTAAAGCCCCTTCCCCTCTACCCGATGGGATCCAGTCGTCTCCTCCCAGTGCAAATGGCGAGGAGGCAAACGCGCGTTAACCAGACTGCTGGGTTTTCCCTACAGGGTTCTTTTACCACGAACAGTCCAGCACTCGAAGGTGTGCCCAGGAATCTCGGTCCAGTGTACGTATCCCCGATTAAAGAAATACTGCGCACGCTTCCAGAAAGCTGTGCCACCTCTGTGCATTTCTGAGCAGCTGTGGAGGCGGTGGGCGGCCAAGAGGAGGGCTGCGTGTTCACTCCTGAGTCATCCAAATGTCACAGCAATTCATGATGAAAAATCCAATATACCATCACTTTCGGGCCGCAATTACCTTTCTGTCTCTTCCACCCTCAGAAGAGGCTAACAATGATGAAAATCAGCAGCAATAGGGGAAGAGCGAGCCGGTGTGGAGGGATGATTAAGAGCACAGGGCCGGGACTCAGGCAATCTGGACTCCAGTTCCCATGTAGCCATGGAGCTCACGGGGCGACTCTGGGCCAGCCACGGACTCTCAGGGTTGTTGTCATGAGGGCAAGATGGTGCCTTGAGCTCCATAAAAGGAAAAGAGGCAGGGTGTAAATTTAAGAAACAAACGAGCAGAGATGGTGCAGGTTGAAACAGGGGGATCAGCAGCCGATCAGCAGGAAGGAGGGTGGCTGGGTAGTTCTCAGGTTATCCAAGGACTTTTAACCCTTGCATAATCCATGGCACCCAAGTTTGTGTAGCATGACAAGCTGCGGCACCTGACTGTTGTGGCCCACATATTCAAGATGGTGGCCAGCGCGTCCCACAAGGTCTTACGGCTTCCCGCAAGGAATGGCTCACCTCGCGGAGTGCCACTGGGGCCCCAGGGATGCTCGGGAAACAGCTTCTGAGGTTGGAGAAAATGTCCCAAGCTTGGAAGGGGGTGCTGGGGATCTGATCCCCCTCCCACACACACACACACACACACACACAGCTGGTGCAGCGAGAACCACATGGGCTACCTCTCCGAGGTTGGAAAATACACCTTGGAGAGGTAAAGAGGAGGTATTCTGGTGGGGAAGGAGTCCACTGAGGCCAGGAGAGAGGTTATTCTCAGCCTCCCTTCCTCCGAGGAAGTCCCCACGCTCAAGCAGGCTGAAAAGCCCACCTGTCGTTGCTATCGCTGCTGCTGCTGCTGCCAATTGCATTTATATCCCGCCTTTCCTCCTTTGGCAAGGAACCCAAGGCGGCTTACAAAGTCCTCCCCTGTGAGGCAGGCCAGGCCGAGAGGCAGGGACTGGCCAAAGTCACCCAGGGGGCTCCACAGCTGCACGGGGACTGGGACGCAGGTTGCCTCCCGAGCTCCAGCACCAGGCCACGCTCTCTGGAGGAAGCAAAGGTGTGGGGGGAAGGGGAGGCCCAGACCCCCCCTGCTGCTCCCCCACCCTGCCAGCTTCATCCCAGCAGGGCACCCCCGAAGCCATGTCCAGGCAGAGAGGCTGGAATCCTCAGCACGTGCCCTGAACAAGGACTGTTTTGTAGGATGTGGTGACTTTACCTGCTAGGCAGAGGGAGGGGGTCACTTTCCGGAAGCTCCTTCCAATCCACCAGAAGCTGACCACCACCCCGCGTGCACACATGAAAGAGGACACGACCCTGTTTGGCCATAGTTCAGTGTCATGACAGGAAAAACATTTGACCAAAGGAACATCTGACAGGCTCAAGAAAAGGAGGAACAAGAGACAAACCCTCACCCACAAACAGCAGGCAAGCAAGAAGAAATGGCAAGAAAAGGCAGGGTGAACGGTGCCAGAGGACTCCTGCCTGACATGGAGGAATCCCCCGCGGGGTGCAGTGATGGAGAGTAATACAGGTGAGTCCACGTGGCCTCGTGTGGAGAAACGTGGGGCCGCTAATTAAGCACTAGTCTTAGCAGGAGGCACATTCAAGCCAGAAATCAGGGTCCCTCCCTTTCACGTTAAAAAATGCAAACAAAATGAGTATAAAAGTACTGGGGGAAAGAGTCTTAAGACGTTTAATTTTCTTCAGTAGCTGTAGTAGTACAAAAAAACCAGGATAACAAGTTCAGTTATAAAAAAGTACAAAACACCATGAAATTCAAGTATCCAAAAATAAGTAAACAGGCTACCTACTCAACAAATCCACAGATTTAATTGTCATAAATTAATTCTAAACTACCTTGATCTGGGACACTATACACACACTGTTGAAAATCATTTTTTCTTTTTCTTTTTTTATAAATCTTCATGAGATCACTGTACTCTAGAAGCAGTCATATTAGCTGGGAAGGGCACCCATGATGCTAATTAAAATTCATGAAATCTATTTGCATAATTGGAAAATTGCCTGAGTAGTCTATTCATACAAATTTCAGCATACACAGGAAAGCTGCTGAAAAATTCACGACATGCAGTAAGTTTTATTGAAACAGCAGACTGCTTTTTTGGTTCTTTGTCTTCAAAGTCATTCCCAAGGTACTTTTCTTCCCAAAATGCGGTTGGTGATTTTCTGCAGGAAAGAAAACAATAAATCTGTTAGCTTTACAATCAGCACGATGCCCAGATGCAGGCGGCGAAGCTCCCGCTGCACCCAGCATCCATCCTCTGCCCCACAGCCAAGTGGAAGAGGGAATCTGAGTCGATGGCGGCTAGGCAAAGATTCCCAAACAGTGGAATGAGATGCCACTGTGCGTCACGGAAATCTTGTGAGAGGGAAAGAGAACAAAGTGGGAAAGAAATTGCAGCATGAAAAATTATGGCCCAGTTGATTGTTTGGACATATAAAAGCTGTTTTTTGATCAAACAAAATAGTCCAGGCAGTTAAAATGTGATGCAAATGGGCCACGATTTGAAGCACAGTGGCATGGGCATTCTGGAAAATTCTGAATTTTGAAAATTCAGAAAAATGGGGATAATTTGGATAGGGTCATTGGCACCAAAAATTTTTCCATTTCCATTAGAAAACACTTTGTGAACTCTTCAATTTGGCATGCTTACCAAACCCAAGTCAAATAAACAACACAGGGGAAAAAGTAT
Organism: Varanus komodoensis; assembly: GCF_004798865.1. Lineage (NCBI taxonomy): Eukaryota > Metazoa > Chordata > Lepidosauria > Squamata > Varanidae > Varanus > Varanus komodoensis. The sequence continues at coordinate 2,950,492 of NW_025335568.1, read as the reverse complement.
CCCATGTTCTTCCTTTGTCCTAATATACAACTATTTGACCTGAAATGCTGAAGCAGAAGAATAGAGCTTACTCAATGTGATTTAAATGTTACAGAATGCAGATATTTTTATTAGAATATTTGCAAAAATGTAGGGACAACCGCATGCACTTTTTTTATATTGTTTAAATGTAAGAAGGAAACAAAAGCTTCTGCAAACTGCTGATACCCCAATCCAGCTTTCACTAACCAGGTACTCTCCAGATGTGCTAGATCACAACTCCCAGCATCCCCAGCCAGCCAAGTTGGGGAAAGGCTGCACATATTAATGTTGGGTTGGTACCCACAATGGGTTGTCCTGTTATGTGAACTTGGACAGATTCCCTGACAACCCGCAGTTTGTTCTAGGGGTTGTTGTACCCGTGATGGGTCGGTGTCACGTTGTCCACCTTAGGTAAAGGGAAGGGAGTGAGAGCTCCCTTAGGGCAGACAAGACAAAGACAAAACCCACAAGGTGAGGACCTTGCTGCAACGGGGGCCTAAATCGCACCAGCCCCTTTTCACGAGCACAGCTCATCTGCAGCTTTGGCTTGGCAGCTCCCTTTCTGTCACCTGTTGGACCAAACCAGGCTGTCTGGACCTTCTCTGAACCAGGGCTCGTACCTGCCACAGGAAGCAACCCATGGTGAATCGGGGCAGCACCTGCGCCTTCGCCTTCCTGTCAGGGTGGGCTACTGTGACATGCGAAGACACCCATTCTGCTTGCAATTAGGATCCACTCATCGTTATTAATGAACGTCTGAAAGCGATTTTTGCTCCCACAGAAAAATCAAGCTCTGGAAAATTTCCCCTTTTTGGGAAACACAGCACTCCTTGTCCTTGGAGAAATGGCGCTGTTTTTCTTTGAATGGTTCAGTCTGTGCCATGTTGTTTTTCAAACTCCCTTTCGTTTCAGCAGCAGTTTTCCATGGGATGGGGGATGTGACCCCAGAAAATTGAATTTTAAGAAAAGCCCCTAAGCTCATAGCATGAGTTTTGCTGGTTTCCAGATGAAAGGGTGGTGCCGGAAAGGTACCAAGCCCACTCCAGGTGAATACCTCCGAGAGGAGTTCTGCAGCTGCTGCAAGTGCCCTGCACACTCCCACCAGCAAAGGGACCTGAAGGAAGGCCTTCATCGGAGATCTCAAAAGGCAGCCGGTCAAAGGGGCAAACACAAGTCCGTAAGAAAATCTGGTCCCAAGCCACGCCAGGTTTTAAATGGCAAAAGCGGCAGCCGTGCAAGGGGCTCAGGACCAGGCCAGATGCCATGCAGACGTCGCAGAACTGGGGGAGGTGCGCCACCGCCTGCCGCCTCTAACACCAGCTGCACTTTCGAGCCATCTTTAAGGGTAGAACGCAGGGCGGTGTCTGGCCCACGGGCTCCCCAAAGGTGCCAGCGGCCACACGGGAAGGTCTCAGCTTCCCATCTCCACCATCAGTGCTCCTGTGGCCCCACCATGGGGAAGCAGCCCGACCACAATGGCTGGAGCCACACTGCTCCGGCAAGCGGCCCTGCAGCTCACTGTCCTCCGGGATGCCAACTGGATCTGCGGAACGCGAATGAGGAAAATGGGCTCGAGAGGAAAATGGGCTCGAGAGAGCTGCTGCTGGGACCAACCGTGGGCACCCCACCTGCGCTACTGCAGGGGGAGGGATGCCTCGCCCGTGTGCAAGGGATGGCAGCAAAGGCCAGAAAGCTGCTCCTCAGGCAGCTGCAAGGCGCTTCCGTTCTGCTTGCTGCAGGGCCACCTTGTGGACATGGCCTGAATCACATCTGCTTTCCCGTCCTTCCTTCCTTCCTTCCTTCCTTCCTTCCTTCCTTCCTTCCTTCCTTCGGGTGGGTTTACTCAGACCAGGCAGGTCCAATGGGAGTCGTCCTTCTCTGCCCCTCCTTTCTGTGATTCCGGGCTCAAGGCTGCACTTCCACAGTCGCAAGGAGGCGCTTCTCTGCAGCCTTTGCAAAATCAAAACGAGGCCACGGGTGCCACGGCAGCTGTGGCTGCCCACCTGACTCACCGGGGCCACGTGCCGTTCTCCCTGACAACGAGTTCTCATCACACGATCACACGCTGCTGAGACACCGTCAAGCCTGCCGCTGGAGGAGGGAGGGAGGGAGGGAAGCGCTCTGGATGCCGCACGCCGAGGGCTGAAGACACGGACCGCCTGCAGGGCTCAACCCAAAGGGAAGGCGCCGAGAACTTCGGCCCACAGCCAGGGCTGCCTGCCAGCAGGGCTGGGGTCCCCTGGCTCAGGAGGGGCCAAGGCACACCCCGCTGAAGCCCACGGGAGCGGCCTCTCAGCTGACAGCCCCGCCGACAATGCCGATAGTCTGCTCTAAATCTAACAAGGTTCCCAAATGAAGACTGAAGCAGGTGGAAGGATCAAGCACTTTACACTCCGAGTGCTTTCATCCAGGTGCTGCAGTGCCCCGTCACAATATCCAGATTTTGATTCAAATCCCACCCGCACGCTCCCAGGCGCACTGCATCACGACGGGAGGCGATTTCAGCAACGAGTCGCACATTCCCTGGGTTGAGAGCGCGCACCCAAAAGCCCTCGCGTGCCTCAGCAGGGAATCTGCAGCACCTCGGAGAGCCTTTGGGCAGGGGCAACAGGGAGAGACACTCCCTCTGGGAACGCCCAAGCTGGCATGTGGCTGGGGGGCCATGCCTGAGGAGTAGGCACAGCCCCATAGTTAATCCCCCCTGGGGGTACCAGGCACAGAACGGTTTTTGTCTTTCTGGGGGGAAGAAGCGGCATCCAGGGCTGGCCGTTCTGTGGCACTACTGGAAAAATAAAATTACAGCAACTGGGCCACTGCCGAATAACAGAAATACACGCAGAACTTTCCTGACTGAGGGTGGCCGAGATGCCTTTGCGCTCAGCACGCTGCCTCCATCCAGCTTCCAGGTGGCGTTAAAGTTCAGACCTTGACCGCTCGCTGAGGCTTAGTTGACTCCCAGGCCGATACAGTGCGTGGCAGCTGCCATTATGGATAAGCGACCTCCAGTTGGGGACCGTTGTGTCATGTGAATCTGGCCAGTATGGGACACCTGAGGGCTAAACCCTCACTGAACCCACAAGTCTGCTGTGGGGCTTATTCAATGAACCGACGCACACTTGCAACTGGCCAGTTCCCATTCAGACATGCGACGGACGACGGCACAAGGTCCCCGACCCGGTTTCAGGGACAAGCACCGCACTCTCGTGTAACAGCTTCACACCTCTAGCACACACAGGACAGAGTCCAGGAATCAGCTCTGTGCCGGTGCCAGGAGCAGGGTCAAGACGGCAAACGTGCTTTACTTATTGCTTTATTAAATCACAGTGCAAAACTTGTACAGAGCCCGGGGCACAGGAGACAGGCTGGTTCCATTTTAGGCACAAAGAAGGGGCACCCTAAGCTGCAGTCACCTGGCCACACACACAATTAAATTCCCGGTCAGGAGAACCGTCTTCCTAGAATACTGCTCCTATGACCTGACAGGGCAAGTTTGTTGGCCTCCAAGCCATGTTAAGAATCCACGTGGGTGGAGAAGGCGAAACATTCAAGCGTATAAACTGATGAGCTTCCCTCTGAAGACTTGGAAAGGCCACATGTCCCAGCATTCCTGACCACCGGCCACACTGTCAGGAGGTTCTGGAAGAGGAGGTCCAAAACACCTCCTGCCCGCCCTGGCTCAGACAGAGGCCACAGCCTTGGCACCAGATTCAGGCCCTTTCAAGGCCACTTACAAGGATTCCAGGTAGCAGGGTGGGGGACTCCGCCCTGGCTGGGTTCGATGGTACCTTTGAAGAGCGACTACCAATTAGAACAGATAATGAGGGACTAATCAGCCTTCGCTGACCTGGTGCCCTCCAGATCCGCTGGGCCCAAGCTTCCCCCAGCCAGGCAGCACTTGATGGGCCGCCGTCAACCCACTCAGCCGGCTGCGGGTGAGGGTGTGGGCTCAGCGGTACCGCATGTGCTTCTGCTCGGAAGGAGATACCAGAAGGAACAAGGGGAGGGGCCGGGAGGTGCTCCCTTGCTCCAAGAGAGGAGACCGCACGAAGCTGCTCAGGCCGCTGCTCCGACACAACGGAAGGGGGGTTCTACGGGTGCCAGCAATGAAGTCCCGCTCCTGCTCCTCCCCGCCAAACAGCCACAATTATTCGAGCACTCTCCACCACAGGGCCCCTTCCAGGCTTTCCAAAGGACCAGCACCGGGGATGGGGAGGAACCCACTCAGATCCCCCGGGCTCGGCTCCCCAGACTCCAGCCTGTTTTGCCACGGCCGAGTCCAGGTCCCAGGCAAGCAGGCTCAGGGCCCACATGGTGCGCACCAGGAATCCAGCCCCACGCACTGCGCAAGCAGCATCCCTCTTCCGTGCCACAGGCAGCGGCCTGTGCTCCTGCTGCTGCACCTCAGGTGGAGGCAGGGGGCCATTCGTGCGATCTTCGTCCCACCAGCGTCCGCGTACTTCCCCTTGGCTTGGCTCACTTCGAGGGCCAAGTTTGTTCCAACCCCAGTCAGCACCTGGCTGCTGGGAACGGCATATGCTGGTAGGGACCCAGATAAAAGGCATATAAACAGACGATGCCAGAGAACTACCTCAGACACCAACAAAGGCTTTAAAGTGATGAAGTCTGACTTGGATGATTTTGGGGGGTTTGGTCGGGTCTTGGCTTAAATTGTCAAAGACAATAAATCAGGGAATATTTTCTTCCATGGGAACCTGGTGAAGTTGCCACCAATCCTGTTTCCAGGAACTCTGCTGGAGCCAGTCTTGGCACTTCTGCTCAGTTCATAGTTTAGGGATGAGGTGAGTGCAGGGACCAGTTTTATGTGGGACTCGCTGCGAATCTGGGCAGCACTTCAAGTACTTTAGATGGAAACTGCCAGGCACCATTTCGTCGCCACCAGATACAACGTGATTACGGGGATAATACTGACTGTACCAGCCCAGTGACTTTGCTCAACCTTCTCTCAGGAAAGGCCACACATGGGAGATTGGCTTGGGGTGGAAGGAAGGGAAAGAAAACACTCACCATTTTGTAAAGCTGAGCCTTCAAGCGATTGGTGGAATAGTCTGATTTTCTCTTCTCTTCTTCTCGCCTTTTTCGCACCTCGGGCAGCTGCTCATAGATACTACGAGAATAAACGGGAAATGAAAAGGTGACTCTGAAGGAACAGCTCCTAAATGTATCCTAGTTTTCCATCCCTACAGCTAGGACTGCGCAGTTGCGTAATGGGAGTCATTCAGGGTGGAAAATGCAAGGAAAGGGGGAACCGGAGAGGCAAGGAAACCTGCTGCCTTTGGAGGCACCAAAGGCGACCTGGCCCAGCCTGATAAAGGAAACGGGATCACTGTGTGATCTGTCATGGTCCAAAAACTTCCTCAGGTCCAGCTGGTCTCCTTGCAATCATTTCCTCTGGCCAACACTGAAAATGCGCTTGACAAGTTCCAAAGTAGCATCTGCCCCAGACTCAGACTCTGGGAGCAGCTTTCTTTTCCGAGAAGCAAAGGCTCTCGGCTGTGGCCTTCTAGCTAGTTAGGCTCACTAACCCCATGGAAACAAAACGCCACACATGTGAACAAACTCTGAGGCGGCCTTCCCCAACCGGGATCCTGGGCATTGCAGTTCAAATGGGTCCGGAAGGCTGGGGAAGGCCACTCTGACCAGACCTTGACATTTGATATAAGAAGCACCAGGAAACCAGGATGCAGCAGGATTTATAAGGCTGTTAACCCGAAAGTGGGCCTGAACTCCTGTCCCTGCACAACCCTAAAGACCACCACTTTATACAATAACCGCTCCCTTGTGGCCCTCCAGAGGTTTTGGCCTACAAATCCCACCAGCCCTGGCCAGCAGGGCTGCAGGGCAAAGCCCCTAACGGGCCCAAGCTGTTCGCCTTTCGTGCATGAGCAAGATGCTGGACTCGGCGTTTGGTGATCAGCTGCAGGCAACCATCAGGCGCTGGCCACGAAACAAGCTGGATGCAATGCCTGGCAGACGGAGCCTGCACAGACTCCCCCTGCCTGCACGGTTCCTCCTGCGAGGAGAGCCTGTGGCTAGCCTAGATAGGCCGTCTCAGTCCAGAAGGACGGCCTCCACGCCCAGAGATGCTCCAGCCTGTAGCCCAGGTGGCTCACCAAGGGACGGAGTGGACAGCTAGAAGTGAAGGGAAAAACCTGGTGCACATGGAGAGCACAGAAATAATTGCTGAATGGTGCAGACCAGTCACCCTTTTCCTTACGTAGCAGGGTGGCTGTGAATCAGCCCGGTACGTTCCTTCAGAAGTGCCCCACATTCTCAATCAAAACTGAGTTCAAACCCCTTTTACAACGCTAGCAGTTAAAGGATTAGCTTATCGGGAAAAGGATGGCGGCGGGTTTGTATGTTCCCTAGGGAATCACGTAAACATTGCATAGAACACAAAAAACAAGCGGCTTATTTCAGATACATACAGGGAGCGCCCTGCAAGAACGGCATTCGCGCATCACAGAACTGTAGGGCTGGAAGGGGCCAGAGGGTCCAACCCCGTGCTCCCCGAGGGCTCCCACCCCGTTAAGCCATCCCTCTCGAGTGGCTGTCCTGTCATCTGCTACTGGGTTTTCCTTAGCAGAAGCCTCATTATCCGTCCCTTCCCTTCTTCTTTGTGAAATATTTGAAGAATTGCCAGAAACAAAGGCAATTCTTGTTTATTGTTGAACTAGCAACCAGCTTTCTCAACATACCGTAACCCAGGGCAGATCTCATGCGGAGATCCACCAACCTGAGCCAAGCACAGAAGCGGGGTGGGAGCAGGGGCGAAGTCGATCCTTGACTGTGTCTCATGAAACATACTGGGATGCACATGCAAACTGCAGGAAGCCAGCATTTCCAACTCAATGTTCTCCTGGCCAGCAGAACCGAGCAAAGACCTGGCCAAAAGCAACTAAACAGTGTTCCCGTGTTACTCATGAAAAAGGGCAGGGCGGAGAGGGAAGCAATGCGCACAAGGCCAGCCCTGGCAGGAGGGTCTGGCTGTTCTGGTTCATCCCTTGCTTGGAGACGGACTGGAAACACCTCGGAGGTCGCCCTCTGTGCTGTGCCTACCTCTGCCCTAAACAAGCCTCCACCATCAAAAATACCATAAATAAAAATGCAGGCGCATCCAAAGCCCTGCAGCTGCATTCCTGCAGCTCTTGTTGCAACAGCTGAGGTGATCGATACACAGTGTGCAGCAGAGGCATGTTCTCAGAGCGGGACAAAATCTCGGTCTGCGTCGCACGAAAAGGCAAGATGCCCACCCCCGTCTGGCGGAGGATCTTGGGCGCCACTGAAGACAGCAGAGGAGCAGGCAGATCTTATCCATGGGGAAGAATCCACGAAAAGCCCTGCTGTGCATCTGCTGTGCATCTCAGAGGAGCTTGCAGGGGAGAAGGCGCCCCATGTAGATATTAGTTCAAGGCGGGAAGTGGGAACCTTTCGGGCTTTCAGGCACTGATACACCCAGGACTCCCTGTTCTCCCTTGCAGGTTAGTCACAGTTTGAAAGAACTCAGTTTCTGCACTATCTAGGGAGTTTATTGATATATGTCTGCCCACAAAAACCCCACAAAGTCATCTTATGGGAAGGCAAAGCCAATCTTACCGTTTGGATCTTTGAAACATTTCATTTTTAGGAATGGCTCTTCTCCTCCGTATAGTCCGGTAGTCTAAACAAGGGAGGAAAATGTCAAGTGGAGCAACATTCAGAGAACCAAGGAACTTGCTCCAGGGTTCTGGAGACACTGGGTGGGCAGTGCACATGAAATGCCAGTGCCCGCCCCCCCCACTTGCCCTCCACCTCCTGTCCCTTTCTGGGGTAACAGAGCCACCGAGGCAGCACGAAGTGCGACGGGCCACAACCAAAACCGCAGAGCCAGCCGTTCTCCCAAGCAGAGAGGGACCCAAGCGCTCCAAAAACACAGCGTCATCCCGAGCCCTTTGAAAAGCCCTCCCTGCTCAGCGGTTTCCTTCTTTAAGAGAGCCTAGCAGGTGCTGGGAGGAAAGAAAAGGAGAGGGAGTAGCGGGAAGAAAAAACGGGGCTTGGTCTGCCCACATTTTGTTCTGTCTCCTGCCAGATATGCCCCATGACTGACTTTTCCTCTCCTCCCTGAGAAGAAAAGGTTCTTCTGCCCTTATCTGTAAAAGAAGCCCCACTGTGACTGCTGTGGCAACCTGACTGGTCAAAGGGGATGCGCTTCACCGGAGAAAGTGAGTCACAGAAGAGGAAGGCGCTGCGCTCCGCAGAAGCAGAAAGACGAAGTTTCTCTATCACAGAGCCACGCTCAGCCACTCCACAGGCTACAGGTGCTCCGGCCTCCTCCACGGCCATCAGGAACACCTGCCCGGGGAGTCGCTGTGCGCGCATGTGTGTGCGCATGCCTCTGAAGAGTGGGCAAAAGAAGAGAAGGAAGAGAAAAAGTGCAAGGCTGAGCAGAGAGAGAGAGAGTGAGAGACAGCGAGAGAGAGAGAGAGCAAAGAGCTCTGCAGGCACCACTAAAAGTACCCGGAAGCACACTGGAATTCACGGGGATACACGTTTCACGGGTACTCAGGAAACTGCCAATGGACTGATTTCTCCGCCAAGAAATCCCTCTTGCCTTCACGCAGCGAGCCTGTCCCACGGTGCTCTGCCAGGCCGCGTGAAATGCCCACGTATCAGGCCGGGGCCAGCTGTCACCAAACCCCAACCGAGCACGGCTTGGACAGCAACCAGCAAACGGGCGCTAAGGCAAATACTTTGCCTTATTCCCAATAAGCTTCCTGGGAATACTTGCCTTAAAGCAGCACTTCTCTAATGCAACACAGAGACAGAACACAGAACAAGGGGCCGCTGGGTAGAGTCCATCTATACAGGGCCAGCTCCAAGTTTCGGAAGGTGCTCGGGGAGGCGGCCAAGCAGGCCGCTGCCTCAGCCGGCCTCCCTTCTCACCGGCTGCTCTTGCTCCTCGCCCGCCCATCCGTGCTGCTGTTTGCGTCTCAACAGGCAGGGAGGCAGCAAGCAGCCGGGCAGGAGTCCCGTCCCTCCACGCCCTGCCCAGCCATGGTTGTCTGGTCCAGAGCTGGTCCAGGCTGGGCAAGCCCGGGGGGTGCTTGGCAATGGGTCCTGCTGGGCCGTGGGCTCTTGGCAGCTGCCCTCTCTTAACTCTTGCTGAGGGCACGGGGAACCAGCTGAGTGTGCGGGACGCTCTGGTGGTCCTCCGGGACTCCAGCACCTCACAAGCAGCGAGTGCTTGCTGCCACCGTGCAGGACCGAAAAACACCCACAGCAAAAACGCCTGTGAAGAGCTACTCTGCAGAAAGGGGATTCTGCGGTGCCTGGTTTCAAGTGGAAGCTTCTGAGGCCAAGCAGCCCTCCAACACCACAGGGAAACCTGTCCAGGGGCGTAAGCTGGCAACGCGAGACATGCCATGCCATGTTCTAAGAAGAGATCCAAGACCTGCCCAGTGCAGAGAACCAGGGAAAGGCATAGGGCCATGAGCCAGAAAAGTGCTCTGTGTGTGTGCTTTGCTTGCGCACAATGGGCACAATTTGTTTCGCTTGCTGTTTGTTACATCAGTTTCCACTACTGAAGAGACAAGTAAGCGGCTTTCTGAATCCAAGAGCAGCGTGCATTCTCCAGCAGAAGAAACTTTGCCCGAATCCTCCTGCACACATTTATCATGTCTTGGGAGTGTTGCCCATGTTTATACAAAAAAGCTACCTCTGTTAGGAAGGAGGCAACTGGCATTCCTGTAACTCCTCCTCTCTTCGGGAGGATTAAATAACTCTTCTCTTTCTCCCTGGAGCACGCTTTGCAGTTTCCTTTCTTCTATGATCAGCTTCAGGCGCTTCACACGTTCCCCAGAGCTGGAAATGAAATCAGGACGGTGCAGTGCGAGAGCCTCCTAAGTCGAGAAATAAAAAGAAGAGTTGCTCCACTTAAAGCACCTCCAAATAAAGCTGGGGCAGGGAGGGGGGGAGAATGACAAAAATAACTAACCCCATTAATGGAGCACTAAAAACATGCCTCAGAAGAAAAGCAGCCTCCCTGCAATGCCCAGACTATTGCGTCTATAGAGCTGAAGAGAGGCCTCTGTGGATCTTGTTAACAAATGCTTTGATGCTGGGACAACCAGAAAGACACCAGGCTGGGAATAAGCACAGTCACGTATTTGCAAAAAGGATAAATGCTTGAGCTTAAACAAGCATGATAGAGACCAAGCCCAGTCCCCACGGGACAAAAAGGTCTCTCAGAGGTGGAGGAGACCTCTCAGCAAGCTGTAATTCAAACAGACACATGGGGAAATTAGCACAGCCCACGCTTAGTCTTGAAGAAGAGGGTTTCTAGGTGCCCGTTGGTTTCAAGTTCGGCCAAAGCCCGAGGAGAAAGGGCATCTCCTTCCTTTCAACCCCTTTTGCCATCACGAGGGTGATGGCAGGGGCAGGAAGCTTCAGACTGGCATTTCTGCCAGTGCCTGGACCGCATTTTTCCTGTTTCCGCTACATGGCTTGAATTGAGACTGAACAAGGCCTGGTGGGCATCTGGCACATTCTGTGCGGGCTTGGTGCTAGTGGCCCTGCCCCTCCCTCCCTCTTCGCCTGCCAGGCACTGGCAGTGGAGGGCAGCAGCGACAGCATCCTCCTCCTCCCAGTGCGCTGGGGGTTGATGCTGGATGCCCAGAAACGGCCCTTTCCGCCTTGTGCCGAGCATAAAGAGAGCACAGAGGCAGCATGCGGACAGAGCCAGCCCCTCCCGTTCCGCTGCTGCTGTGCCCTGCCCTGAGGCTGGGAGCTGAAGAAAGCGTCCCCCGGCCTCGTGGCTGCTTCGAGCCATGCCCCGCTGTTCCAGGAAAGCAGCCCAACCCAAGCCAAAGCAAGCTGAAGGGCGCAGCAGAAGTGTCTCACGTTTTGATGAGGAGAGGAATAAAAGACACGCACACCGGGCCCTATTTCGCTTCTAATAAACTGGCAGGCGATTAAACTCATTCGACAGCCAAACCACACTGGAGCAAACCACAAAAGCCAGACAAGCAGCCCAAATGCAGAGCCCGGGTTTTACCTGCAGCGTCATTTTCACAAAAGGCGGGGGTGGCTTATTCTCAATGTCTCTGGCTGAAGCTGCCAGACGCACCTGAAGGCCACCGTGATCCTCCTGCCAGTTCTTCTCCCGCAGGGGCTCTCGCCACGGCTTCCGGCTGGATAGCGGTTCAAACCAGGAGGGACCAGGATCAGGAATAAAGCTAGATCCAGATCTTTTCTTGGGGTGAAATTTTAAATCCTCTGTAGGAACAAACCAGGAAACCCCTAGAAGAAAGTCAGTTTAAAAAGAAAAGGTCTTTTTAGACTACATTCGTTTTTTCAAAGTCTACTGCTTGTGTAGGTAGTTTACATACAAAGGTTGGAGAGCAAAGACCACCTGTCTCTTTTGCCTGGACTATTTTCTGCCTATGCTCAGAGCAGTTCAATGCACCCCACAAGTGCAGAACGTACTTATTAAACTGCATAATGTATTATCGCTGCTTTCAAATTCAGGGATTCCAAGAACTTAACAAGTATAAAGATGGCAAAGAACAAAGAAAATGGAGGGTGAAGAGAGGACACAAAAAGCAGGCACAGGCAACCCGCATGCTAATGTAGCAACTGCTTTGAAATCTTCTCTGGTCTTTGCAAAGATTTTGGTAGGACATGAGGTGGTCTTTTAAAGAGATAAAACATTTCAACAAATCAGTATTTACTGTGCATTATATCAATGTGTTCTAATTGTGTTTGTTTTAGGTTTAAACATTTGTCTTTGTTGAACTAATCCCTGAAAAAGAATCCAACTTGAAAAATGTGCATGGATTCAGATATAACGAAAGCTTTCCTTTCTACCTGGAGATTCCCCCTTCCATTCCCCCGCCTTTTGCATTTAAGCAGGGGCTAGACTGTAGCGCCTTAGACTGTCCTGAGTGTGACACAAGCCACTCCTACTGCAAGCAGTGAAACAAACCACAGAGCCTCAATCTGCAGTGACATTTGAACCAAGAAGTCTGGTTTGTCTCTCAAAGACAAGACATAAGTCATGACTTATTCTTGGCATACGACTCTGTCTTGTCTGGGGAGACAAGGCGCAGTTCCTAGTCTACATGGCACAATAAACCATGGGCAAGAGGAACCAAGAAGAGTCTCTCAGTTCAGAACTGTCTGTGGCCTTAAGTGTAGAGGAAACAAAAAGAGAGAATGGCATGGAAAATTAGGTGCATAGGGCAGCCTTCCTTGACCTGGTACCCGCTGGATTTTCTGAATTTCATTTTCAAAATTACACCAGTATCTTCCCTCCCTATCTTTTAGTCCATGTGTGCCACATCTTAACTACAGATTGCAGGCCTGAGGGCAGAGATTCTCATGCCACATATATTTTTAAGGCACTCTGGGAGACCTTTTTGGCTACAGGGTGAAGTAGAAATAGCACAAACAAGCCAAGAAGCAGCAGAATTATTTATTTATGCATGTGTGCTTTTCTAGACTGTCACAATAGCCACATGGCTCTCTGGATGGTTTACACAATTAAAACCATTTTGGGAGGCAGGGGGAACTAACCAGGCAGTAAGCTGCAGGACTGCTTGAAAATCAATGGACAAAGAGCCACAATTCCTGAATTACACAACTCAGCCCACCTGGGGGCAGCAAAACATCTCCGAACCACCTTATGAGCGAGTGAGTAGGCAAGCGAGAGATGAGCAGAAGCAGACCTGCGGCAGCATCTTTCTTTCCAGGCAACCTGAGCTACCTGCTGTCAACAGCTAAAGGTAACGGCCTTTAACATGTCCTCATGCCTATTTACTTGCTCACCCTTCCTTGCCTGCTTCAGGGCAAACAAGGACGATGCCGGCACTTTTGGCATCTTTTCCATCTGCAACGCCTTGGAAGTGCTGGCCACTCAAAGCCTTCCATGCCCAGGGCCAGGTAACCTAATGGATCATCCCGCCCCCGCAATATACACCTGCCCATATCCTCAGATTGTCTTCAGCAATCCCTTGGTGGGGGGGGGGGGCGCTAAAAGAAGGCCCTCTCTGCTGGGACACCCCACTGCAAAACAGCTTTTCAGAGAAGTTCACTGGTACCTGGGTTGTGCGCTTTTTCAACGCGAGATGAAGAACATTATTTTTGCAGGCATTTCAGCCTTTATGTTGGTGTTGTCGATCTGGCACTGCATCCTAAATGTTTGCATTACCAACAGCTTCTCATTTCGTTTTTGTTTTTATTTTGGCTTGTTATTTTTAATTTATATTCTAGTTTTGAATTTTATATCGTATTTTATCAGGCTTTAATTGTGAATGGCCAAGGAAGCACTAGCTTTTGGACAGAAGGGAAGGAAGGAAGGAAGGAGCCACGAACAGGCCTTCCAAGAACAACGCGGCAGGGGCGGCTGCTGCGTGCCATGTTTCCCCTGCAGGTACCAGGGAAGGCGGAGAATGCCACTGTCCCCGTCTCTGGGCTCTCGTTATGTCACACTGCCTTGTCTGAGCCGAGGATGGTTCTAGCAGGGTGGCTGGAGTCTGGCTGACAAGCTGCCCGGACAGGGTTCCGGTGAGCACGCTCCAGCCCCATGGCAAGTTCACCAAGCCAAACAGGGGCTTGCCACGTTGTGCGATCCATCTGAGAGGACCCGCTGGGGCAACCCCACAGCAACCCAGGTGCTGAGCAAGAGCAACCAACGCTCTGCTGCCCGAGCCAGGCGATTCCAGGCAGGGGCCGGGGCAGCTGGCTGCCAGGTGATCCCGTGTCACTTGGGAGTAGCTGCCCTCTGCTTCCCTGTCCCCACAAGTCCTCCCCCAGTGCCAGCCACACCCTGCCCTCCAACCCCAAAGGGGGCCGGAGCAAGCGGCACACGGCAGCGGGAGCCCAGGGGCGGGGGCTCCCAAAGTGCCCGCCTCCCCTGGCACCACCGTCCAGCGGCCGCAAGCAGTGGGGGGAAACCTGCAGAAGCGGCAAGGGGTGAGGAGGCGGCAGCTTGCCCCCAAGGTGCTCCACTGCCTGTGGGGGGCTCAGCAGTCACCCCGCAGGGCCTTCTACGCACTGAGGCTTGCTGTGTGGTGGGACCCCTCCCGGGGTGCCCCACCTCTCACCCACAACCACCTCTGTGCTCCCGCTGCCAGGCGTTCCCATCGCGCAGTGCAGCGCAGCACAGCCACAAGGCACCCGAGCGCACGGCACGCAGGCACTCAGGCCTGTTCCTCCTTGGCCCTTTGTCCGTGGGGAGGCTGCCTGGCCGCCTCTTCTGCTTGCTTTCCTTACTTGCTGAAGCGAGTCCCTCTGGCTGAGCACACTCGTCCGCTGTTCCGCTCCTGGAGTCTCCCTGCAGCCTGGTCCGGCTGCACATCGGGGTGGGGAAGGTCAGCCCAACATCTCGGGTGTGCTTCTTCGTTGCACTGTTCACTATCTCAAAGTCTCCTGGGGGTCAGAAGGGAAAAAAAGATATCTTGATGCTGCAGCAGCTGAAGTGGGTGAAGACTGCTTGGGAAGACCTTCCCAGGATACTGAGGAAACAGGTAGCGCAAGCCCATGGCCAGCCAGCACCTGGCCCCTGCAGCATCTTACACAGGAGGAAGGCATGTCCAGGGACAACAATTTAGGGCCGTATATGGTCTTCCCTAGAATAAGGAAGTGCCCCACACCGGTTGCATGGCTAAGGCAGCCTGTGTGCCGTTCCAGCATCCCTTCGGCTCAGCCGCCCCAGGAAAGGTGGTTGCTGGGCATCTCAGCCTGCCCAGTTGACAGCCAAAATCTAGTAAGTGCCTATAATGAAGCTCATGTACAAATGAGTTTAAACACCATGATTATAGCTCTCTTTGAATCCACATGGCATTTTAAAATTGGAGTGTATCATTCAAGCAGGGGTGAGGGTGGTGTTGGAAAATACATTTAAACCTGGAACTTGCACATTTCTTTCCTGTCTGGAAAAAAGGCCCACTGCTAATCCAAATCAGAGTGAAACCTGCGCTGAATATTAGAACTTAGCAGAAAAATGAGATCACAGGCCTGGAAGTGCAAATTTCAGTTTATTTTGATGCAGTAGCTTTGACAACAGTTCATTAACCCCATACATTAAAAAAAAGGGGAAAGCAAGCTTGAACATTGGCATGGAAGAAAAAACAAAAACAAAATGTACCAGAAAGAAAAGTAGCTAATTTAACACAGAGGGCCACTTGCTGGAAAATGCTTATATTGGAAATAGCTCTACACACTTAGCAAACATCCACATTTCTGTGATTAGCAATTAACATAATTTGACACTCAATTGTAAAGACGAATGGGTGAATGCCAAATCACAGCTATGGTCATACTGGATTTAATTCTGTGGCATTTTTTACCCTGGAAAGCTGGCTCTGCCTGCGAAAAACTGCAAAAGTATTCTGGGGCGTGCACCCCCCCCCCCTTATCATGGGACAAGCCGCTTCTGAAGGGCACGAGCTGCTCTGAGATCTGTTTGGCATCCACTTTAGTCTAGCGGCTGGCTCTCTGCGGAATGTGCTTCCTGTTCATGTCAGGCACCCATTGACTTGGCTATGTTTGCAGCTTGCGCCTTGGAAACAAGCATCGAGTTGCAGAACCTGACTTTAAATCGTTTTACTCTTTTGCATTTTGATTGTTTACTGTTTACTACTTGGGAACTTTCTAAAGATACAAAGCAGCTTATAAAGGTTGGTAATAAAGCCAAGTTATTAAAATACGTACTGAAGTGAAGCCTGGCTTTTTCACCTTCCTCTTGGTTTCTGAGCCTTTCAAATTAGAATACTGTCAAGACAACAAATGTGTTCTGCAAACCATAACAGCCAAAGCGCCTTTGAAGATTCCAAGCTGCAGCGTTCCAGTTTTTTAACTACACGACATGTATGGCAAAGGACGAGACAGACGGCGAAATCTCCTTCCTTGAGAATTTTGGAGCAAACGCTGTTCAAGCGCCATCAGTGACAGCAGTTACAGAAGGTACGAGGTATAATGGAGCACGTCCGCATGCAGCAAAACCACCAGCGGCAGGCATCTCGCGCCACTTGCCACGTCCTCTGCCACAAGCCACCAGAAACTGCCTCCTGCACAGCCAGGCCCGAGCCCGCCTGGCCCAGCACCAGGGACCCCGAGTGGAAGCAACCCTCCGCTGAGGCTTCAGAGAAGGGTTTTTCCAGGCCCGCCTGGAGATGCCGGGGGTTCAGCTGGGGACCTTCTGCGTGCAGAGCAGGGGCTCCGCCACGGGGCCAGGGCCTCCTTCACTAGGACCAGCCAGTCCCATGATCGGTGCCGAGGCAGCTCAGCCGCTACAGCAACGAGGGACCGATCACTGAAACCAGGACTCCACCTCCTTAGATTCCACATGAAATGGCGAATGCTTCTGTTAAGCAGTGCAGGATACCTGGCTCCTTCACACTGTGCCCTGGAGGAGGCTGAGCTGGTGTCCTCTAAGGCACCTTCCGTCCCCAGACACTCTGCTCCTCCTCCTCCCACCGACCGTGCAACCAGCTCCAATGGCACTGAAGCCAAATGCCAACTGTGCCTGTCTCAGCCTTCGGGCAGCAGACGGGGCCACTGCGCCACTGCACTGCTTCCCTGGTTCGGTGCAGCTCTTGCTTCAGAACGGATCTCACGGAACAGACAGAGAGGAAGAGGCGCCTCATCAAAGCAGCAGCCAAGCCTGAGGGAGAGGCAGCCTTAAACCATGTGAGCAGAAGTTACACTTCTCTGAAGTAGTGCCAACCCTTTTGGCTGTCCTCGCAAGTGGGAAGTATCCCCCATGGAACAAATGAGGTCTCTGAGCAAGATTTATTGGGAGGCCAGAGAAGAAAACCCGCAGTAACAACAAAGGAACTGCCCTGCTGACACTGAAGAAGTCAGTGCAGGCAAGAGACTTGCTGATCCCTTTGAGTTCCACTTGCTATCTTTTCGTGAAAGGAGCTGAATTGTAAAGATATGTAGGCAGAGGATGCTCCGTGAATGAACCTGGCCGACTCAAAGCATACCTCAGACTCTAACAAGAGCTCGACAAAAAGAAACGGCGTGCCTACAGGGAGGAGTACCTGCGCTACTCACCTGCCTGCACGGCCTTGTTTAACATGCGGGCGCTCCGCTTGTTGCTGAGAGCAGAGCTTGGTCCTCGGGAGCTGCTCATGGTAGAGGTGGAATCTGATGAAACGAAAGAGTCAGTTGCCTGAAGGAGAGAAGCATGAAGATGTGTGTCAGAAGGGTGTCAGAAGGCGGCAGGCTAATTTGTCACTCATATTCTGCTTCGTAAGTTAATTTGTAAAGATGAATGTGGGCCAACTGCAAAAATACAGTATTAGACAAATACTGAAAGCAAAATTGAAATAGTAGAAAAGAGTGGACGTGTGTATCAAGGGATGAACGGGTGTTGGCATATCATGCACCGTTCTTTTCCATACTTTGGAGGCTTCTCCTTACATTTAACCAATCTAAGGGCCGCACAGGTTATGGTCTTAAAAATTTCACAAGTATTCCAATAAAAAACTCAATATAATGTAACACCCCATGTATGCTTTTAAAATATACTATTATTGTGAATTTCAGCAAAATCAGACAAAGCAATAGATATTCCCCTTAATAAGGATTGGTCTAAGCTGACAAACTGCTAGCTGTATAATGCTGCTGACACTGGTTTTAATCACATGTTCTGGAAATGTCCCGTGGTTGTCACTTTTGGGGAGGAGGTCATAATGCAGATAAACGTTGAATGGGTACGTTCATCAATATTTATTGATGTGCATTTTCTTTTAAATGCCTACCTACTTCCAGAAGGTCAATGCAGAGTCAACATGAGTGAATTCTCCATGTCCCTCAGGCAGCTGGAAGGATAAGCACTCTCATCCCATACTGCAGTGGACGGAGGACCTAGCAAAGCTTTCAACAATTGAATGGGCTTTCAACAGATACACACCAATGGCCACATGCATAGATATTTGGGTAGCTTACATATATATGCATATTAAGAAAGCTACATTTTAAGAAAGTATGGCTGGCTTTTCAGTCTAAACATCCACAGGACGGAATCCTACCTTACACTGAATGTGATTTCACTTTTTCCCTCAACTATTTCTGGTGAAATATGTGTGGTTTATCAGGAAAAATTGACATGGGTAGCTTCTTGGCTTTACCTTTAACACAGGTAAAATAAATAAAAATAAATTAGGGCGGGGTGAGCAACTTGCATCCCTCCGCAGGGTTTAGCCAGTGGCTCCCACAGCTCCAGCCACCACAGTCAATGGTGGGGGATGATGCGACTTGCAGGCCAACATTTCTGGAAGGCAACACGTTGTCTACCCCCGTTCTAGGGTATCAGAACGTTTTCCAATAAAACTGAAAATGTACTGGAAAAATTTCCAAAGCCAACTGAGAATTTTACATGCAAATGCATTTAATTTTATTGGGAAAAAAATCTAGGAAGTCTGCCATCATTCCTAGTAACTGGGAGAAGCAGAAGGAAAGACGATGATAGCACTTAACACCCTGATACAGCCTGTCGCAGTGTTGCGGGCAAGAGGGATGGTGGGCTGGGGCAAGCGATCCCACGGGGTACCAGCCGCATCCCAGAAGTGGATTCAGATTCAAGTGATGCAGAATGTCTCGGTGAGACTGGGGAACAGGATTTGGCTCGAGGTCCTGGGAGACAACAGGGGGAGAAGGCAAGAGATGTTTCGCTCAAGGACAGACACTTCACTACACCAGGCAGAACCTGGGAACGGGATAAATGGACAGCCAGTGGGATGGGGCCACCAGGGATGAGGCGTGCCCAGAGGCGGACCAGCTCCCTCCCTCTGAGCTGAACCCTGTGGCAAGGCACCAGCAGAGGTAAGAGACTCAAGCAGATAAGCAGCATGCGGAAAACGAGTGGACCTGCCTTCAGAGAGCCACTCCTGTGGGGTCAGGGCTCAGGCACATTCCTAAGGAGAAGTAATCACTAGATTACTTTCAACCAATCACTCTGTGCATGCTCAGAGATTCAGTCGGGGGGACTTGAACTAGAGGCAATAAAGAATGTTTGCAAGGAGAATGCACTGGGGCTGGTGTTTCATCAAAGTAGAAACATCAGCTCCTGATGTACGGCCCACTGTCTGAACTCAATCACTATGTGTTATTTAGGAGTTGTTTCAATCTTTAGTGGGTTTATGTGAGGGTTGCTTAAGCCTAGAATATAACCCAGGGTGGACGGGTTTGGCACGCCATGCCACAAACCCTCTGGGGTTTGTATATACATAATGGTTGTCATGAATATCTAGGATGAGCCACAGCACATCTCAGCTTAAATAACCTGTGGTGAGTTTGGCCCAGTCACAAAATTATTAGGAGACAGGGAAGTGGCAGGTCTGATAGTTACTAAATTCTAGAAGAGTAGTAATGCTTGCTGATTTTAGATTAAGGGCCATGGAGGACTTAAAGGCTCAAAGATTTATCATGGCATGAGTTTTGTAGGATAAAGCCTACTTTATATACCTGGTATAGTTTCTCACTCCTAACAAATACACTACTGTTTAAGTTGCCAGAAGACAATTATCTTTGACAGAAAATACTGGTTCCTTTTTATCTTGTAAAATAACTCATGGACAAGTAGGTTACATTGATTGAAACCCAGTTTTTGTTTTTGTTGGTTAAAACCCAAACTGCTCAGAGGTAAATGTTTTGTCCAGGAATAAAATTAACTTAGTCATGAAAATCCTAATAGCTATGCAAATATGGATGACTGTTGCTTAAATACCATGGCAATTAATGACATTTTTCCACAATGTACAGCAAGTAGAGATTACAACAAAATTTGTCACATTTAATTTTTAATTAGAAAAACAATAGCTTTTTTATTCCTACAGAGTAATTAGCAATTCTATTAACAACATTAAACACTATTAATGCTAATTTAAAACTTGGGTGATGAGGGTGAGTTGAAGCATCCTTATTAGTCTTGGCAAATCAGCAGAACACTGAAATTTCCACTTCCATCTTCCAAACACCTGAACTCAGCTTGGACGCACACAGCTTAGGGAGGAAATAATTTGCCACTTCTACTCGATGTTCATCACAGGCCGCCCTGGCACACGCTCTCTGCACACCAAAGGCGGGAGGGGACGCACGACGCCACATGACATCTGCTGTGCCATTTGCACTGGCCTCACATGCCCGTCACTGTCCACCCCGTTTGCTTCTTCATGCAAACAGCTGTGTGGCCGGGAGAAGCCCCCCGCCAGACTCACCCGGCCACTGCTTCTGGCTCTGTGGCAAGGCACAAAGAGGACAGGAAGCCGCCCCAAAAGCCCCACTGGCCACCTTCTGGCTTCAGAGAGTGTCACCACAGGACAGCAGCGGCGGGTCCAGTTCACCACTCCTCCCGTCCTGGCCAGCCAGTGCATGCCCCGCGCGCTGTTTCATGGGAAGGCCAGCCCAGATGGCAAGACACTTCCCCGGAGGCAGGCGACACAACCTCAGGGCGACAGGCAGGCCCGCCTGCTTTGCCTCACCACCCCGAGAAATCCCTGCAGTACTCATGCCGACAGGGAGACCTGCCCCGTGCCAAGTCAAAGCTTTGGTTCACCTAACTCAATCTTGACTGGCAGCAGCCACCCAGGGTTTCAGGCCAGGCTGCCCCGCAACTCTACCTGGAGATGCCATGGATACAACCCAGAACGCTCCACATGCGAACTATGCCTCCCACCACCGCTGTATCGAGGAGGGAATATATACAGGATGATGTGCCATGTTCCACAAGGCAAACACAGAGGAAGTGCCTCGCATATTCTGAACTCACATGCCAAGTAAAGGTCCACCATGAGCAGCAGAATTTACTCGCAGGTGCACAGCTCAGCACAACCAAGTCCAGCTGGGAGATCACCATCCCGTCTTCCTAAAAGAACCACCTCACTGGATCCTCAAGCACTCTCCCATATCCATAAAAAATTCCACTGAGTCCAGAAAAAACATGCAATGATCACAAGAAAGTTTTCTTTCAACTGTATTGAAGCAACTTGGGGATATCCCAGCAAAACAGATGTACTGTAAGGGACAGGTGGGGAGTATGCCATTGGCCTCCAACTCCCACCAGGTGGGCTAGGACTGATGGAGCTCCACTCTTACAAGGAGCGGATCCAGCTATCAATAGAGTCCAAAGTCCAAAATAGTATCATCAACAGTTCAATAATCAAGATGACGTTTTCCCAGTTCATATGGATGTTTAACATTCTACAAGTAAAATAAATATTGATAATGACCCTTTTTAGCTCAGCCTTTTCATCACCTTTAAAACATGGAAGGCGCCTTCTAGGCGGATTCCAACACAATGATTTTTGCTGCACTGCTGTTAAAAGGGATGTTTTCACCACGTGCAAGTACTAACCAGAAAGAATCAGGCTCTTTCACCTTTATACAAAAACGCTTAAGAAACAGTTCTCTCACCTGGTCTTTGGACCTGATAAGGCCTGAGTGTTTCTTTGTGTGTTATTCAAGAGAGTGATCTGATTATTCTCTGCATGGGGAAAAATCATAATGAGAGATGCCAAAAAAAGAGCCCATTCAATTAATCTGAATGGCTGTGCTGTTTCCAATTTCTACATCTGCAGGACCCCCCCCCACCCCCCAAGGGTGCATGCAAAAAATGCTCAATGTCAGAAACGGCAGGAAAAATCTGTACTGCCAACCAGCTTCTGCAGAGCGGGGGCCCTCTCACTGGCGCCTCGGTCTGCGATGCCGTCTACCACTTAACAGAGAGTGAATACACCTGACCAGTTCAATTTTTTTGCCAACCTGAGTTCCTTCAATGTGTGGTCCCACAGTTCCTCTCCTCCTAGGCAGCACAGCAAATACTTGGGAAAGGCTGAACTAGATGGAACTCTCATTAACACACAGCCGAGAGAGCAAACCATGGTGAACAACCCACAACCCAACAGCCATGGAGTCTCTTCATGAGCTCCTTGTGGTTAACAAACTATGCTTTTTCACGCTGCTGGGTAGAGACAACGTGGTAGCCTATACTTCAGCCACAACCCTTGGCTCAAGGGCAACTCACACAGAAGTCATACCCAAGTGTGGCTTGTTGTGCTGCCTGAACCCAGTCCTTGCCTCTCGGCCTCCCACGGCAGCTGCTACGGAGCTTTGGAGGGCAGCCTCTCAGAGAATAGCACCAGAGGTCCACGGATATGCACGGGCCAGCTCCCCCGTGTTACTGTCTGTTCAGATTTGTCTGATTCTGAGGAGCAGGCAGAGGGGCAGGTGACTTGGCAGTTTCAAAGCTGCCTAGCGAAGATTCTCGAACAGAGGAGGAGACCCAGTTGACCTTGGGAAAGGAGGGAGACACTTCAGAACTGGCAAGCTTGTGGGCAGGGGGCAGAGCAGCTGGAGAGGGGGCCCTTGGTCTGGTCGGGAGACCACGGGTGAAACAAGCAGACCAATGAAGAGGGCGCCCTAGCCCTCAAACAGCGGGGCGGGGGGGGGTGCCCTGAAGGTAGCATCAGAATCTTCAGAAAGGGAGGGAAGGTTTCGGTTTGGATTCAGCTTTTTTCATGGGCAGACGCTTCTCCCACTTCTCAAAGAGAATGCCACTTTGATTTATACTGTTTTGTAACCTGTTAAGTTTAAATAGAATGACTCTGCTTCTAAAGTTTCAGCTGAGTCTGCCAGAGTAGAAAACGAGAGAGAGAGACCTTCTTTTGACAGGTTTAAAAAAAAAAAAAAACACACACACACACAGAACTTTCTAGTCCCGTTTTCATCCAAACACTGTGTGAAAAGAGGTGGATGTAGGGAAAGGTGAGTCAGATCAAGGAAGTTTAAGGGACTGCACCCAAGGCTTGACCTTTGCTCTTTCCTTTTCCCTCCTTCCCACAAATCCTAACAAACATGCCAAGAGGGTTCCTTGCTGGATCCTCCTGTGGATTACCATACCTGAGCATCCTTTCCTTCTTGCTCCACACGAGCCGTTTTGGAGGGTCTTGCTCCCTGGTCTTTCCTGCTTCCCTTGGCCCACTTCTCCGAGCGGGTCTTCTGCACGCTGATGGCGCTGTACAGTTGGGACAGTTTTGGAGAGACCTGAACCCTGTCGTGCCCAAAAGCCCGGATCAGTCGGGCTGTGTTGATGGTGGAGACAGAACTACTTGCCTCTGTCTGAGTGGCACTTTCTGTTTCTGGAAGAGTCCCTTCTGACTCAGAGGTGAGGCCAGTGAACACGCTGCTATCTTTGACGTTCCTCAGCCCTGAAGAGATGCAACTCAGAGTATCGGAGTCCTGATGCTGCTCTAAACGTCCACCCATCTGGTCAACAGCTTTTTGAATTTTATGGTGCCTGGCTTTTGATGGTTGTGCCTTTCTCACGGTATTGGGGCTCTCTTCCACCTTTCCTACAGTGTTTTGGAATGTGCAGTTACTTCTGTGTGTCATTCTTCCTTGGGTGTTGATCTTCCTGGGCTCACTCCTCTTCGGGGCCGCTTGCACACTGCTCTGCTCGTCTGCAGCAGGGACCAGGGCGTTCCGCACAGGGTTTTGCAGGAGTCTAGCTAATCGATCAAGTCGCTCTACTAGAGACAGCTCATTTCTGCTGCTACCAGGATTACGGTGCTGATGCTGCTTCTGACGCTCTAAGTATTTAGACCAGAGTTCATCTAAACCACTAGTGAAATAAGCATTTTGCGACAAAGAGAAATTAGCCTCTGGTTTCTCTTTTAAGTGGATCCTTTGGCTGCTTGGAGAAGGTAGCTCTTTAACCATTTCATGACTAGCTCTCCTCCCATCCTGCTGGGCTACTTCCTGTCTTAGAAAGTCTCTCTCCAAAGTCTTACTGAACCTTAATTCCTCGACAAAACTGTAATTTAGCTGAGCAGTCAGTGGGGATAACTGTTCTTCCGCTTTTGGCTGATGATTTCTCTCTGGAATTCCCCTGCAGTGGGAGACATCTTCTGAAGAAAGGACTGGAAGCTCTTTTCTTGCACACTGCCCCAAGGCCTCATCCCCAGGAAGGAAGTCAATTTCATGCTGCAGAGCCACTGGATGGTGCAGGTAAAACTGAGCAGGTCTGAGGACTGAATGAACTGTTTTAACGGATTCCAAGGGATTCCTGATTTTGGCATTTTCTAAGTAGGCAGAGGGGGTAGGGAAAGCAGAAGAAATTAGAAGTTTTAGTCATTATGTCCAGCCAGGAAGAAAGAATTGCTTACATTGCATGACCACTGTATTCTAACTTCACAGTGTACTTTATTCATTAACTTGTGGCATAAACTGTATATGACTACTACTTGTATACCAAAAATTAAATTACCGTATCAACAATATATTGCAGAACTATGTATACAAAGCATGTTATGATTTGAACTGCAGCTGACAAAGGATTACATGTAAGCTCCTTTTTTAAAAGTAAAACGGTGCATTTTCCAAGCAAAGTGGTCTGCAGACTAACACATCTTCAGCACAGAACAAGAGGTGCATGAAGTTGGGGCATTTAACTAAAGAAAAAAAGGGTGCATGATAGAAGTTTAGAGAATTATGAACTCAGCTTTATTGTGCAATCAGGGTCTGAAGTAAATATTTTCCAATTTCTATTTCCAACCGAGATGAAAACTTATGTTGGAAACATATTTTGGAAAGAGGCCTGGGACTCTGGAATCTGCAGTCTGCAAAGAAGTCAACACACACTTGCTCTTCCAGTTGCAAAAGAGAGCTGCAGTCTTCACAATCTGCATGCATTTATTCAGGCCGTAGAATCTGAATTATCTGGTTATAGGCTGAGAGATTTTCCAGTGGCAGAACAGAGCTCTGCTTTACTATCACAGACACGCACTCTCAACCACGCTTGCCTTCCCAATGTCCGCATGTACTTTCTTTTATGGTAACATTTCAAGAGGCATGTATGTTGCTCCACTGCAGGAGCTGATCAAAGCCACACAGATAAGAATTATTCCTCAGCCTCAGTTCACGATTTTTATGAGAACTATATAGCTGGTTGTGGCCCTGTAAGCTTGTGTGAAGGCTCATATATTCTGATCACACTTCCTAGAACGCTTTGTTGTTCTGCTCTAATTCTTTTGCTGTTTACAGATTCTGTTTCATTTCTTTCTCTCCTTCAGCAGTGAAGCAAGAAAGCTTTGAAATGCTGATTCTGCACTGACAGAGGAAGACAAAGATGTTAGAGGAGACATGCTTCTAGTTTTGATACCAGAAATGAGCCCAACACAGAGGCAAAAATCCATTGGCAGTCAAGTCAGACAATGGGCAAGTCCCTATAGTCAAGTTTAGATGACCATGTGTATGAACCAGCAAATATGAAAGATCTCTCGCTTATCTCAGTCTTTCTCCATGTTCTGTTGGGTCAGAGGTTAAAAGGTCAGTTCTATCTTTTCCCAGTTGATGCAATCTAAACAGCTGACAAAAAATAAGAGATGCCCCAGAAACCCTCAAAGATGTAATCAAACACAGGAATGGCACTTTGGTTGGCTGCCTAGGAAATGTTCCTTCTGGCACCGATAAATATGCCAGTCCACACACGCTGCCGTTCAGAGGTGCATCTCATATTCGTGAAAGCACAAGAAGCATCTGAGTAGCTGGAAGGAAGTGGCTGCAGGTGGAGAGGAAGCCCTGAGACACGTAAAAGTGGGCTCTGTATAACCAATATTCTCTCCCGTCGATCAGCTGTACATCACTGCAATGGCACAGCTAGAATTTCTTGTTTCCTGGCTGCTAAGCTGCTACTTACTGTTCTCACTCCAAACTAGAAATAAAAATGGACATGTTTATACAGAGGAAACATGTTGATTATTTAATGGTAACATTAATATCAATTATCTATTTTAATTTTCGAAATTTATTTTAACATTGTTGTGGTATTTGTATTGTATTATTTTATGGGTTGTTGTAAACCAATTGTATACTTCCTTAACTTAAACATGAACCAGAACACTTGTGAGGACTGGGACGACCCCCATTTTCCTCCCTGCTGCAGAAGATAAACAAGCTGATATATTTGGGAGAATTCCCCCTGATCCAATCAGTTTTCATTGGTATGTGCCCAGCTGCCATACTTTTGCACAGTTAGGCCCAAGATAAGGATTCAAAAATAAAACTGCCAATGTAATGCCTTTATATAACTTGATGGAGCAACCTGGTCAGAAATACTGTGTAGATCACTGCAGAGGTGGAAAAGCAGCAGAGAAGGGCAACCACTGACTTCTGCCCTGACTTCCAACCTGTTTCTAGGTTTAATTCAAAGCACTGATATTAATGTGTAAAGTGCAAAGTGCTTGGGCCAAGCAACCGGAAGAATTGCTTCCTTCCGTGTATACTTGCTTTCAGTAATCTTACACCGTTTAAAGGTGGCTCAAGGAGAAGGACCTCAGTGGATGACCTTAAGGTCTGGGGAGGTACATACAGAAGGAGATGTTCCTTCAGATAGTCAGGCCATAAAACGTTTGTGACAATTTATTATCACAAACCATGGAATTTACTAACTGCTCATGACAGCTGCCAGCTAGAATGGCTTTGAATAGGGATCAGAGCAAGATCATCATGACAGCTGTATGATACCTCCCGTATCAGAAGCAGAATGCAGGCAGACCTCTAATCTTTTTATATTTTTATAATATATCCCCTCCTTCCTATTAGCTGTCCTGGGAATTATTAAAAGCTCCTGTGTACTTGAGGGGACTGCAGATAAGCCTTCAAGATTGTGCAACTAGGTAGGTGGCGAAGCAGAAGGTGGCACAGCCCCCATCCCTTGCTAGCTGCCATAATTATGTTATTGGGTTCTGACTTGCATATTCAGAATGCTGCATAATACAATTATTTTTCTCTGTAGTGCAATGAATATCTGCTTGCAGCAGAGAAAGCAGACACAGAGTAATTCTTCATTCAGAAAGTTAATAAATGCACTCACTCAAGGGACACATTCCACTTTCTCTGCTGTGAAGACAGATCAGTTGTGAGGAGATCCCAAAGCTCATTTCATCCCATTCAAGCTCAGGAAACCTACCGCCAAGCAAGCACATTGCTGAACTTTCTCCTGATTTTGCAAATGCAGGAGTTAACAACTAGACACTTCTGCCTTCCTATTACCAAGAGACTTCAACGAAGAAACAGGGATAATTCTGGTGATGGAAAACTTTGTGTCTTCAGATAGTATCTTCACCTAGGAGTGTCTGGCAGGTCAGCACAAACTAGGAATTATTTCATATCATTGTATCATTTCTTCCTCCTACAAGTTGAACCTTGAACATTTCTGGAACTCTGTGCACAAGAGGCTTCCAAAGCAAGGTAAATATTTTGCTGGTATAAAAGGTTAAAAAAGGAAGGCTACTGTAATGACTTGTGCACTCATCAGAGAAAGAGAGTAATTGTCACCTTTAACACCTTTCTGTGTTGCCACTTTTTCTTCTGTCCAAGCATCTGTAAGTGCAGCCCTTTTACTATAAATGCCCTCTTTGTGTTTGATAGCTATAGCATCTGGAGGAATCTCATTCCCTGAGCCAAGCACATGTGCTGGGAATGTTGGTGGGACCGCATCGTTTGATCCTGTGGAGAAGGAAAGCAGCGTACAGAGTTATGGAAGAGACACAAATGGGGAGACTTAACACACAACAGTGAAAATCAATTAGGCAGCAACACAAGTTTCTGACTCGCCTAACAAGAGGCAGCTTTAAGATGAAGACCGGTGCTTACTGGCCCGTGCCCTGGTCATCTCCTACCTGCACCACTGCAGGCTTCTGCTGTCTGGTCTTTCACACTCGCACATT
Source organism: Varanus komodoensis (assembly GCF_004798865.1). NCBI lineage: Eukaryota > Metazoa > Chordata > Lepidosauria > Squamata > Varanidae > Varanus > Varanus komodoensis. The sequence continues at coordinate 2,922,740 of NW_025335568.1, read as the reverse complement.
CTGGATCCACTCCCATGCCTATGCCAGCAAAGGCCAAACCCAAAGGAGCCAGGGCCTTTCCCCTTACTTTCCCTTTCCCCCCCCCCCCCCCCGCACTCTCACCAGAGATCTGAACTGAACATCTGCAGAGCACTTTTGAACGGTCACATGGAATTAGGCTAGGGTTGCTCACTTGTGCATTAAGCAAAACACGGCCCCAGCCATTTTCTGGTCTCTGCAAAGGACTGGAGGCTGAAGGGCACTGGTCTAAGTAGAAAGGAATAGCAAAAGATAGGGATAAATCCTAACAGTTGCTTATCTACACAACAAGGCACTCGGTAACAGCTTGAGACAACAGTAAATTCCCTCAACAAATCTCAAAAATAACAGCCAGGTGTGGTAAAATCCTTAGACACTAGACTAGCAATGGAAAGACCTGGCTTCGGTTCGGTATCCTTCCATGAAGCTCACTGAGTTACCTTGGGCCACTTCTATTCTCGAAGCTTAATCTGCTCTGCAGAGTTGTGAAGATGTGTTTCCTGTTAATGAGTTACATATCCCAGGCATATCAATATGCTGATGACACACAGCTCTCTCTCTCCTTTTCCTCTTCAACAGGTGAGTCTGCAGATGTGCTGAACTGGTGCTTGGCTGTGACACTGGACTGGCTGAGGGCTACCAAACAGAAGCTCAGTCCAGACAAGACTGAGATGCTGTTGGCGGGTGGTTCTTCTGACCAGATGGGAGGGAATTCAACCTGTTCTGAATGGGGCTGCACTTTGTCACCTGAGGTGGCTTCAGTGGCTTGGAGCAGCTTTCCACAAACTTTGGCTGGTGGCTCAGCTATGCCCTTCTCTGGGCAAAAATCGCCTGCTATCAGCGATCTATGTTCTGGTAGATTACTGCAACGCACTCTGTGTGGGGCAGTCCTTGAAGACTGTTCAGAATACCTTACAGAGAAGTAAATCTGGTAAGCCAATGGTCTAAGTCAGTATAAACAGGGAACACAAAGAGAACTACACGAGACTAGGCCAGTCTAACATACCTGAGTGGGAGCTCTCCATGGTGGTCTCTGACCTGACACGCGAGAGTCTGAGCACTTCCTTTGGACAAGGGAGGTAGTACACTTCTGGACTCTGAGGGGACTTGTATGGCAGCAACAAGAGTGTGCCTGCAGAAACAGAAAACAGGAAGCGCAAGACAAAGCAGCGATTCGAACACTGGATGTGATACAATGGTAAGGACACGGGAACACACTATTGTTGGGCAGCTAACACAGAAGGCGTACGAGATCTCCTCTGTGTCCTCACAACAGCCAAAGAGCCAGTCGAAGAGACGGTGCTGATCGTTTACACTCTGCCAGATGGAATCACCTGTGGCAGGAGCCTGCTGTCGGCTGCCTTGTGGGCACAGATTGCCTATCCATATTATTGCCAGGGCTGGTTTAAAGAACCAGGTCTTCCCCAGCCCACAAAACAGAACACCCCTTATCTATGAATTCACCTCCTCCTTGTTTGCCACGCAGCAGTCCAGGCATGGAGCTCCTTTCTTTTCAGCCCAGTGGGAGGCAGTTTGCTTCCAACTGAAGAAGACCAGCCCAGGAGGCCGAGCTAGGAGCCCCTCCCTAAGGCCAGGAACTACAATTCAAGCAGCACTCCTTACACAGCCTGGTTCAGATCTGTCACAGCTACAGGGCAGGAACGGGGCCACTGTCCAACAGACACATAAGAGAACTCAAAGGCAGGGAAAAGTCTCCATTCTCCTATTCGAGCCATTCATAAGTATAGACCCATGGTCTAAAACCTCAGTGAGGACACTTGGAAGAATGTCCAATTATGGTACTGTGTTAGAAAAACATTAAAGGAACCAGGCTCATTCTGTGAAGTCAACACAGTTGGTGCTCCTGCTGATGGAATGGATGTTTTATTTGTTGAATTTGTTAATAATGTTGGATTTTTATGTTTTGTGTGATGGTTTTTAGTTGCTGTAAACCATTCAGAGAGCCATGTGGCTATTTATTCAAAAGCTTGAATAAATAAATAAATAAAAATAAATGAGTGCGATCCATCCCAACACATATTTGAAGATCACAGATCATCGTGTAATTTCTTGACCAGGATCAGTTTTGTAGTTTCTCCACAAAAGATTGAATTGGCTTTGGGCTCAGCAAGTTGAATACAATGGACACGTTTATAGTTTTGTCTGAACAGCAAGACCGGGACACTTTCCAGGTTACAAAGATTTTGCTTCCAGCAAGCTCTAAGGCCCATTTAAATACAAGGAGTGACTGCATCTATATCTCTATTCAGAGAGATCTCTATCTATTCTACCCCTCCCGTTATAAAACAATTCTTTGAATTCTAAGTGTATCCAAGTGTGTATTAAAACAGAAAATGGAGGAAACAGACACACAAAGCAAACACAAGGGGCCAGTAAAAGATCTGGCAACTTCCCAAAGGGGGCGGGGTTGGAACACGCATCACACACGGGTAGCAGTTCAGACAAATCCCAAGTATAACACCCCTTTCAGCTCATAAGCTGGTAGGAGGCCCAGCGGAACCCAGTTCTCAGGCATCTGGTTCCTCATGGTGGGGCTTGGCTATACAGCATTCCCCTCTGACTCAGAATCAGAGCCACGGGCTAAAGTTTCTCTCAGAATAAAGTCTCACAGAAGCGCATTGTTGCTGCAGTTTTGGTGTCAATAACCCAGCGCCAGCAGCAACAAAGAAGTACAGCCACAAAACTGGCTCAATGAAAAATCAAGCGATTTAGGGCTAGGATTTCTTGCGCAGACTGATGTCTGAACGCTCAAAAGAGAATCTGAGTGGCTAAGATGACAATATTGCACTGCTCAATTCCCCAACACACACAGAGCGTGGATTTCAACTCAAGAAAGATGTGCAACTACTTTCACTTCTGCAGAAGTCGACGCCGCTCTTGGATCCGAGATCTGGGTTCACAGCACGGCTGTGCCCTTTGCTTCCCCTCAAGAACAAATGAGGCAGATTCTGGTGAGATGCATGTTCCTGGAAGGCTTTGCACAAACCAATAAGTGATTAGTAGATTAGAAGTGGTTACTAAGAATATCCATGCCTTCACTGGCCCCCAAACTACACCGAATAGCTTCCTGACAATATAAAAGCAAGGAATGAACAAGCTCTGTTCTTCCTTTACTCAAAAAGGAATCTTATATACCTGGATAGGTAACTATCAGCATTTACAGTTTTATTCAACCATTAATTAACCATTAATTTGGCAAGCTGCCATCACAAACATCCCACCCGACCTGTCAGTGCGTGTCTTCAGATCAAAGAACAAATTAGATTTCTCACCATCCTCTCTGGTCAAAATGGAGACCTGCTTCACAGCAGGCATTGTGGTGCTCAGGAGGCCACTGCTCCTCTGACGCAGGCTCAGAGCATCACCATTGTCAGCGCTGACAAATATCTCTGCAGAATAGGTCGTCTTTTCAGGGCTTTCCATTGTTATTTGAGTTATGGCATCCGATGACATCCTTTCTGTTTGAGAAGCAGCTGTCGTCTTTGAGTTATCTTCTAGACACTGTCCACCTGAAGCCAGAACTTCAGCGCTTCCTAGATTTGTTGCTGAAAGATTCTGCCTGCTTCCCCGTAGCTCCTGACTTTGGTATAGGGTTTGTTTTGTTTCAGATGGAGCATGGGATTCCCTAAAGTGAGAATCTGTTGATGATGGTGCTCTTGGGAAATAGGAAGAATCTTGGGTCTTTGGGGGAACTTCTGCAGATTCTAACTTAGAGGCAGTGCCTAATGAAGGAGTTGGAGCAGTAATAGTTGCTGGTGGGGAACTGGTTCTAAAGCCAACAACTTGTCTCATTTCAGCTGTAGCATCCATTGGACTTGAAAGATCCAAATCAATAAGCTTTGGAGACAGAGTAATGTGGACACCAGACAGGGCTTTCCTGGTTGTAGATGGAGAGCCTGGCATGGTTGTTAAAATGTGGTCAGAGGAAGAAGATAAGAGACTGCTACTTCCAGTGTCCATCTCTCGAACCCTGCACAGATATGAATCAGAAGTAAACGTATTCTCTTGGGTCAACACACTCTCTTCACCTTTTGGGAAAAGTGGCTCAGGGATTGAATCAGAGCTTTCCATGCCATCTTGGAAACAAGCAAGATCTGTAATTTGTACAGCACGGTTCACAGTAATGAGCTGATCAGTCATTATTGTTTTGGGATTAGATTTGTTATTATACACTTCCTCTAAAGGCTTGTCGTAACTTCTCAGCCTGGTAAAAACTTGCGAAGAAGTCTGGGTTTCCTCAAGTTTTTCTGTAATAAGATGAACATTTTGCTCAATACAGGCTTGGGCTTTTTCCCCTGATGCAAGGCCCTTTTCTTGATGAGATTCATTCTTGCTGACAACTATGGTCACCTGCTGATGGCATTCTCCATCTGGAGAAAATTCAACACTCTTATCTGGTAAACAAATGGCTGCTGGACTTGTCAAAGCAAGGGGCTTTTCACTTTGCTGCTGCTGCTGACTAGGCTTCGGTTTCTCACTGCTAGCAGAGTGGATTTCCAAGGCTACCAGATCATGAGGAGCAGCTTCCAAAATGTCTGCACAGGGCACACGAGAAGGAGAAGATGACCTTTTACGGGAAGCGAATGTGATGGAAGTAATTTGCTTGGCAGCTTCCATAGGAGAGTTGCCCACCGTCCGCTTTGCCTGGGCTGACACACTCCCTTCCTCCGCTATGACTGGCTCAGAGGCGTCTGTCAGGCCCATCAGATGTGCGCCTGTGGAATCACACAGGGGCACACACGAACCGTCCCTGGAACCCAAGAGGTTGTCAGATTCTGTTTGAGGCGTGCTGCAGGTATGACGCTGGACACTGTTCAAGGGCTTAATCTCTGAATTACTTGGAAGAGTACTGTCAGCTCCAGACTCTGGTCTAGTCTGAATTGCATTCACCTCTGGAAATTCAACCACTTGGCAACCCTGGGCCTGAATGGCCTTTTGCAGCTCATTGCTACTTGGAATACTTGAAAGTCCTGTATCAATCTTCGGAACTGGACTATGGCTAGGAATTCTTTCATAGCCACTTGCCCTCAGCTGTTCCTGTTAAGAGAAACAGAAGAATCACAAAACATGTACTTTCATATTACGACTCTCCTACGGTAGAGTTCAAGCTCTGCACAAGGACATCACTAGTGTCAACTTTTTGACAGACATGACAGGTTACCGGAATACAGGGGAGCTGAAATTATTGAACCATAAGACTGCCAGACGAGTCAGACCAAGGGTGCCTTTGTCCAGTGGGATGGTTTCCCAGTGTAATCCACCTCTAGTACATCTTAAGCATAGAATCGTAAGAGAAAAAAGATAAGCAAGCAGAGAAATCCCTTGTGGGAATCAGACCAATTTGGTTTGCAAACTCCTTTCCTCAAAAGGCACATCATAAAGAAAACAGCAGATAGAGACAGGCAAGGTGGAACCAGATACCTTGATTTAGTGATACACTTACTAGGAATGGCACCGACAAACCCAAATCAGATAATTTATGTAAATGTTAAGATCATATGAATGCAATTGCCTTTTCACATTGCTTCCTACCACTTACGAGAAGACCCTATTTAAATTGAATCATTTCTACCAGTTTTAAAAATGCATGGTTTAAATGTTTCTTGTAATGTTCAAAAGTAGCAGCAGAACATCAACCAATTTTCAAGCAGTTAGCACACATAAGTCCAAAAACAAACAAACAAAAACTAAAGAGACTGCAGAAAAACCCTAAAATCAGTCATAAAGCACCTTATAGAATAAAACCATTTCAGAACTCATCTAAACATTCCTTACACAGTTCTGGCGGAAAGGCATTCATGAAAGGTCTAATTCATCTCATGTGCAAGGTAGGCTGAAGTTCTAGCCAATAAGCAGAATAAAAACCATTTAATACTTTTGATGCATGTCTCTTTTAAGTTCTCTATCTTCCACTAAGAAAATTAAATCCATGTCCTTCATTCTATTACCAACAACTAATCTGACTATATCCTTTCCCTCCCTGAAGCCGCCCCGAGGCTTCGGCAAGGGGCGGCATAGAAATGTTATAATAGTAATAATAGTAATAGTAATAGTAATAGTAATAATAATTATTATTATCCCTTTCTCATTAGATGCCATACATTGACAGTCTTTACCTCAGTTCTTATCTTTGCATGAGGGAAGCTGACAGCTCCTATTTTTCAGGATGTAAGAACATATTTAGAGTCTCTTTCTGAGGTATTTTGTCTACAAAATGGAAGCATGGAGGCACACACATGAACACCCTTGTCAGAAGTGGTCATTTCCTCTGATTTTTCAGAGAAACTCCCACAAGCAAGAGCTGGAAGGATGACTGAAAAGACAGTATGCCAATATCAGGGTAACCCAAGTTCCTACTAAGCTCTGTAGCAGCACTCTCCTATGGCCATTTTTTTTATACAACCTGCTGTGAACGCCAGTGTGTGAATGCACAGCTGTGAAAAAATCCAGAACAAAGAACAGAGATAACAAGTTCCATTGCAGAAGCACCTATAGATAGCTCCACAAAAGAAAGCAATTTCTAATCTACATCTGAAATAAGTTTCAGACAGCTCTGATATTATCCAATTAAATTTACTCACTGAAATGCCCATTAAATAATGCATGAGCAGATATCACACTAGAAGGTTTTAAAGCCACAGGGCTTTCTTGCTAATGGAAAATAAAAAATAGAACAAGCGAAGTTCACAGCTAAACTGAAGCAGGTGTACTTGTGCACATTATGTCTGAGAACTGTCAATTTTATATATAATCTTAATGTAGTTAAGCCTTATATGAAACAAAGAGTGATAATACAGAAACTGCTGATATTCATTTAGAGTTAGCAATGCTGTAACCTTGAAAAGCTATCTTCTAGTTCACCTGATCAAGTAAATGCAACTTATCTGATACACGGAAAAAGCAGCCGGTTTCACAAAGAAAGGCTAGAATAGCATACATATTCACAGAGCAAAGTCCACATAACAAACAGATAGTGAACAAGAAAAGTTTCATTTAGATTCATACAGAAAATTCAGCAGCAGCAACCTCAGCTTTCTGCAGCGGAACCTGCTAGCTAGCAATTAGAAGAAAACAGAGTATTAAGGAGCATTTCTCAAAGCTTCCAACATGCTGAAAATGGACATTTCAGTCATCTCACCCCCATGCAAGCACCTGAAGCACAGCCTTGTTATTTTATGCTGGAAACAGACAGAACAGGTAGAAAAATCAACAGGCATTTATACCTGTGTTATTCAAGAGTGCCAAGCAGAGATGCTGTCTGCACTGAGGGGCAGCTCACCACACAAGGTCTACCCATCAAACTCAAGGAGGGCCACTTTTCCTATTTAACTTGGTGTGTACACTTGTAACTTAAAAAAAAATCAGACAAAATGTTAATTTTGCCCTCTTGAAAATATCCAGGCATGCCTGAGATGCACAACGAAAGACCAAGCCATCCCATAAGACTGTCACACATTAATGATAGCATGAGGAACCTTGAAAACACTTGTGGAGGTGTGGCTTGGTCTGGGCAGCCTTGTGAGGTGTTCCTGTTTCCCTAAAAGGGTGCCAAGCCCTGGGACTGAGTTCTCAGCTGACCTGGCTGGTGGAGACACCTAGTATTCCATACCAGCACAACTTTCCAAAGAGAACGGATAAGCTGTGGTTCATCTGGAAGAAACAGCAGCTGTTTATGGCAAGCTGGAGGTTCTCTCAAGACCAGGAATGCTTTGGCCAGTAGGGGGCCACCAGGATCACTGTAGCTTCTTATCTACTGGAGAACCATGGCCAGACGTTAGGAAGGAACATACAACCGTCCCTGAGGTCACCTCGTGATTAGCACATCCAGGGCTCCTGGTCAGTGGGACTAGAATCTGGAGAAGAACCTGTATGAGGAAGCCACCTGTGGAAGGAAACGCATGGTTGGCCCGGAAGGAAAAGTCTGTGCTGAGAGATCTGAAGTATCTCTGTAAATTCACGAAAGCTGACTGGATCCAAATTTCTGGATCCACTTGCCTGGGTCCAGTTGTGTGCAGCTCAGGTAATCTGCCATGGAGTTCAGGGATGCCTGAATGTGTGGAGCTGAGATGGAGCAGATTCTGCTGCACCTGAAGGAGCACTGAGGAGGACACCTGGAGGGTGAAAGAACTGTGCCCCCTGATGGTTCAGCGTGGTCTTGTTCATCCTAAGACACAAGACCACTGGATCAGATATACAAGGCAGTCAAGGGCTAGTGGATTGCTCTGGATGCCAGGCAACTGATGCTGTGGGATTGTGCGCTGCCTGGCCAAAGGCTTCCAAGGGACTCCCCCAGCCTTTGGTCTCTGTCAAGAAGACGATATTTTCCAGTTCTTAGAAAGGGAAGTCTTCTGAAAATTTTATTGCCTTTGCCAGCAGAGGAGGAATGTCCTGCTGGAGCAGATGAACTAACAGATGCTTCTGACTTGCTTCTAGAACAAGAGAGGCCACTGAAGGGGGTAAGAGTGAAGCATGGACAACAAAAATACCGCAGCATCAGAAACCATGAGGTCTAGTGCTAAGTGGCCAGATTCATTTGGGGCTCTGCTTTTGAAGCGAGGAGGTGCAGTGTGGGAAAAGCAGGGGGAAGAAAGCCGTTTCAGCGCCATCGCAAGTACTAGTTCAGGGCTTGCGGCTCTGAGACAGCGGCCCTGCAGTGACAGGACTGACAAATTATCCCAGAGCTGGTTAACAGGACCTCACAGAGTTTTATGGCAAGTACAGGAAAATCTTCCCAGCTATCGCCTCAGTCTGGTTTCTTCGTGGGTTGGCATCCTTTCTAGCTGCCACTGCTGTCCTCCAGCTGGTGAGGGGTCTGTGGAGTTAGAAGCTGCTTGGTAAATATTCCATGGAGCCTTGCTCACTGGAGAAGTCTGAGGCTCACACCTCAGAGTCAGAGGACAACGGTGCCTTATGAGGATTAAGGGGACAGGATGTGGAATCCGAGGTGAAGCCTCCCACTTGTGAAGGTCCAAGAACAGGTTCCAGCTCCACAGATTTGCTGCCACTAGACGTCTCAGAGCTCTTGGCTTAAGCCATGCCTTTAGAGGCAGTGCTTCCATATCTTTTGGAGTAAAAGTTGTCCGCAACTTGAGAATGCTCTCCAGGAAGACAAATTGATAGTTCTGTGGCACTATGATCATCAACCCTAGGCATGGGAACTTCTGGTTCAACCGGAGATTGCTTTTCTTCTGGCTGATAAGGAGGCATGGCTCAAAAGCAGATTATCTGCTTCAGGTCTAGAAGTGCCTTCTTCAGGAAGCAGCTCTCAGATGTGCAGGTGAGAATGTCTATGGTCCGGAGACATGAACATCCTGATGGTCACTACTGGTACTGGGAGCTCTGACATGCAGCAGAGGCAGTGCGTGTCACAGGGAGTGAGGTGCAGCAGGTGACCAGCGCCCGCGTGCTGCTGCTCACCACCCAGCTCCTTCTGAGTAGGCCTGACCAAATTAGAATCCAACATGGAATCAGGAGTGTGGCTGCTCTCAGACGGCTAAGGGGAATTAAGGCTGCAGACAAGACTAATGCACAGGTCATCTGTGCTCTGGTTTTCACAGGTTTTCAGGCTGCCTTTTGCCTTGTCAGTGCCATAGAGAAGCACAGAGGAAAGAAGAGGAAAAGGGAGAAAGTAAAGACATGCTAAGGCTTTTTCATCAATAAAAGAAAGAAAGCAAACAGGTAAGCCCTGTTCTGGGTGAAAAGCAGAGACCAATTGTCTCGGAAGAGCATGGGATCATGGATAGTAAGAACAATGTGTGATATAAGTCCTACTTTTTCTAGACAGCAGAGTTAAAACATTGTTAGATACCTTCAGCGGTAAACTGCAGTGAAGCAGTTTGCAAACTCTGAGAACTGCAGCACAGAATATTCTAATTACATATTCTAATGTACTATTATATGTATTGATTATATATCGTTATACAATTCCATGTAAATCTATATTTTAAACAAATACAATTTAAAATATATATAGTGGCAAGGCTCATATAAGTAAAGGTGGCCTCCAGGATTATTTTGATAATTGGTTTTTAAACAAATTCTCCACAACATTTGCTACACATTCCAAGCCATGTCAACATTTCATTAAAATGCCATTATCATGCACACCACCGAAAAAAATGTTTTGTTCAAGATACATCTTTTTGTCATAAACCCCACCCTTCCCTTCTTGCCCTCGGCTCCAAAACATCCCTTTGCACGACTCTTTTCCTCCTTTCTAGCCAGTGGTTTTAAAATGGTTGCCCAAAAGCAACTGTCTTGCTCTTTCATTTACCTCTTCTGTGTTTCCTTAATCTGGCTACCAGTTTCCCAAGCGCCTTCATACCTTAAGAACCCTAATTTTCCTGGCTGTCAGAAGTTGTCCTCTCTTGATTTCTTCGATGAGCTTCCGGTCTTCCTCATTTAGGTCAAGCAGTGAGTTGATGGGCTGTGCAGCCTCCTTCTGTTTCACCCAGGCTAGGACACAGATCACACAAAGCCAAGAGTACAAGCCTCTGTTAGTTGCCCTTTCATTCTGATGGACTGACAGGTGGTGGAGATCCCACTCAAGGAGCCAGTAGGCATGATAATGAAATACTTCTGGTGATCTAGGGATTACCTTAGTATGTTTGTTTTGGAAAATTACTAAAATTTTGCAGAATGGTTTACATTTTTGAATTATTCAAATATGGAATGATCGAAGCATAATTTAAATTTCCAGGGTATTATAAAACACACTGCAAATGCTCTTGGCAGCAAATCTATCAGTATTTCAAATTATTCTGGAAAATCATTCCACTCCTTCCTTGTCCCTCAAAAAACCTAGAAAATCTGAAGGCACTTCCAAAACACCTGATTAGAGAGCTAAAACTAACTAGACTATCATTTTAACTAAGCAGATGAAAAGCTCCAACCACTGGAAATCTTGCACAAACTTCTAATTCACAAGTCCTAAAGACTGGAGTGAGGGTGTGTCTGTGCGTGTCCTATTCAATAAAAGATTCAGCAGTTACTTGATTTTATGTACCCAGACTGGCTCTTTTTCCCAAGTTACACTGAACGCACACAATACAGCCACTTAATTGTGGGTCCAATTACTGGTGCACACCAGTGCAAAAGAACTTGCAATACGGACTGAAGAGTGCACTGGAACTATCTTTACCTGCCTTTCCGACACTGATCCGGGAGCATTTTTGTTCATTGTACTGAAATGCATCCCTGGGAGGATGAGGACTCCCCACCCCTCTTCAACGAATGCTACGATCATTAGAAACCTAACAAGAACTGTAGGATTACGTCATGTGGGATACAGGGAGAACAAAACACTTCCCAGGGGTCCTCTGACAGTCTCTCAATCTGTCTGTGTGAACTTTAATTCTGCCTCTTCTTTCTCTTTAGTTCCCTCAAATGTACCTGGTAGTGGCAGCAGCAAGAGGCAGCAAAGAGGGAGGACCCCACTGGAAGCTTCTGCAGAAGGACCCCCTTCCTGACCCCTAAAATCACAGCACAGCAGCATACCGGAGGAACACAGCTTTCCGCGACTTCTGAACTGATGCTGTGAAATCAGACATCCTGGTTCCAAGGTGCCAGGGATAGTGTCATGACACCATTTTTCTACATGCAAGGCTGGGAACTGCAGCCTCCCAGACTGCAGCATAGCCTTCTCCTTCCTTTAAGTGTGAAGATGAAGTCTGCGCTTACATTCAGCCTCAGCAATGAGGTACCATGGGCCAGCAAAGGTATAGCGGCTTACCATGTGCATTTTCTTCTTCTTCTTCGGCTCTCTGTAATATCCGAGGCGCATGCACCACGGGGCTCTCGTCTTCCAGAAGAGTTTTCACACGGGCAGCCAGAGAGTCCGAGCTGCTGCTGCCGCCGTCACTCGCTGGAGGACCGCTGTCTCCCTTGCAGGCAGGTACAGTGGCTCCGGCTGAGAGGAGCTCGCGACCACATGCGCCACGCTCCTCCTCCTCGGCACGACCCCTTGCGTGAACCGCGGGCCATTCACGTTGCAGAAGGCGCTTCACCTTGATACTCAGGGAGTCCACACCGCTGCTATTCTCACTGTCACAGCTACTACATGTCTCTTTGCTGCCAGGTTCCATGGTTTTCTTCAGTACTTGCTGAAAGCTCCCCAAAATGTCAGACACGCTGTCGAGGGGCGCCACACTAGCAGAGGCCTGGAATTCTTTGCACTCCTTGGTGGGGCGCAGTTCTCTGTCAATGGCAGTGTTTACTAAAACTGGCAGATTTTTACTCACCGCTGCACTATGACAGCCTTCTGGCTCTGATCGCCTGACAGCCCTCCCCATCCTCTGTCCTTCCCCAGTCATTTGGGATGCTGGCCTCAGCTCTTCCAGTGAAACAGGCTCACTGCTACAAACGTTCATAGCGAGCAAACCTTCCCATTTCCCAGTGAAGCTAAGGGCCTTGGTGAGCCCACTGTCCTCATGCACGTTTTGCCTGGTTAGTGTTTCATCCCAGGACCACATTCTCTGCACCCTTGGACTGCTTCCTCTGAAGGATCCAGGATCTCCTGAGCCATCAACCTTCGCCATTTGTTTGAATGAGCTGTCCTGATCTGTGGAAGAGCTGGATGAGGACGAGCTACAGTTTCCACCTGGAGTGATAGATTCGTTTTCTTCCAGAAGCATTTGAATCTCCTTCAGTGTTCTGGACCCTATGATGGAATTGTCTTTTTCTCCTTCAGGAATTACTCTTGAAGAATTGATTTCCTCACTTACACCCTTTTCATCTTTTTCCTGAGACACAGAACTTGAAGACAGCTTCTCCTGACTTCCCACACAGTCCACTGAATCAAGTCTGCCTATCAGGATCCGTGCACATTCTGTGGATCCATCCCCACCGGAATGGAAGTTGGCTGAAGTTACTTGATGCTGTTCTGCTGATGGGGGAGCGGGAGCCGGTGCCACAGCCTGAGCCTGAGCACTGCCCTCGAGGGAATGTGGTGTGGGGGTGCACAACTCCAACTGGCGGCAGACTCTGCTGCACTGGCTGAGAGGGTTGCTAGAAGGCTGCTGGGAGCACTCTGAGGGCAACGGAACACCAGGGCCAGTATCCGACCCTGCGGCAGCAGGCACACTAAGCGTGGAAGAGTTCACGCTTGACTGCATGGCATCGACCACCAAATGTGAGTCTCCTGCGAGGAAACAGGAATGTCAGAATGCTGAGTATTTCTCCTATTGATGTCAAGAATGTTCAAGCCTTTGAGAACGCCCAGCCTCCCATCAGGCAAATTGTCCTGTCCCAGAACTCTGCATATCTTTTTGATTGCTTCGCTAGCCTACCACCAATATCTGTTTTGGAATTTATCTCCTGGCCGATTTTTCTTAGCTTTTAATACAACCAGCCAGGTAGTCCTGAGAAGCCCCTGAGGAGGGGATGAAGGCAGACATTTCCCCCACAGCAACTGGTACTCCAAGGTAGACTGCAGCTGAGCCTGGACATTCCATTTGTCTATCATGGCTAATAGCTGCTGACAGAGCTGCCTATTTTCCATTAGAGAAGCAGATGCGTTTCCCGCCATACCTTCTGATAACTGTGAGCGCTGTGTGGATGAACCTACAGATGCCTTCAGTGTTCCAGGCTCAGTTGGAGACAACTCTATTTCTCTGATTGGCCCTTGGGGCATAAACGGAGACAGTATAGATGTTGGTGACTGATCGATGCCAAGGTTACGGAGATATACCTGATTCAAGAAGTAAAGCAATTAATCTGAGAAAGCAATTGCCTGCAATGGGCAATTTTAACTGCCATTCCACAAGAATACCGGGCCGGGGGCGGGGGGACACGCGACAAAAGGAAGTAACTTCTCTAGTCAGTGAAATTTCTGGAAATTTGCAACCATGGAAAAATGATTTCCCCCTTTTCTGGGAAAAATGAAAAATAAGCAGAACATTCTTCTACAGATCTAAAAACACTTTGTTGCTTTAGGAAAGTCTGCCTTAACTTGGTACCTGTCAGGTATTTGGACTCCAGCTCCTCTCAGCCTCCGGCAGGGTGGTGAACAGTCAGGAATAGTGACTACTGCCGCCCAATGTATTTGTAGGGCAAGAGGTTTAGGAAGGCTAACTCAGGAATGCAAAGCTGCTATTACATGCCTAAAGTTATATTATGTATATCCTGGTTTGCACAAAGAATTATTTCATTTGAAAAGTGTGAAAGATGAACTCAATAAAACTGCAACTGTTGCCTGAGTAAACTAAACTTTATGCATACCCAGCATGATAACTGTATGACTAAACCAAGTTATAAGTAACCTATCTATGTTTGAACAGAGGGGTTTAGTAAGTCTTCCTTGAAACCTCTGAATCCTCCTAAAAGAAACAGGAAGCACTGGGGACAGGGGGGAAGTCCAAGCACATGCAGGACTTGGTAAAATTAAACCCAAACGGTCAAGATTGCACATTTTCTTCTATATTATGACCTGGTGGCTAAACCCACTTGCTGGGAAACGAAGCATGACTTAGAGCATTTTCATGTTTCCCCTCGTAGCTTTATTACCAGACATTTCACATCATGAGTCTTTCTAGGGAAGTATTCTTATTAAATAGATTTTAGAAATAAAGGGGGATAAAGGCTTAGTAAACCTATATAAACACCCTATTTTAACTTTTAAAAGAAAATACATTATGATTTAAAGCTACCCAATTTTTCATATTGGGGGGGGGGGCGGCGGAGGCAGTTCTTGAAGGGGAAAACTAGGGGTTCCCTGGTTTCTTTCCCTATCTCTAGTCTTTACAGCAAGAAATGCAGGAATCTGTAAATATGGACAATCCTTAACCCTCTGTAAAATGTCAATTTCTTTAAAGGGAGGAAAAGAGTATAAATTATATCAATTTAAGTAAGTAGACATTTCACATATTTTTCATCCCAAATTTAAAAATACTCCAAGAGTAGCCATACCATGTTTCTTCCTTGCCAGAAATTTAGCTGTGGACTTAAACTATATATGGAAATGAAGGCGAAATCAATGAAAAGCAAAAACAAAAAACAACATATATATAAATATTAAATGTATTACTTCTTCTGAAATGTCCTGGAACTGATTTACAAGATGAATTCCTCAAAATTAAACTTGCAGGCAAGGTGACAAAGGCTGCAATCCTATACACACGTATGTGGGAGTAAAGCTAATGGAGCTGAATGGAATTCATTTCTGAGTAGGCATACAGAGGGTTGTGTTGTCAATCTCTTTCTAAAGAAGTCAGGCAAAGATCTTAAATTCTTATTAGTGCCGAACCAAAATAATAATTTTGTGTGAGCCTTCCTGCTCCAACATGGCACTTTCTAGCTCAAGCAAAAGACCTGCAGTGGCAGTTTTCCAGAGCCATTCCCTGGAGCCAGCACCCCAACTGAATAAAAGTGATCTATGGGTAAAAGCAGACTTGCCATATTCTTACTGGGAACCAGTGAGGTCAACTGTGTCATGCATCCAAGGATACACCCCATTCGAGGCGATGCAGGGCAAACAGGATGCCTTGACAGGCTGGCGCTCAGAGAGAAGCACATGCTTCGAACAGGAAAGGCCCCGGTTAGCTTCAGCAGCTGGTATGCACGGAGAAAAATGCTTTCACATTCTTGCTTCCATGATAATTATCACAGCAGGGATGAGCTGGTTTCTGCCCTCTAGATGTGTGGCCTACAATTCCCATAAGCCCTCACCATTGGCTATGATTGCTAGGGCTGACGGGAGTTGTAGGCCAAAACATTCAGAAGGCTATTTGTTGCCTTCCCCAGCATTAGAGAAAGAAGTATGGCAGAAAAGGGGAAAAGGCACATTTCCTCATCTTCGCTCTACTTTGCTTTGGCCTACAACTCCCATCAGCCCTGCCCCCTCTTCTACACCCTACTCCCATGGGTCTGTGCTTCTTGGGAATAGCCTTAAGGAAATAATCATGTTGCTGCAACAGAAAACATTTGGGCAAAACAAAACAACCCCCCCCACACACACACACTTATTCTGAGAAAAGGCAATTAGTCTCCCAAATTGTATGTGTATATAATATGCATACGTTAATTATATTATACAGACTTACTTCAGATTTTTTCTCTGCTACATGTATAAAGCTTCTTCTGTTTCTCTATGCAAATGTTACTACGGTAACCATATTTTCTTACCACAAGTGTGCTTTCTACTTGGCAATTTATTTTTCCTCTTTGCCAAGTGATAAAGCTTATACTTTAAGCACCCCAGCCTTGTCTCTAAACCGGCTGGGGTAGAACAATCTCCCTATATGTGGGAAGTTTTATACAGAGGGAACAGCAACTCATCTCGCAGCCCCGCATCTGCCATCCAGAAACAGATGTATCATGCGAGTTGGACAACTGAACTTGCTGTCTCTTCATGAAGTTAGTTAGGCAATATTAATTTAAACCAACACGTGGGCACCAGAAAGTTCCCTGCCAGTCCTCAAAGTAACAGAAGCAGAGCTCAGTGGCAGAAGCAGCCCACCATGGAAAAGCGGGGAGAAATTCCAGATCTGGGGGGACATTTCGAACTGTGAGTTCCTTGCTCTAGTCAGAAAATGATAGTGAAGGAAGCAGACCAATTAAGAAGTTTCTGGCATTCCTGTCATCTAACCCTCAAGCAGCAAGAGCCAACTTGAAGATAGGGTACAAATCTTCAGAAAGGGAGGGAAGGAGGGGAAGCTTCAGTTTGGAGTCAACTCTTTACATGGGTAGATCTTTTGCTCACATATCAAGAACGTTACTTTGATTTATACTGTTTTGTAACCTGCTAAGCTTTAACAGAACGCCTGTTCTTCTAAAGTTTCATCTGAGTCTACTGGAGTGGGAAAGAGGGAGGGAAAGACCTCCTCTTGAGACAGATCCTCTGGTGAGATGTTAAATCAAACATACCAATATCAAAGGAAAACATATTAAAGGAGGCTTCAATAGAAATAAGTACTTACTGGTATTCTTGCTTCTATATTTATCTCTCTGTCATCTGGAGTTTGTAATCCATCTTCTGAACTGCTATGCAACTTTCCAGAAACCAATGAAGATCGTCTTGAAGATTGTCTTGAGGAAAGTCGCAAATCAGCACAGCTTCCTGCCCTGGAATTAATCATTTGATTCAAGCTATCTGGTGAAACATCTCCAAAGCGGTCCATTCCAATCTGGCTCGTGCAAAGATGAATGCCCGGCACCTCTTTGGTATTATCTTGAGAGCCATATTTGTCTCGGCTATCACTTAAAAGGCTGGCTTCATTCCTGAGCAGTTCTGCAACCCTTTCACTTGTAATAAGCTGATCTGGATTTGAACTCCTTCCTCTGTCAACACTTCCAATGGTTTCTTCATCACTGGACAGAGTGGAGACCAGAACAGCTGTATAACGTGGAGCAAGTGAGTTGTCTATATTAGCTGCACTTTGCTTAACTGCAGAAGCTCCCGAATTACTGTCTGAGTCATTTGCTGC
Organism: Varanus komodoensis; assembly: GCF_004798865.1. NCBI lineage: Eukaryota > Metazoa > Chordata > Lepidosauria > Squamata > Varanidae > Varanus > Varanus komodoensis. The sequence goes on along the minus strand of NW_025335568.1, from coordinate 2,905,281 downwards.
TTGAAGATCGTCACCTGGAGCTGTTTCATGACCTACTTCAGCCCTTGGTATCTCTCTCGTTATTGCAATGACAGAGTTTTCTGACTGAGACTGGGTAAGTGGTAAAGCATGAAGTGGCTCTTCATTGCATGACTGCATGTTACCCTGAGGGTTTGGCCCAGAGACTGATGCACCCACCCCTCCCTTAAGAGCGGCCTGGCTCTGCTGCTTTAACAACATGCGGTTTAAGGAATCTGCAACAGCACTATAGGCCTTCTGCCGAGGAGAAGTGTCACTTGAGCCATGTGAAGTCAACGCATCGGACATCCTCTCAGCTGAATGGCTCACGTTCCATGCCCCGACCTTCTCCATGAAGCTAAGAGAAGGTAGAGTCTGAATTCTACTTTCAAGAAGATGCAGATCTCTAAGACCATCACTGTTTTCAAGCTTTTCTTCTTGTTCGCTTTGGAGTGTAAGGGGCTCTTCAGCAGAGGGTATAGGAGTATCATCCAGTGACATCACACGAGGTCCTTCCACTGAAGGAATGGACGTGGTGACACAAGAATTCTTCAAAATCTCTTCAGGTAAGCAAGACAGAGAGGCCTGAAGAAGAGATGTCACTGGGAATGCCTTACCAGGTCCTTCCTGCTTCAGGCTTCTGGTTAGAAAAATCCCTGGGGTAGAATGATGAATTGGATGAGCCAGATATCCAACAAAAGATCTCTCATCAAAGGAAGGTGAAACCCCAGTATCTTTATGCTCTCTTTCGATGCTTACATCTGAAAGTGTTAATTCATTTTTGCTCTCTCCTGTCCGGATTTCTATCACATTGTCCACCTGCTTGCTGCATTTATCGCCATGTTCTGGAGTCACAATGACTGGCTGGAGGGCTGCAGGAGCATTAGGTCTACAGTCAGCTGGTACTGAAACAATCTGTCCTTTTTGTTCTTCAAATATAGTTTCAGAAATGTGCTGCATCTGTGGCTTCTTCAGCAAAGGGCTTGGCGATATCCCAGTAATAGCACAAGCGTCTCCCAAAGCCATCCTCTGTCCTTTGGATGACACCAGCACCTGTGAGTTACGGGCAATTTTAAAGGGCCTTCCCTCTGGGTCAGAAAGCAACTTCAATGAGTCAGGTTGAGGAATGCTTCTGCATTCTTGTTGATGTGGTTCTACAGAAGTTTCTGGCTCCTTTTCCACCTGAACTACTTTCTCCACTAGCTGGCTCATTACATTTTCTTCCTGATCGTTTCCCACCATACTTTTACAAGAAGAACTAGTTGAAGAGGAGAACCCACAGTGTTCTGATACCCCCACCTCTTTCTCCAGCATTTCAAGCAAGAGAGGAGCTGGCACATTGCTGTCCAAAAGGAACAGATCCTGGCCTGAGGCAATTCCTTGGGATTCCTTTGGCGGGAGAGGCATTGCTTCCTGCCAATTTAGCAACTTCCGGGAACCTAAGACTCCAGAATTCTCATCTGTGGAACCCAAGGTTTTAGCATCTATAGCAAGATGAGTTGTTTGCTCTTCAACATAATGTTGCTGATCCTTAGCTATGTGTCCAGAAAGAGAAAGAGGATGCTGGGACAGACAACTACCAAGGCTGGTACTGCCGGGTGTCACAATGCTGAAAGCCAGAGGGTGCTGGGACAGAGAAAATCTGTCACTGGAAGAGTCTGATCCAACTTCTGTGCCTGCCAGTCGCACAGCCTCACTCATCTGTAAATGTCTTGAAGTCTCCTCAGAAGAAGTACCAGAAACATCTGGAATTCCTCTGAAACAGAAAAGAGATGGAAACGTTCCAAACACACATTACAGTCTAGAAGAACCCAGAGAGAAGATTTCCAAGTCCAAATTAAAACTATTCAATATTCTTCTTCAATGAAATGATGTAATATATACAGTGACAACATTCTATTTTTGTTAAGACAAACTTTTGGTTTTCTAGCATTTTGCAAGATGTACAGGGAGATCCTTCTGACTTAAGTAACACTAAGAATAATCAAATATATATTTTTCTTAGTTTTGTCTATCAAAGAAATCCCTGAATCCCTATGGATTATGCATTAACACGTTGAATTTGTTTCCAACTTACAAAGTGTTTATATTTACAGTTCATATCCAGTAACTACATAATGGTGATGAAGGTTGGGGTGGCAGAGAAGAAAGACAGTATCATAAAGCAAGAAGGAACACCCTTAGATCATCTACAATAGTCTCCCATCTTGCCCATGTATTCAAGGGACTCAATTCTTGCACAATGAGGCTTTTGCTATTCCAAGAATAATCCAAAGTTAGTGGAAACACTCGTTTCCATAACAGAGAAAGACAGCAGTGTTCACAGAATGGAGTTCTGCTGTGCTGGCCCAAACCGGAAGCTAGTGTTACCAGGGTTAGTTTACGAAGAACATACCCCAGTTGTGAAAGCAGTGGCAGAACAGCCATGTTGGATATTCGCCTTTGTAATTAGAGTCAACTTCGAGTATAGGTGGATGGGATCCAAACTAGCAGTGACCGACCAAAACAGATCTTGTGGTGGATAGCTCAACGCAAATGTCAACCTAGTCAGCAGCTGCTCTGAAAAAGGCAACTTCAAAAGCTGAATGTCTTGGTCCAATGAGGAAAACACAAGGAAACACAAATTTGTGCAAAGGAGATGCAAAAAAAGTATTTTAAAGATCGCATCACTAACAACAACAAGGCTAACCACAAAGAATGCTCTAAATCCATCAGAGGCGAGAGACCAGCTGGGGAGTCAGCTGGATCATCGGGTGACAATAGAGTTAAACAAATATGGAAGGAGGAGCAGTTGATCTGGAAAAGCTGAATGAACTTCTTTTGATCTCTCTTCACAGCAGAAGACAGAGAAGAAATGCCTGTGCCTGAACTGTGATGTTCTCAGTGGGAGAGTTTGAGGAACTGAGGCAAATAACGGTGACAAAAGGTGAAGTTCTCCCCATTACCAACAGACTGAAATACAGCACTGGGCCCGAATGCTTTCCATCCTAGAGTTCATGGGCAAGTAAGCATTTGGCGCCAAGAGTGCCTAAGGGGCCATGTAAAAACTCAGATTCCCAGATTGGGGGTTGAAGATGGTGCCTCAACCTTGGAGGGGGGAATCTGTGATCCATACCCTTCCCCCTCGCATGGAAAGAAATACGCCAGCTGCCTCTCTGACATCAGGAGTGCAACCTCAGAGAGCTGGAAAGGGGGACATTTCAGTAGGTGGGGAAGGAAGGAGACTCAAGAGGCCTGGAAACACTTGGTCCTGGGGCCTCTCCAGACTGCTTCCTTCTTCCTCCAGAGAACTTCCACTAGGCAGGCCAAGAAGCCTGTCCAGAGAAAATGCAGGACGCAAGGACAGAGAGGTGAAGATCCCCTCTGCTCCTGCTCCTTCCCTGCACAGGATGACTGCAAGTCTCCAAGTTCAGGGTCACAGGTCTCAAAATACACCGGTACCCTCCAGAACTGAAATTTGAAATTGCTCATCTTCTAACAAAAAAATATGCAACGTTCCCCTAAGATCAGCTTCTGTAGAACTGGAGAATGGCCCATGTCTCGTGTTTGGTTTGTTTGTTTGTTTGTTTTTTAAAGGATCCAGGGGGATCTACGAAATTACATTCTGTTTAGTTTAACATCTGTTCTGAAGAAACTGGCTGAAAGCATTACTAACTAATGTTAAAGCTGGGAGACAAAAGGACAAGCCCTGCTGATCAGGACAGCACTTCTCCTGTGACCCACATCCAAAACAATGGGGTATGCAGCTCTCCCCAGGCACTCTGCATGCCCCACAGCATCTGAAGAAAAGCGCAACTAGCAGTAACCACAGATAATGACTGGCCAATAAGCAAAGCCCACATCTCCAGATCCCAGGAGATGATTCATGTGAATCAAACAGAAATTCATTGCATCAAACAGTGGCACTAACATAGTTCAAGCATATAATCAGTTTACCCCACCTCAAAGGAGCAAAATCCATTCCAGTTTGCTGAAAGAGAGACTCGTTGAAGACTGTCCGGCCTTGTGCTGAGCATGTTGTCTGCAGTGGGAGGTTGGGAGACAGGCAACTGTCCTGAATTTCTGTCAAGAATACAAATACCATGGTGATGAGGCAGGACTGAAAAGTCACGGCTTGCTAATCTAAGCCTTACTAATGCAACCACCCTGCCAACTGGCACGAGTTTTTTTTAAAAAAACAAGTATAGTCAAAAGCTGTGTATAACACAACGACACCGTGTCTAGAAATGAATCAAACTGGAATATACAGGTTGCAGAACTGGCATACAATGATTTTAGACAGATCATATAATTGTTAAAAATAGAATAAAATTTAATAAAACAACTAAGCTAAGTTCCTTCTCTTAGCATGTGGCTTCAACTGTCCTTGGGACACATTTGTGTAAATTACAAGCAAACATACCCCAGCTGAGGTTCTAAAAACACATGCCTAGCCCTTTCTTGGCAGTTCCTACAGTTGTTCTACCATCTGAAAAAAGCAATAAGCTGCTTAAAGAAATTCACGTTTCCTTTAACTAAGCAAGCAACACTCATTTACGTGGTACAAGAGAAAACTTTAAAAAGCCTTAATGCCAAATATTAGTTCCCCAAGTAGAATGATCCCCAACCATAATGACAGGTCAAATGAGATGCAAATTGAAAATCAATTTATTTCTTCTTTAAGTGAAAGCCTCAATGAAAGCATTTCTCAGCACTGTTCCATCTTCTTATGCAAGCCAGAGAAAGCTTCATTTTTTATGATCATCAAAGCATTGCTGCAAAAGGCAGTACTGAATAAAGGCATTCACCTATGCACAGCCCATACAATATGCTTTTGAAGAGTAACTTCTCTGCAATTACTAACATCTTCATCGTATGTCAACCTAGCAGCAAAAACCGAATTCGCACTCTACCTCTGCCTCCCTACAATGTTACTGCCCAGTAACTGGGGATTCATCTCTGCCAATGCTAAATAAGTTTTACAAGAAGAGATCTGCTGCTGTCCAGATTTTCTTGATCATCATGCTAAAAAACAGCAGGGACGGCAGGGCCCTCCCCATGGGGTCTAGGTTGATACATGTAGCACTGCAGACCAGACTGGGCTGGCTTTCTTGTCCTACCCACCTCAGTGCTGTACAGACAGAAAGAAATCGGCAGCCCTCCCTGCATTTAGCCAGCTGCCTAAAAATGTGTCTCCTGTCTCTCTAGTGAAGCAGGGAAAGGAAGCAGCGGGGAGAAAGGCTTTTGCAAGGTTGCCAGAAACAGTCATCTTCTGTATCTTTATTCTCTAGGCAAATGCCTCCCAGACTTCTCATTGTCAAGTCACACTTTTGTTCTGAATTAAAGCTGGAGGAAAATATCATCCTCACGCCCAAATACTTACTTATACTCTCTGAAAGGTTAGAATTACCGACTTTCCGAAGAGCCCATTCCCCCTCTAGTTATGCACAAGTCACTGCTCTAAGTGTACTTTCCTTCTTGAAATGAGTCAAGTTCGGGTTACTGACACATGCAGAGACTCAACAGGCGACCCGGAAGGATAGGCAATTATGCTGTGATTCTGAAGTGGTTGAATAATACAAGTGCATCTAGTACAGACATCCAGCAAAGGCCAATTCGAAAGAGCTAAAGCCAGAAAAGCAAGCGCATGATGCAGGCAGCCTCCTTGGTTGGGTGCAAGGAAGCCCAAAGGTGCCTTTCATTGACTCCTTGCTGCACCCTGGCATACGCTGCCCCACAGCACAGCAATTGCTGTTCTGGACAATCATCCAGGAGTTAGGAGTAGGTACACTGTAGCATACACGGACATGTACAATTTCTAAAAAAACTGAAAACAAGAGGGAGAAAAAAGACCTTTTAAAAAAAGTTAACTTGGAAAAGATCAGCAAAATGCACAATGCTTCTTGTATTAATTTTCTTTCCAGACCTGGAGTCATAGTGTTACCTTAGGAACAAAACATTAAACATATATAATTTGGTTTGCTCAACAATTATCATCAAAACTGAAAACATTTAAAAATAAACTTAGTAAAATTGTGTTAGTGTCTACATAAACTACACTTTTAAATGTAATACACCACACAATAATTCCATGAGCAAACAAAACTATTACATAATACAGCTTAAGTTCATTTTTTATGTCTGATCAGAGATAACTTCAGCAAGTAGTCCCTGAAATATCTGTTCCTGTTTGTGAATGATTTGTTGGGGCTGGGGAGGGTGTGAACAAAGCTCCTTTACCTGCTAGGAACAATAACCAAGCATCTTTCATCTGGGACATCTTAAGCAACTTCAACCTAATTTTTGAATAGTGACATTTTATTCCTTTGTGTAAGTAATTACCCTACACAAAATCTTGACTGTGGTCCATTTTGCAATATGGTCTCCAGGGGTGTCAATTCCATGCCTTAAATCATAGGAATCAGTCTACATAGTCTCATTTTAAGGCAGATGGCTTTTGAGTGTGGGGGGGGGGAGAGAGCTGAAATTTATGCAGCTGGGGAAGCACTTTCTAATGGTGAAGTTGGAAACTTTGTTAAAAAATGTTGCAATAATTTCATAGACCCAAGCCCCCAGTACTTTTAAAGAATCATAGGCGGGAAAGCTCACACATTGCTGCGCTGCAAGTGGTAGTAATTGTGGAATAATCTATCATGTTTCTCTCACATGGGGTTTTTAGGACCACATTCACAGACTACTGCAGCCAGAAGCAGTCCAGAAATACAAGTCTCTGCCAGAAATACACACTGCTTCATGTATTATGATATGGTAACTCTAGGCACACTTTGGGAAACAAAAGTATGCTGTGAAGCATCCCTAACTGTCTATTGGCGAAAGTTTAAATAGAACAATAATTTTAACGAAGAACAGAAGAAATACTAACCTGGGATTAAAAAATAATTTATCATACCTTCAAAATTATTAATATGTTATACTTCAACACTTTTAAAGGTTTTCCTACTACATATTTTTAAAAATAATTTTGGAGCAATAAAATACTTCATAATCCAAAGTTACACATTTACCCATTTTTAAAAAACAAACAAGATCCTCGGAGGGGAAACTGAAAAACCATATTTTCTCAAATGTTTATTTCCAGCCTTCATACTGCTAGGTGTGAAATTTTTAAAAATGGGAATATGACAGTCCGTGCTTTTAAAATGCATTTAACTTTCTTTAATATTTCCAACATTTTCAAACTGTTCTCTCTCCTGAAGGCCAATTAAAGGAATCCATTCAACATAACCTTCACCTTGACTCTCAGTGCTCTAAACAATGGCTTAAATTCTCTGGGGGCAGTTAAGTTCAATCATGAGGCTGAGTGAGGTTCAGTTACGGAGAATGTGAACTCCATGACCAAAATAGGTCGCTGTTTATGCAGCAGGCAGATGCAAGACAAAGGTATGGTATCCCCTTTGCAGCTTTTGGAAGAAAGGCTTGTCAGATGTCTTTTTCTATTATATAAATCACACCTTCATAAAATCTAGCAGAGCACTCCAAGGCCAGAGAAAATTACTTCAAAGGCTAGATTTGATCTTTCTGCTTTTAAGCACAGAATTCAAGCACAGAACCACAATTTCTCAGCTTTCGTATTTTAAAAGATGATACGCAGCAAGGAAAGCTAAGAAAATCTGACGTCACATGGAAGCGCCTGGTTGTCTCAGAAACTGGTGCTAGGACGAGGGTGGTAGGAACGCCAAGGAAGACTTCAGGGTGACACAGGTAGCTCCCCACTAACTGGACGGCTATGGTAGTAAATGCCTCCCTGAGGGATGGCTGGGCCCCTGCAATTTTGTTAGGAACAGTGATGACGCTCCGTTGAAGAAACCAAAACTCACTACTATCGCTTTGGTAAACCAACGGCCAGCATCAAATTTGCCATTCTTGCATGCAGCACTGCCTCAACCTCATCCAGTGCTGGATGGTAGAAACCAGCTAGATCCAATCCAGTCAGTTTTCAGGCCTGGTTATGGGACAGAAACAGTCTTGGTCAGCCTGGCTGGCGACTAATGTGGGGACAGTTGTCGGTTCTTCTAGTCGTCTTAGTCTTCTGCACCATTTACCTGGGTGGGACTGAACAGGTATGATGCTGAGGTGATTCCATTCCTTCCTGGAGGAATGGTTTCAGAAGGTGGTATCAGGGAACTTCTCCTCCATTCAAAAGTCATTAGTCAAAGGAGTGCTGCTAGGTTTTAGCCTGTCACTCATTTTTTTAACATCCACATGGAAACACTGGGGAAGTCCCCTGGAAATCTGGGCTGGAACGTTATCAGTATGTTGAGGATAGCTCTAGCTCTCATTTTTATCTACATATCCCAGGGAAGCTGTGGAACTCCTAAATCAGTGCCCAAAGGTTCTCTTGAGGTGAATGAGGTTGAAAAGATGAGATTTAATCCTAAGAAAACAGGGGGTGGTTTCCCAGTACATAAGTACTTCTTTGGTTGGAGGTTTACAACTGGTCTTACATGGGGTTTCATTCCTCCTAAAAGACCTTCCTGGGCTCTGTCCTAGCTGGGGTAATTCAGGTGGCTGCAGTACCCATGTAAGGTAGAATGCCAGCTGCAGCCTTATCTGGAGAAAACCCTGCCTCAGTTAACCCTGCAGCAGTGATGTCAGGCCGGACTACTGTACACAGGTCTGCCTTTGAAGATAGTCCGGAAGTTCAGCGGGTACAAAAAGTGCTGGTGGGAATGAGACAGTCAGATCATTTATCCCTACACTGCCTCAGCTACACTGGTTAAAATGCTGGTTTTGCCCTTTAAATCTGTAAACAATTTGGGACCAAATTACTTAAAGGACCTCCTTCACCTACACCAACCTTGCCACGAAAGATCAGCAAGAGCTCCTTCTGTATGCCTACACCTGAAAGCAGTTGTTTTGTGAGCCGCCCCGAGGCTTCGGCGAATGGGGCGGCATAGAAATTTTATAAATAAATAAATAAAGTGCAGGTACACAAAAGAGTCTTTTCCATAGTAGCCCCACACCTCAGGAATGGGTTGCTAGCGGGTGTCCTTCAGGCCCCAACTATGCAAGATTTTAGCAAAGTTCATTGTTAAATTCATTCAGCAAAGTTCATTGCTGAAAACTTCATTGATTTTCTCTGAACTTCTCCCAATTGTGTTTTATAGGGCAATTCTGGTTTCCAGATGCAATTGTGTTTTAGATTTTACTAGTGCTGGTTTGACTAATGTTTGCTGTTTTTACTGTTAGGAACTTCACTAGGTAACTGTACTGGGCGGCCTCTTTTCCTGAAAGGAAAATCCACTACCTTTATCCCAAATAATTAAAAAGAGCCTTAAAAATCTATAAGCACAGAAGTAGAATTATGCAGATTTGTTTACTTTTCATAATGCATCCTTGTTATAAATATTGAATTCCTTGGCAAAGAATGTGAATTTCTAAACCCATAGCAGAGACATGAAAAATGCCAGAAATAGCAATGCTGTGCACTTATCACTGTTTCCAAGGCTTGGAGTAAGCTAATATCACCATGTATTGTGTGTGTAGTTTCCCAGCAACCAGGTTGCAAGTAAGAAAAAGCATCAGAAACAAAAGGTCCATTTTCTGCCTTTCCTATTCTATTTCCCAACTGTTTACAAGAACAAATGTCCCTCTCTGCAGAAGCAAAACACTTCATATCCTTCACTGTTGTTTGCACTACCTACAAGTTTAGCAATTAAAGATATTGGCATAAGGATATTATTAAATACACATTGCACTTCGTTGTTCAACGTTACAAAAGCTTAATGCAACACAGACTATTACAGCATCTCAAAATTCTAATAAATCTACCACAACACAAATGTTCCAGGCAGCAACTAACTAGGAAAGAGCATTTGGAGTCAAGTTGGATAACTCCATAAGAACGTTCATCCCGTGTCCAGCAGTTGCAAAAATGGTACATTCCAAGCTATTTGCTATTAGGAAAGGAAACCTAGGGAAGATGGGAAACAGACATTAGAATGCATGGCCCTTTGGTCTCCAACAGGGATCATAAGTTCTTATGAATAGTGCTTCACAGTAGAACTGTTAACATAGTATAACGTGTGTGTGTGTGTGTGTGTGTGGCTGCCATTTTGAATACGCTTTTTGCACTGTGCAGATCCAGTAAGTCTGGCTTATATGGGGGTTAAATAATCCTCACATCACTCATGGCTTGTTTTAGGATTATGCAAGGGTTGTTCAATTCACTGGGTATGCCTGACTGGGTATGATTGCTAAGGAGGATTATGCATGTAAGTTGGCGCCTATAGGCACCAAAGCACATCACAGGTTAAACGACCCACAATGGGTCACGGCATGTCTTCTGAACCAAGTTACTTTCTCTACTGTATTTAATTAAATGTTTAGCAAATACATCAAAAGCTTGCAAATAACTACAAGAAAACATTATGATCCCAGACCTTTAAGTATCCTTCCTTGCTTAATATTACAAACTTTAGGCCCCTTCTAATTTATTTCCTATGTCAAAACATGCCACCTACATCAGTTTGAAAAGAAGTGAGAGAAACCAGTACAAAGACCCACCAACAGCAACCTGCCCCAGCATCATACGTATGTTAGGTAAAGAAATCCTTTCTTCCACAGTTAGTCAATCTCTAAAAAAAAATCTGTTTGGAAACCAACAATGGTATTTCATCACCAGGAATTTTACAACAAGGTCAGCAAATTCAGACAGAGGAAGGTAACTGCTTTCACACCCCAGTCACTACTAGAAATATCAGCAGCTGGATTTCAAGAGCTAATTTCACATTCAGCAGATCCTAAAATGCATGGTGGATACTAGGGTGTAGCTGGAAGACATTATTATGATATTAATTACTGATTATAATTATTGCATTTTTTTTCTTAAGAAGACAACAAGCGTACCTCCATACCTTTACAAGATTCTCCTGATAAAATCCTCCTTAAAGCAAGACATTTTCACAAGATGTGGGTGCAGCAGAGGGAACGCCTAAGTGGCAGCACTGGCCAATGCAATCTGTTGAAGCTGTTTCCCAATTTTTGCCCAGAATAAAACAACTCCTGGTAGCAAGCATGGATTGAATAATGGTTCTGAAAGAAGTGCAGTTGTGAAATGTTGCTCACATTTGTACAAAATAATTACACGATGGAATCCTAACAACATCTCCAGTAACAGATGTTGAAAGACCCAAACCGCAACACCACAACAAAATCTTTCAAAGTCAATAAGATTTCTGTCAGTCTTGAAAATAGGTATTTTTCTCAATCTGATTTCAGGTGGGCTAGACAAACTGGGCTCAATGTACTATTATCAGACTTGCATGTCACTTCCAGCTTCAGATCCTCAAGACAGTTTTGCACAATTACTAATACTGTCAAGGCTGACAACCTGCCCAAAATGACACCCAGAATTTCAGAAGACTGGATCAAAGACAAACTCACAATTTAAAGGCTTTTACCTAATTCTGGGATGCAGATCTGTAGACTGAATGCTTGCTGCCTCCTGAGAGTAGGGTGAGGGGTACAGATCTGCAAAATTGCATGCCAGTCTTTATACTGTGAGTCTATGGACAGGACAAGTTTCTTTTAACCCTTCCAATATTAGATAACTCAGAAATAAAATAAGTCAAGTAGTAATTAAACAAAGATATCATTATTATTAAGAGTTGTATTTGAAGACTTGATACATTTTATATTGGCTTGAAACAACACTTCGTTTCCTCTAGGAAATAACAAAGTCATCACACAACTTTTGATGCTCATTATAATTTAGAGACCTATTTGAATTTTGTGAGGAGACAATTTAGAAGGCTAATGATCAAAGCAGCAAGAAATACCAGCAATACCAATCCCACCATCTTTGGGTCCCTGGTATTAAAAAAAAAATCCCACAGTTGATTCTGAAGGTCACCATCTTCCTCTCTGCTAAATTTACTGAACAAACAAACCTTGAAGATCTTGCATCATCGTACAATCTGCTGCTGAGAGCCTCAAAGCCAGAATGAGACTACTGCATGCTGAACATTTAGGGAAAGAAGCGAAAACACAAAGACCCCTTTTGGAACAATTCACTTTGTTAGCAAAATAACTAGTAAGAAATATATTTTCAAAGGGATTGTAGAAGGTGATTTGCGATCGTACATAGTAAAAACTTTTAGGGAAAAAAGAACAAAAATAATTCTGATGACTTGGAAAATACTCCTAGATAAATTTAAGCAAAGAGCTCCATTAACCCTGTTAACACAAGAGGCAGCAATATCACCTAACATGCTTATGATATAATATCATATTACTGGCAAAAAGCATGAATTAAAAAGGCAACTGATGAAAGAGAAAGAAGAAAATGCAAAAGCAGGGCTGCAGCTGAGCTTTAAGAAAACAAAAATCATTACTACAAAATAATTATACAACTTTCAGGTTAACAACAAAGGAAAGTGAAAATGTGAATAATTTTGCATACCTTGGCTCAGTCATCAATTCAAAGGGAAACTGCAGCCAATAAGTTAGAAGACTGACACTTGGAAGGGCAGCAAGAAAGGAACTAGAAAAGATCATCAAGTGTAAAGACATTTCATCAGAGACTTAAAGCCAAGATCGTCCACTCTGTTGTATTACCCATCACTATGCATAAGACCAAAAAGTGGACAATGAAGAAAGCTGACAGGAAGAAAATGGGCATATTCAAAGCATGGTGCTGGAGGAGAAGCTTTGCAAGTACCCTGGATTCGCAGCAAGAGGAACGAGCGAGTCCTAGCCAGATTTTGCCCTGGAAGCAAAAATGACGAAACTGACGAGGCTCGCTGGAAAGGACAATCATGCTAGGAAAGGTGAAAGGCAGAGGAGGAGGGGATCAGCTGTGAGACAGAGCACTTCCATTCAGAAAACGACAACTTTGAGTTTAGAAGAACTGAGCAGAGGTATCAAGGAAGGTCATTTTGGAGGGCATTCCTTCACAGGGTAGCCATAAACTGGAAACAGACGTAACAACAAATTACAAACAAAGGCCACCGAATGAGCAGCGGAAAGGATTCCCTGTGGAATGGGGCGCTGTGCTTTCTAGAGAGAAAGGATGGATTTCAGGGAGCAGCGATGATCTGACGAGTACACTCTCGCTCATTCATCAGTAGGGTTTCCAAAATACCCAGGATCACCACAGCCACAGGCACACAATTTGACGTTTGCCTATTCCTCTTGTGTAAGCAGCAGTATTCCTGAACAACACCACTGTTCCTTCTCCCTGCACTAAGGGCACTGATCGTCCTTGTAAATTCTGCCATCAGCTGCTACTCGATTATGACTTTCATGCCCACCTCCTTTACTCCATCACAGGAGTCACTTCCCCCTGGCTGCAATATTTAGTAGTGTGCAGGTATTCTTTTACTCTCTTGCTCAAAGCTCCGAATGGCCAGTATATTAACACGATTCTACATGCAGCTGCTATAGCGAGACAGAAGGAATATGGAGAACACTCATACTGGGAACTTAGAGCCTACAAACAGCCAACTTACCCTCCCTCTCCATTCCATTGCAAATCACATGCACAGGTCCTGTCAAATCAAATTGCAAATACATTTAGGAGGGGGGAAAGCTGTGGAAATCGATGCCTCATTCAAGAGTAAATAACTCCCCTTGCTAGGTGGCTGCACTGTTTGACAAGCATGCTAAAGTGGGCGTGGGGGGGAATACTGGCACCTTTTTACACCGAAAGTATCAAAATGCTAGATGATGCAAAAAAGAGACAACTTAAGATATATCCTTCCCATCCCACACATCTCCATGTTACTTCTGTAGGATACACTTTCCCTCTAAACAAGTTTCTATATTCCACATGCACTGCCCCGGGCTATCTGGAGAAAGGATGAGATATTTACAAGGCAAACTATTTGGGCACACACAGGCAGTCATCTTGCAGCACACGTTCTGTCGCCAGCATTGTTAATCACCAGAGCAGACTCAGGATGGTCAGGTTTGTTGCTACGATGGAAAACTAACAATTACAGTTCCACAAGCACAGCAAGGAAATTGCGCCCCATGTTCCAGTTCGAATCAAGCGAAATGCTTAAATGGCCATTATCAAATTCTGACTCTGTTAGCAATATTCACTGAACCATCCAGTACCTCATCAGTCACAATTGGAAACTCAAGCCTGCCAATGACTAAATGCTAAAGCTAAACCGAGAGCAGAATCTGCCATCAGAAATCAGAATATGAAGCAGCAGGGAGAGATCAGAGTGTAGGCGGCATATCACTTGCAATGCCTTTCCCCCCACTATCTAAAATGACTGACTGCTACAAAGAAAGTGTACTATATGATCCAAATATAACTCCCTTAGTCATATTATAATATTTTCCCCATATGTTGTTTTTAGCAGTTTCAGTTCTAGGCATTTGTTACATCTATTTTAATATTCCTATTACTACCCTGCTTTGGTGAAGATGCATCCTATTAAGTTTTTTTTTTTTTAACCAGGTTCCAAAGTAACATGCACAGGCTTCCCTAGGTACACACAGGGCTTTTCATCTCCCCTCTTCTGCAACAGTCTCTGAACCCACCAAACCCCTAAAGATTAGGGGCCTTCCCCTCCCTTAAATTATAAGTGGCTGTTGCAGGCAGGCAGGCAGGCAGGCAGGCAGGCAGGCAGGCAGGCAGGCAGGCAGGCAGGCAGCAAGCAAGCAAGCAAGCAAGCAAGCAAGCAAGCAAGCAAGGTCATCCACTCTTTGAACCTATGCATGAAAGTACTTCATGTGAACGCAGGATCCCCCTCTCAATTAAAGGACACTCAAATCGCTTGCCTGCCTCACCTGAAGGAGCAAAGAGAAAGGAGAGACACCAAAGCATTTGCCAAAATGTTGTCGTGAGGCTCCCATCTGTGCAACACCTGAGCCCCAAACACAAAGATGATTCCAAAAGCCCCTGAACTATTCACCTGCTTCTTCAGGGGGAACAGACTGAACACGCTCTATCCAGTCAGAGGAACTACCCACCCGCAGCACCTCATTCTTCTCTGGACTGAGCTTCAGTTTACCAGCCCCCATTCAGTCCATTGCCAAAGCCAAGCACCAGTCTACTCTATCCACAGCCTCAGTCCTCCTGCTGCAAGAAAGGAGAGCTGCGTGTGTCGCCAGCATGTCGATGGCAACATGCTCCAACACTCTGGATGTACCCACTCAACCATTTCATACGGATGTTAAATAGCACAGGAGCCAAAACAACCCAACAGGGATTCCTTGTTGGAAAATCCACAGAGCCAAGCAATATTCCCCAAGCACCAACTTCTACATGTGGCCCTCCAAGCAGGAGTAGAACTGCTGCAATGCTGTAATCCCCACTCCCGACTCCGGAGTCATGGGAATCTCTTAATCTTTATCAGAATCTTCCTTACCAGCAACTGCTCCCCCTTATGCAGTTCTTAATGGTTAAACATCTGATCAGCCAAATAACTTCTAGACTGGAGTTCACTGAGCAACAGATACTTCTCTTGTCTTCAGAAATGTACATAAAAAGTCTAAAAATATTTTCCTTATGTGCAGAAAGTAGAATTTAAGGAACTGTAACTCCTCAGCAGCTTTTAGACTGTGGAGGAGCTTTTAAAATCACCTGTTCCTGATAGGTGCAGCTTTTGAAAATCACCTTTTATGTAACAGCTACTAACTTTTGAAATGATTGCTCTGATGTTCTGGCTTTTTAGCTGCCAGACTCTTGGTTACAGGGATTCTTCCTTATAGAATAACCAAAACACGAGGTATAAGGACAGACGCTTCAGATGGTTCAAATAAACCAGTGGACTTTCTCAGAGAATAAAAAAGTGAAATTCCTATTAGTCATCCCTACAGAGATGCTATCCCAAAATCAGACACGTCAATTTTCCCAGCTAAATATCCATAAAACAAAAAAAGCACATCAGTGGGATACTGTATACAAGAACCAGGAGAAACTCACTCATAAAAACCTTTGTGGACTTTAAAGGACTTTAAAGGTTAAAACCAGTGGTTTAAGTTGGCCATGCAAACGAATTAATACAGTTGGTGTAAAATTGATCTAATGGGACAACAGTCTTGCTCTGATCATAGCTTGGCAGCTGTAGTCCAGTTTGAATGTAACCAGCAAATGGGGACACTCCTGGATGACACTGATGATCTGGATCTGTTTAATAAAGGATTCTGGCTGGACTTCAGCTTTAGCTGTACTGCATGATGGCATTTGTTCTTTTAATCTTTGATGAGGGCAAAATACAAGAGAAACATTGCACGTAGGATACTTTTCTCCTTTACTTTCGAAGGTCTGGGAGTTTTCATAGACAGTGAAACATGCCTGTGAAACGTGATGCAAGACAACTGAGGCTTGGAATGTGTGTGGAGAAGGAGACAGCCCACCAGAGTGCGACCACGCATCAGCATGCTACCATCAACCACAATATTCCATAGCAGTATAAAAACGCTTGCTGCACAAGCACTGACACATTTCTTTTCTATGCTCTCCAACAGCCTAAGCGCTCTACCTGGTTCACAAGATGTAACGGCTTAAATACAATACAGTGTAATATACAGGCAGGCATTTTAGCCTGATCCTTCCATAGAGCAATCCCCCATAACTATAGAAACATTATTAATCACAAGTAGTAACAAAGTGAGGTCAGGAGGATCAACATTTTGAAGCTCCTCTGAAGAGTCACCCTTGCAAATAAAGATGAATTTGATATATAGGTAACGTGTCAATTGGAGATGACATGCTCAATTCTTTAAATGCGATTAGAATATGCAGCACATACCCAGGAGAGGAGTGTGTGGGATGCTGGGTGCTTGCAGCCTTCTAGGTTCCTCTGTGGGAGTAAATGAGCCTTCCTCCATGCTTGGAAACTCTAGCAAGCCACGGGTTCCAGGCAGCTGGCCAAGGCTCCCCCCCACAGCCGCTGTCAGGCTGCTGGTGTCCACGTCTGCACGAGGCTGGTACCATGCTTCCACCTCCTGGAGAGGAAAAGTTAGAGAAGGATGCGAGAAGCACATGCAACGCTGAACCCTCCAAAACAAATTCCGGAGACTCTGTTGTTGCCTTGTGTAATGACTTTTTTTAAAGAATGAAGTGCATATATATTTTAAGAACCAGAAATACAAATCTCACATAGTCCTAACCTCAGGAGACCAAACTGATTGAAACACCTCAACGCAGCCCGGCACTGGACAGGAGCACCCCTGTGCAGCAGCTTCTTGCGTCAGGGCCTACTCACATGAAAGGCATAAAGGAGCATTAGACTAAATTGCTGCATCGACCGTCCTTTGCCTCTGCGAAGCAACACTTAGGATCAAAGAGCTGATTTATCTTTTGATACAATACCTTTTGTTTTTAAAATTCCGGTAAGCAAAAGCACTTGCCATGGAATTTCTATGGGAATAATTAAATGGGAATAAATAATTAAATCTTAATTATGGCAAGAAGCAGAAAAGCCTCCCAGAGATTAAGACTATCTGTGTCAATCGTGATCTGCCAAGGAGCACTGCACCATTAACAATCACAAGCTCAGCTAGTAACACCAGGAAATATTTATGTGAAAATTGTTTCATTACACTGCCAGCCTGCCAAACCACATTTCAGAGAAAAGAATATAATCTTCATCTCTACTTTTGAAATACCAGTGACACATTCAATGATTATTTTCTCGGAATTTTGCCTCACAAACAAGACAGCTGATCAATGTGCTGCCAGAATTTTAGTGAGATGTGTGTTTCACACCAGCTCAACAATTTTCCCATTTTATGTGAGAACTTGTTAACAGAAAGTATAATGGCCCCAGTAACAGATGTCCAGAGCACAAATTGGACCCCTACAAGCACCAAAACTGGAGTTTATTCCTCAGGTTGCAATAGTATGTATACTTACCTGACAGTAAACCCTAATGAGCATAGTGGGACTTAATTTGGAGTAAACATAAACAGAATTGCATTATTTGGACTTATAGCTATTAATAGGTTCAATGATCTCCTAGCACAGTGGTGGCCAACGCAGAGCCCTCTCTGTCGGCACGCGAGCCAAGTCACCCCAGCATCGCCCCAGCAGCCGAGCACTGGATAACAGTGCACACAGGGGCCATGCGCTTGCTCGGAAAGGAGTAATGGTTCCAGGGGATGATGTCACAAGCCACGACACATTAGCTGCGACTCGTCTGAGCTTTCGCATGGCTGGTCAGTGCGCTGCCAAGAATATATATATATTCTCTTGGACTGGCTGTTTTCAGGTTTTATTGCAGTGTTGGCAGTTTGTAATAAATACGTTAGTTCTGGGTTGCAGTTTAGGCACTCAGTCTCTACAAGGGTCATCATCACTGGGTTAGGGTTAGAAAAATGAGGCGTTCTGCCACGATTTTGATGGTTGGAATGTGTTTAGAATGGGCAGCAATGATGAGCTGTGCAGAAAAAGCTACTCAAGGACGGGTTTTTCAAAATTGCATTGTTTTCAATGGAACTTTACCCCTATAGTAGGGTTAGTGGAGTGCCCCAGGGTAGGGTTAGACCAGTGGTGATGAACCTATGGCACGCGTGCCACAGTAGGTACACAGTGCCCTCTCTATCGGCACGCGAGCCAAGTCACCCCAGCATCACCCCAATAACCGAGCATTTGGTAACAGTGCACACAGGGGCCATGTGCATGCTCAGAAAGGAGTAGCGGCGCCATGCGATGACATCACGAGCCCCAACTCATCTCAGCTTTCACATTGCCGGTCAGTGCGCTGCCAAGGATATACATACATTGGCTTGGACTGGCTGCGAGTTGTTTTTTTAAACTAAAACTTCAGTTTTCAGGTTTTATTGTAGTGTTGGCACTTTGAGATAAATAAGTGGGGTCTGGGTTGCAGTTTGGGCACTTGCTCTCTAAAAGGTTTGCCATCACTGTCCTAGCTTGTCTAACCTCTTGTATTCATAAGTAAAACTCACTAGATGCAGATTATTTTTAAAAAATAAACAAAGATAGGAATGAGGAAATACAGCCTACCAATCAAAAACGATGGCGGCAACAAGAACGACATGCTGCTTCTCATGCCTATTTGCTGCATTTAGTTTCCAAGCTTTTGTCTAGTTTAAGCTATCAAGCTGTTTATATTTTTGCATCTTATGAAACAAACTCTGGGTTAGTTTAACATGATGAAAATTTGGGAATACAAGATAGTGAGTAGAAGAGGGAATAAGAGAATTGACCAGAAGACAAGTCTGGGATCTGTAAAAGTGGTATTAAAAAAACACCTTGGCAAAATAGATTGCGGGTAGGTGGTTTTGATTCCGTGTCATGATATCTGGCCAAAATAAGTTAATTAACACCGTACAAGGGACCTGCAGAATAAACATACGGCTCAACCTCATGACGGAAAAGTAGGTCCCTCTGTGTTCAACAGGTAAGCAAGTAAGGCATGCCGCCCTAATCACTCTGTTATTGACTCTGCACATCACAAAATCCATAGCAGTACACAGAATTTGATTAATGAGACCAACTGTTGCGCAATATTAATACATGTTATACCCATACATCAAGTCTACACTGACCATTATTATAAATGAGCCCCCTTTTCACCAAAGTTTACACAGTCACGCTACAGTTGCCTTTCTCTGGATGGCCACGCAAGTTAAGGTGCAGCCTACTCTGTGTGTAGCCAGCCTGAAAGCTTACCCTCACTTGTTTTAGGGCACGTGGGGGGTTGTTGAAAGTTGGGTGATACTTTGTTACTATCACTTAAATTTATACTCTGCTTTTTTTCCTCTCTCTTGCAAGAAACCCAAAGTGATTCACACAGTCCTTCTCCTCTATATTTTATCCTCACAACAGTCCTGTGAGATACCTTAGTCTGAGAGTCACTACCTGGCCCAAAGTGAGCTGTGCACGAAGGAAAGTGGAGTAGACCTAAGCTCAGGTCTGCTGACTCACGGTCCAACACACTAACTCACCCCTATATCACTCACTCACCTCTCAACACAAGAGGAGCGAGAGGCAAGAAAAATCAGCAAGTCTCAAAAACAAACAAACAGGCCCCATCCATCTTTTCTGTTATCATCCCCTCTTTTACTGTGGGGCCAATCTTTACTTTATTTACCTATACAAGCAAACAGGTTCTGGGGCGGGGAGAAATAGAGAAGATCAGTCTCAAGAGATCTGTAGTGACGGCAGACTCTGCAGGGATGGGCAGAAAGCAATTCTGAATCTGCTGGAAGATGTCTGTATGAACTGCAGTAGATCAGCAAGGAAATCTAATGCCCAATTGCTTTAACAAAAGCAAAATCAATGAAATTACTCTCTCTAAATTATAATGCTGAAGGTAAGAAATCTTGAGATAATTATCAGCAGAAAAACTGCAAGTTCTGCTCAGATACCTTTGGCGCAGAAGTTTTTTTTTTTTTCTATTATTTCCATCAAAGAAGGGCATGAAGCGCTGGTGGCACATCTTGGACTTCTAGCAAGAAACACAGTGGTCCTCTGCACCCTGAAGTCTGCCACCCCTGCTCTAGGCTACGGTTGATGACTTTTGCAATCTCGTGACTTCAAACCCATAGAATGCAGAAGGATAAGCAGACCCAAATAGCTCTCTGTGGAAATCCAGAGTATTGAGAAGCCAGTGTTCGACCTCCAAAACTGTCTACAAGATGACTGAGTCCTCTGAGCATAACTCAATTCACTGGAGTATCTTGCTGGAGAAGGTTGTGGAAGGAAGAGACATTACTATCCATTTCGCCTTCCCCAAAAGAAGTTGCTCCAGAGGATGGGAGGACCTCCAGAACAGTGCTGTAAGTTACACAGGGAACTACAGAGGGAAGAGAGAATTAAAAGACTAATGTATTGCCACCTCTCTCCAGCAGGAGTATCTGCTGGATCTCATTGTCTCAGTAAATGGAAAGAGCTCTTCTTTTACAGAAGGGACACTCCAGACCCAACCCAGTACATTTAACATAGCTCCTGAAATCGTAAGAGAGGCTTCCTGTATCCCTAATAGCAGGGGGACATCACTCCCTCGGATTAAGGCCCATGTCTCTCTATGCAATCAAAGTGCACAAGTGCCTATTCCTACAAAACTGAGGAGACCGTGCCTGCGATGCCACAAGACCCTGACTTGAAGCCCTAACTCATTTCGTGTATTCAAAATATTCAATTTCTCCATTTCTCCATGTTCCTATGTGAATATTCCAATTACACACACACACACACACACACACACACACACACTATGCTGAGTACTCTGTGAAATTACCTGATTAATGACAGATCTACGTCTGATCACTTCTCCCAAGGAGACACCACTGGCATTCGAAATCTGGGTTACACTGCTGCTTTGGCTTAATAGCTCTTCCTTCAGTCCATGGTGAGGGGGTGTCGTTGCAACAGGCTGAAAGAAACAGATGTTTTTAAAAGTATAATCATCAAGGCTAGAAAGTTTGTATTTCATGATACATGAGACCACGGTGTCAGTATGAATATTATACTGATGTCCAAGAATACTCTGTATTGCCTACTAAACAAAGCAAGGTAAGCACAGAGTGGTACCCAAGGAAAAGGGGTTAAGTGCAAAACACAGTGCCTGAGAAGAAGCAATGAGACCAGGTGACCCCGCAAAGCCAGTGACAGCCTGTTCCAAACAGGGGCAGTATAGCCACACAGGTACTAGTATCTCAGGACTGGATTTCCCAGCATGCTGTGTGTGGGACTGCCCTTAAAGTTGCTCTGGAAGCCGGAGCTAGTGCAGAATGCAACAGCTTGGCTGCTGCCAGGAGCTGCCCCTTTTCAACATGCAACTCCTTTGCTGAAGGAACTGCACTTGCTGTCTATTTGCTACCAGACCAGATTTAAGGTTCTGGTACCAGTGTAGAAAGCCCTAAACAACTTGGGACCAAGTCACATAGTAACATGCTTTCTCTTTTACCAACCTGCCTGATCACAGAGGTCATCAGATCAGAGGACATTCTCTTAGCGGCTCCACATGAATCTATGGCCCAGCATGAGTCTACCAATAGAAAATATTTCACTGAGGCATTTCCACTTCAGTGGAACTCTGCCTCTGGAAGTCAGGCAGGCTCTCACGTTATGTTGGTTTTGGTTGCTAACAAACATGTTTTTGTGCTGCAAAGCATTCCTTGAGAATCAGCCATGGTTCAAATGCGTTTAATATATCCCTTTATCTTTCATTTTTTCACTGTTCACTGCTTCAGAATCTGTCTAGATATGAAGCAGCATATCAAAATAAATGCATAAATAAATAAATGTTTGCAACTGGGAACTGAAGCATTCACCTAACTTGACATCAGGGCTGGGAACCTGTGACTTTCCAGATGTTTTGGTAATACCTCCCAGTCTTAGCCAGCTGCAAGGAAAGATGAAGCTTGAAAGCCAAAACATCAGGAGGGTCACAAGTTGCTCACCCTGCTTTACATAGATACATATAGGTAAAAATAGAATAGCTTTATCTTCCTTTACATCAGGCCCTGCTAGTGAGCCTTTGTTCTTTTCTCATTTGCTCGCGGTCTCTCCCCACCACACCTTTCTGTAATAAAATCTTTTAATATAGCAATGTAAGCAATGCAGTTTTCATGAATATAGAACAGTAATCTCATTGCTAAGCTGCCAAACCATTCATCAGAAATTACGAATTTCATACATGGAAGCCACTAGTACAGTTACATATATCTGCATTTCTGTATAACACACACTGTTAAAAAAGACGAGCATGCATGCAGTTCTCTATCTGGTTTTCCAACCATGGGTGTTACAGAAAGGACTTTCCCCAAAGGCAGAGAGTTTACAATGTTTGAAGCAGCCCTACCCACTAAAACCAAAAAGTAAATCGTTCCTTCTCCTTACTTCATATATAAACTGAGTTTTTCCTTCACTCATTAAAAATATCAGATTATCTTGAAAAAAATAATATCCATCTATGACTTGCATATGCATCAGAAAACTTAAAGGAGAATGAAGTCTTACAAATACAGCCAATTATGCAGGATTTGTATAAGAGGGGGAATTAGCAGAATGTAGAGGAGACAAACTGTACCTGCTGAAATAACTCTCTGGTACTTAAGTATTCAGGGGTCCTCGACCTTTTGGAAGCGGTGAACGTATTCAGCATTTTAAGTTGTGGGAATGACCAAAAACTGACTGTTAGGGTACTGACAAAGATTAGAAACATCCCCTCCTGTGTGTTCATTTTTTCACAGAGAGGGTAGAGAACAGAGACTGCACTCAGAAAAAACTAGGAAAGAAAACAGAACACATCCCCCCTTCCCGATTCATACCTCCAACTGCATGGGAAGAGCAGCTGGAGGGAGGAAGCCTTCCTCCTACCAAATATTTTGCTTACCCAAAGGCCCTTGACATGAGAAGAGGCTTCCTCAATAGCATCGGCTGGGATTTTTTTGGTTTTTGCAATCGCAGTCCCCCTCCCCACAGGTCTATGGAGAAATTACGTCATTCAAGTGCATAATGGGAAGAAAGTACAAGGATGCAGCAAGAGTCTGGAGGGGGCCTTGGAAGAGGCACACAGATGCCATGTTGGGAATTCCTGTATCAAAAGGTATGGAAGCCCATGGCCTGTGCATCTGGTCAAGAATGACTTTGTGTACCAGCGCTGGAAGAACAGTTTCCAGCAGGATAATTTTGGCTTGCAGCATAATTGGTGGAGTGTGAAATGCCTTTAATTTCCACAAGCAAAAAACAGTTTCTTCATACTGAGCTTAAGTGGAATGTGACAGATTCATATGCAGAAAAACTGTTCTTTGTGAAATGGAACAAATACTGTAACGATCCATGAAATAGCACTCCTGTGACATGGAGTGATACAATTATAGTTCTCCCATATTGCATTTTGAGCCAATATATTTTAACCTTTAGAATGGTCTTGCTCAACCTGCTGCCCATCAGATGTTTAAAACTTCAATGTCTACCAGCCTCAGTCAGCATGGCCAATGGTCAGGAATGCTGGAAGCCATAGTCTAAATACCTGTGGGTACCAGGTTGGAGAAGGCTGCTCTAACTGATGCTTTCAAATGCAAGGGCTGTTCATTCAACCTTGCATTTAGGTTGGAGAGCACCCGCTGGCCAGCCGGCCCTGCCTGCCTGCCTGCCTGCCTGCCTGCCTGCCTGCCTGCCTGCCTGCCTGCCCGAGAGAGAGAGAGAGAGAGAGAGAGAGAGAGAGAGAGAGAGAGAGAGAGAGAGAGGGGGGGGGTAGAAGAACCTAAGCACAGCTCATTCTCAGAAGCCTGCCTATGATATTTTTTTTGAGCATTGTCTCCAGTTGCTTGCACAGATATGCCACAAAACTAGTTTTTGCATCTTTGTGCTTGGACAACCACCTTCTGCTATGTTCCAAGATGGCAAAAAGAAAACAAAACAAAAGACTGAATACCTACTAAAAGTTAGGGAATGTCATCCTGCAGGTTACAAATTAAAGACAGTTGTCCTGCCTCTGTAGCAGTAAAACAAAAAGAAAGTCTTCAAGTGAAAGAAACATGCAAGTGTAAGGGGGGGAGACAGAGCATGAGAAAGTGGGGACATGGGTAGCACCTAAAAAACCTGGAATACTCATTTTTCTGAAAGGATCCTCTAAATGGGGCTCTTTGCAGTCTTGCTTTCTAAGCAGCCTCCACTGCCACCCATTTCTTCCAATAATAACTTGCCATCTCCTTTACCACTTTATCCCAAACTGATTGATGCAAACTGGCAACTGTACAAAGGGAAGAGAACCTTCTAGGTCAGACCTTCCCGCACAGCACTAAATACCCACAGCTGAGTGCACTAAATTCATTCACTCAGCATTATCAGTGTGGATGGGGTAGGGGCAGGGCGAGCTTCTTTTCAAAGAGAAATCTTGGCACCTATCACAGCTGTAACCTTTGCTTCCCAGGGGGCAAACCACTCAATTTGCACGTAAGTAGAAGGGAGTTATTTCAAATAATGCCAGCCCCAGAATGGAGGACAGGAAGGAAGCACCAACCCAGCAAATCTGCTACAATGACAGGGGAACCATACCTTGTCTAGACCTCAACTGCACAGCTGTCACAAAGATTGAAACCCATGTGAGATTCAGTTTGCCTCATCCTGACAACTTTCACAAATTATCTTTTTATGTTATACACTGACACAGACTGATGTGGAACTTTCATGCTGAATCAAATATACACAAAATATTTTTGCTACCAGGTTCTGGAAAGCCTGTCACCTAATCAGGTTATTCCACTCCTTTTATACTGGGAAGGGGAGGAAGAAGCTATATAGATTTCCCCTCCCACCACCAGGAAATACGTATCTTCAAGATATCAGAGTCACACCTTAAATGTATAAAGTTGAATGATAAATGAATGTCATAGGCTGGTCCCATTTCTGCTGGTTACCAAACTCAAAACAACCCTCTGGAATGCAACTCTTCTGTTGAAACTGAACAGATGCCTGAAAATGTTAACTCTGAATACCCTTCTGCCCAAATTGAAGGAGAATCCTCTGCCCATGTAGAGCTGAAATTTCCCCTCCAAAGCCCACTTCAGTAAAGCTTCTGACACCTTCCCTGCTGCTAGAAGACAAGACCTTGTGAGACCATCTAACTGGGCAGCTGGTTCCTCCTCTTTTCACCTCTTGTGGGTCAAGGACAGGGTCTCACAACTGCTCCCCCTCCCCTCCCAAAAACCTTCCTCCCCTTCCAAAAGGCCGATTCGCACTCCCAGCCTGAGAAGCTTTACTAGGCAACCTTGAAATTTCCAAGTCCTTGCCCCCGCCAACCCCACTATTCCACCTCCTCTTCAGAATCAGAAAAATTTATCAGATGAGCAACAGGCCCACTCTCTACAATCGACATTATCTGAGTTTTCAATGCAAAGGTACACACAGGCCTGGTCTGTGCAATTGTGCAAAACAAAGAAGCCATGGCCCTGTTGCAAGCCAGTCACACGCCACTCAATTTGCCATAATATCCAAACCCAGCAAGGTGTGTTGTGACGGGTCCGTGGACAGTTGTAAAGCTTTCCTCCATCAAGCACCTGATTAGGCTGGATGACATGGCAACCTGTGCACTGTGAGAGTAATTAGGCAAACTGCACAACAAGTGTGGGGGAGGAAAAGCTTCTTCCCTTCAACACACGATTGTGTACTCCCATTAAGCATTAACAATGGTTCTTTTAGCAGATTGAGGACATGGATGCCAGTAACAAAGAACCAAATAGAATGGCTCAGCATCAAAAGTTGGCTAATTCACTACAGCCTCAGAAGCTGCCACATTAGCAACTGAAGGCAGTCAGAGAAACAACATATTCATGACTAGTTGCCAGAAAATTGTGGGGGGAGATGCTGAGGAAATGAAAGAGCAATGCAGAAGGAATATAAATATCCAAGGAGTTATGCCATTTGGTGCAAGTAGAATATTTACTTTAGTAGCAGTCAGAAACAATTGTTAACACAAGATAACCCCAAATTAATGAAACTGGAATAATCCCTCTCCAGAGATGTGTGCAATTAAGCTTATAGGAAAAAAAACAATCGGATCTTGAAATACTCTAGTAAGCAGGGGAATGAGTTCACTATAATATTAATCTGTTGAGTGGAGAGGACAGATAGCTGTGAAACTTAGTTTACCTTATTTATCTGTGCATATAACAGAAAAAATCTCCCTGATAAAAAGTTGAATGGCAGGAGTTCAGGGAGGACAAGGTAGCAGATAGTCCAGGGTTCACTGAAAGCAGTGAAGAGAAGTTGTACCAAATTTTCAAAACAAAACAGAAACATATGTCTAAGTTTGGCACAGTACCTGGAGAATACCCTCTTTAAAGTAGTGAACACAAAGCTTGAGGAAATAAGCTAGAAATCATTACATAGAAGAAACGCTAAACTATGTACATTAGAACAATATTAAAGGTTTCACGGTTTCAGAAAAACCTATAGCATGAACAAAGGGTTAACGAGAAATAGCCTTGCTAGGAGGGGAGGGTAGAGGGGGCAGAGATGCTCCTTGTTCGTTTGTTTTTCTTTTTCTTAAAGATGTGCTGGAGACAGTGGGTGAACAGACTAAAATTAAATTTAGTGAAAGAAAAGCAGGTACACAACATGGTTTGGGTACGTCCTTCAATATTATGAAATGGTAAAAGAGTAGATAGCTGCCAGTGGAACCCACCTCAATAACTGTATAAAGACTGGAAAACAGAACAAGAGGAATGAGGGAAGAGGACCATGTGGCTGGGCCCTGCACCACACGTCAAGGGAAGAGCAACATATTAGCTGGGGGAGGGAGATCCAGGTAGGAAGGGAACCTGCACTGTCAGTTTTGCTATTAGAGACAGAAACATGTCATATACTCTAGCTGACCAGGGGGTGGGGGGTCAAATCCTAAGTACTGAAGTTTTAAAAATCACATAAAACGGTTTGCCAATACTAAAGAATGTACCAATTGTGTTACCTAGATCTGTTCATCCAACAGAACAGAAAAAGAAACTCCAGGCTGACCACCAGGAAAGCAAGACTGTAAAAGCAGAACACATACATCATGATAAGCCACCTTCAAAATAAGTCAAATTGCTCAATAACCCATGTAACTCCTGACAGTTAGAGAGAAGCTGATCGCACATAAAAACAACAAGAGACATGACAGAGGGGTGCAAATATCCTCCACTTAGGAGCAAGAAACCAAATGCACTGCTACAAGATGGGGAACGCTTGGCTCAACGATGATGCAAAGGAGAAGGATCTTGGGATCCTTATAGATCACAAGCCACAATGTGATGCAGCTGTTAAAAGGGCAAACATTATTTTGGGCTGCATTAACAGAAGCATCACTTCCAAACCACATGAAAAACTAATTCCACTATACTCAGCGCTCATCAGACCTTACCCGGAGCACCACATCAATTCTGGACACGCAAGTTTTACAAAGATGCAGAAAAGCTAGAAAGGGTACAAAGGAGGGCAAAGGGATGATTCGGGGACTGGAGTCAAAGCCCTTTCAGCCTCAGGAAGAGAAGACTGAGGGGAGATATCATAGCACTCTCTAAGTACCTGAAAGGCTGTCCCCAAGAGCAAGGACAAGATCTCTTCTTATTCATTCCAGAGCGCAGGACACAAAATAAAGGCCTTAAGTTAAAAGAAACCAGAGTTAGACTAGACACCAGAAAGAATTTCCTCAAGGTCAGAGCAGTAGGGCAATGGAAGCTATTACTCGGGAAAACTGTGAGCTCTCCCTTGCTGGACATTCAAAACACATTTGGACAGTCATCTAAATGGGATGCTGTAACTTAGTGTCCTGCAATAGCAGGGGCCGAACCCAACAGCTTTCTGGCCCCTCTACTCTTCTATGATTCCATAACACTATGCAGGATCCCTCTTAATACTAGAACCCAAAGGGCTCATCTCATGAAACTTACAGGTGGGAGATTCAGGGCAGATAGCAGGAAGGACTTCTTCACACAGTACATAGGAAAACTGTGGAATTACACTCCACAAGGTTTAGTTACAGCCACCAATTTGGATGGTTTTTAAAGCAAACTGGACACATTCTTGTGCCTCACAAAAATGAAACCTAAGCACACCGATGCAGGGAAAACACAGATTGAATAAACAGATAATTGCATTTTTAGATAGGATTTTAAAAGATCCATTAGCACTAGTTGCATATGCGCTGCATATGCCAGTGTAACTGAAGCACCACTTTTTGAAGAATTAAGTACAGCCTAAAATCCATGATCCCTTCCAAAACAGATCCCAATGGACAATATTACACTGATTGGCAAAATGGGATGCTCCAGTTCATTATTCCAATCATGGTTGAGACTCTGTGTATCATATTTAAACAGAGGCTTATACACATGAACTACAGGCCAATGTGGGGATTCCATTCCAATCAAAACTTGCAATAAAGCAGCAGGACTATACCTAGAGTCTACCGAATGTTTGCTTGTATCGCCATGCAGCTGCAGATTTATATTTGGCATGTAAAGTGGAAAATGGCAAAAAAATATATCATCAGGAGCAGCAAGCTGATCCAAAGTTAAGAGCAGTCTATCCACCTAAGTCTACCCAACATACATTTTCTTATCAATCCCTAAACCTGCATTTACCCACAAAGTTAATGTTGCATGTAAAAACACATCAAACTGCAATTGATGTGAAAATAGATGCTGTAGCTTCTCTAGCTGTCACAACCGAAAGGAGCACATGGTATGATATGAGCCCAATGCAATGCATTTGGCAAGAGGATCCAGAAATGACGATTCCAAAACTGATCAGGAAGAGGAATCTAATCTAAATGGAAAATAAAATCTACTGTCAGTCCAAAAAAAAAAAAAAAAAAAAGGCCTGATGGTATAATGAAAGACCAGGGAGGCCAAATCCACCTTCTTTGATCAAAGGTTGCTTCTTTTCTAATGGTGGAGTGGAACCCCATGAAAATTTCCAGAACAAACCATCACCATCATTTCTCAACCTTTTTCCTTCCAAAGAACTCCAGAATTGCTTACATAATTCTCCTCCTCCTCTCAATCTTATCCTCACAACAACAACCTTGTGACGTAGGTTGGGCTAAGAACCTGTGACTGACCCAAAGTCTCCCAGTGAGTTCCATGGATGAGTAGAAAGTAGAACCCAGATCACCTGAGTCCCAGCCCTACACTCTTAACCCCACTGGCTTTCTGCAAATACCTGCCAGGTATAAATAAAGGACTACCACATACAACAAACAATTCAAGGTACTACATTCATTTTCAATGTAGTTGTAGTCCTCATGACTATATGGGGCCTCCTTATTGGAGGATGATTGCCTATGTCTCCCAGTCACATGGGAAGGAGGTGCTGTTACATCATGTCCTGCCTGGGGGTCTTCCAGGTAAAACCAGCTGGCCACCATGCGAACAGAATGCTGGCCTGATCCAGCAGGACCTGCCTTTTCAAATTTAATACAATATAACCCATTTTCATACTTTAAGAACAGCAAAAAACATTTTTAGGAGGTTAGGAATGAGAGACAGACTTTCCCAGGTGCCATTTCATTATTACTGGAGGAGTGAACACAACGGATGGCAGAGGCTGGAGGCAACACCGGCAAGGTCAAGATGAGCGGCCCGGCTTTTGCGGCCCTTGCCTGGCAACTCTGCAGGTGTGCCGAGAAGCTGCTGACAAATCACGCCACTGGGTCAGTATGTCACAACAAGCCACCCGCAGCCCGAGGAGGAGTCCTAGGACCGTAGGGCACTTCGTGCACGGCTAACGAACCACACGGAATCTCCCCTCCCGAGCACAGGCAAGGCGCAAACGAGGCTCATAACCCACCACTGTGGACTGCGCAGGGCTAACTCGACCCATGTGCTGCCTCCCCCCAACACGTAATTCACAAAAGCGCCCCAGTGAGCGCCCACCTTCCCCTCAAGCATGCAGCGAGCAAGTGCCTGACGAAGGAAGACAAGGGATGCGCCCACAGCAGAGCCCACTGATCCGCTGCTGATCTGTTCCCGGCTGGGAGCTGGTGGGACTCCTCCAGCCATGTGGTTCTGTGGGAATCAGCTGCTAAGTAGCCAAGCCGCAGCCGATCGCACTAGCATACAGGGGTCAGAGCACTCCTGCAGATGAAATGCTGCATGTATCGTAATTTCAGGCAAGTAATTTCAGGACGATGTACAACCTGCTGCGGACTGGCGTTTATTCGATATACTTATCCACATACATGTAATGCAAAAGAAAACTCAGAGACATTATTAGCCAAGAAAAGGCAGCAAAAGAAAAAAAATACCAATTCGTAATGAAGAAATCTCGGAAGCTTACTAGAGAACTATAAGGATATGGCTAATGTCTGCTTGCATTTTGAAAAGTTCTGTATATCATTTTAACAGGGCAGCCCTATGTATCTGAGTTCAGAAGATGCAACTGAGTCTAGGATAGTGACCTATGTCTCTAGAAAACTTAAGACAAACATAAACTAGTAAAAATCCAAAAAAGGAAAGGTTTTCAATTAGTGAGCTGCCAGAAAATAGCAGTAAGAAATAAGCATTACCAGTAGCAAAATATTTTTAAATTAAATCAGTATATCCAATGAAACTTTAAAATTTAAATCCTCTGACATGTTCCCCTGTCAATGTAGCTATTTCCTCCCCAGGAAAGCAGTGAAGATGTGTATTTACATGCTGGGGAGCACATTCCACAGGATTGATTTTGGGGGAGACTGAAACTATGGGTTTAAAAAAGGTACCCAGTGGGAAACAGGTAAATACACTTCCCCAAATGCTAATATATCCACCATTGCCACCTCTGCCTTGTCTGGGCCCAACTTCAGCCTTAGATTAGGCAAATTCATGGAGGATGGTGCTATTAATGGCTACTAGTCATGATGGCTATAGATTATCACCAGTATCAGAGGCAATATGCCCCTCAACAACAGTTGTGGGAGAACAGGAGGAGGAGGACAAGGAGGAGGGTACTGCTTGTGGACTTCTCATGGGCATGGTTGGCTAAGCAGCCTGGGCACAGCATGCCAGACGGATCCAGCAGGGCTCTCCTAACTTCACAAAGGTGCTAAAGGGCAACTCATTTGATTCTGCTTAGGCAATCAGCCAAGCTATGCACTATAAAGCAAAGAACTTATCCAGGACCATCATTTATTTTGATTTCTTGCCCATCTTCTTCCTTGAGGTCAGAGATCAATGGCACATCCATGTGAACAAGCTGGCAGTGACTCAACAACAGCAAAGTGTGTGCTTTGTAAGCAAATGGCTGAGATTCCAGAGTGAAACTCGCTGCTGCCAGTCACAGGCTGGACAGCAAACGATGTAACTTCATATAAGGCTGTTTTCTGGGTCTTTAAAGTCATACTGCCAATAGCAAGCTACGTACCTAGAAGGCCCTACACAAGAACATGCACACAGCCCATATTTATAATATAATGTTTTGAAATGTCACAGCTACCTTGTATGCACATAGATTTGTTCACAACTGGGATCACTCACGCACACCCTCTCATGCAAGCATTCGTATTTTCTTCCACCAAAGCCACCCAGGTAAGTTCTAGGCAACCGGAAGGAAGATAGTCAGTGTTCTCATTTCTCCTCCTCCACCACCACCACCACCACCACCACCATCTTACATTACATGTCTATACCGCCTATAACTGAGGCTCTCTGGGTGATTCACAACATTTAAGTAATCCATCCAGATTTCAACCAGGCCAGACCCTACTGAACATCCAAGATTAATCATGATCAGGCACTTCAAGCTATGTTGGCACCTGAAGTCCATGTGAGAAATGCCCTCATCCCAGCCAACCCCTACAGAAAGTGTAAAATGAGTGACAGCCCCTGAGACAGACAAATTGAAATGAGATTGAGATCTCATGGATATAAACCATGAAGGAATTGTAACAGAGCAAATTTAAAAGCATCTTATTTTGGCTCATGGGCAGGAGGCAACCCAACCCTTGTTATTAATAGTTCAAGGTTACATTATTGCAATTTTTACAATGTGTTATAAGTTGTTAGGTTCACTGGAGTCCAAATTGATTCACCATGCTTGAAAATTGGCAGTGAATTGCAAACCTCTTAATGTCTGATAATTGCATGTTATGCTTAATAACTGCTGTGAACATCGACAGCCGAAGATACTAATTCATACCCAAAACATAGACACGTCTAATTGGAAGCCCATTGACTTTAGTAGGCTTTCTTTCTGAACTAGTGGGTTTAAAAACAAGAATGCCAATGTGAGCAATGCTTTTCCCAGCACAAGCAAACTGAAAAAAGAAAGGCCCTGACATCACAAAATATTTTCCAACAACACAAACTCCTGCTCAACGATCCAGTGCATCTGCAACATCTTTTAAAAGTTCTCCAAAATGGGGTAGTTATTTAATGACACATAAACAGAGCAAAACTCCGTGTTTGCAGTAGTATTTTACCCAAGTAAAGATACCTTTTATCTCAGCAGGACTAGCACATCCCTAAGCCTAATACACTATCATTTTCTGCAGTATGGAAGATCCCCCTAGCCCTCTGTCTTCATTAAAGTCCCAGCTCTCCACAGAACAGTGATATGCTGATATGACAATTGTGCGCATCACCAGCAGCAGCATCCTAGAGAGTATTTGCAGATTCAGTGATTCAAAAAGTCCTACAACTCCCAGGATTCCTCAGCCAGCCATGCTGGTAGGGGAATGCTGGGAGCTGTGGGGCTTCTATTCTGCCCCAGCAGGTATAGAACAGTACCTTTAAACTGTCCACTGGTCCAGTATGACATAATGAACATACATCAAGGACGTGAACAATCCTAAAAACTACAGCTGGTAAATTTCCCCATGGATCCACTCTGTTAGTTTGCCTAACTCATCTTCACATTACTTTTTGAGAACTCACAGACAAACATGCCTGTCAGAATGATCACAACAAAATCATTCGTTTATTTACAAAGGAAGCCTATGTTCAGCAGGAAAGAACTGGAAGATGTGCACATTTTAACCTTAACTTTCCATTTTCCAAAACTAAACAATCCTAAGAATTTTTACGGACAATGTAAAAGTGTGTATGACAAAATAACCTCCCCAGACTCACTAAAGCACTCAAGGAAATTAGGCCAATTTACATGCAGCCCCACATCCGGTTAAAAGTTTCTTCATCACCAACCTCACATTGCCCCCTATAATGGGAGCATCCAGAATGTTAATTCTGTACAGATCCTGACATGAAGATAAATAACTAATAAGGTAACTTTAATATGACTAAATGACTATGAGGGGAAGGGCCTTTTTGGAGGTGGCTCTAGAATCAGCCACTCTCTCCACTCTTTCTGGTGCCAGGAAAAAAACTTTTATTTGCCCCATATTTTAATAGTTAGCATAACTTTTAAAGGACTTCTAATCACATTAACTATTTGGTATCTATTCTGTTCCAATTCTACTATACCCCTGGATTAACTTAAGTTGTGCCTGTTGTCCCCCCAACCCCCAGTTGCTATTTTGATCTATTTCTATATCTGATCTACTGATGTGGTTTTTATTGTATATATTGCCTCTTATGACTTTGTACACTGCCCAGAGAGCCACTTTTGACTAATGGGCAGTGCAGAAATCAAATAAATAAGTAAGAGAACGCATGGTCTGTTGTCAGGGTGGTGAACCGTGGGCTCAGCGGTGCTGAACCAACACCACAACCCATCGCTCAAGGCCAACCACTCTCACCCCAAGCATGGTTTAAGCACGTTGTCTGAACCCAACCGTCACGCGTTCTCAACACCCGGGGGAGTGGGGGGGGGGGAGCCCAGGAAAGCTGCTCCACCGCGAATGGGGGGCAGGGGGGGCGGGAGTGCGGGCCCTGGGGGGAAAGGGGGCCCCCCCCCCCCCAGAGGGGACAGGCAGCGAGCGGCTACCTCGGAAAAGCTCCACTTCCGAGCTGGAGCCAGGAGAGGAGCTTGATCCGAGGAAGCCCTGGGAATGCGAAGAGTGCCGGGGGGGAGCAGAGGCTCGCACTGGGGGTCCCTCCTCCGCACGGTCCCCGAATGGGAGGCATGGGGGGCTGAAGTGCCTCAGACCCCGAGACCCCCCGCGCCCCCATACTCACAGCAACTTGGCCGGCCTCCTCCTCGGGCCCGTCCATGGCCGAAGCGACTCGGGGGCAGCCAGCGGCCTCTCCGCGCGCCCCCCACCCCCCGCGAGCAGCCGCGAGGCGAGGCGCATGCGCCCCGCCGACCCGCTTTTTCCCCTCGTTGTTAGGGACTCGCTCTAAGGGAGAAGGGGCGGGGCGGGGCGAGGGGCCGGCGCGCGGCGCGGCGCGCTACGAAGACGTTAGAAAAGAGGGAGCAAGGCGCGGACGCGCGCCCGCGAGGGCGAAACAGAGCGAGCGAATGAAAGGGCGGGGCGGGGCGCTTGCCCGCTCCAGAGCCAATGAGCGCCGCCGCTGCTCTCGCCGCACGCTCCCATTGGGCGAGCGCCTCGCGAGGGTGGTGCGGGAGCCGTTGGAAGGGAGGGCAGGCCGAGCTCTGCCCGGACCCCCCACCCCTCGCTGGGTCCTCCGGCCCGGACCGGCGCTGTGCTGCGCCCGCAGTGGCCGAGCGCCGCGGCACCCTCGCGCCCATGTTCCCCAGCAGCTTGGGCACGCAGGCGCCCTGAGGACTAGTAACCGTGGCCGCCCGGGCATTGGCTCCGTTCCCTGAGGCTTCCGCACGGGTGGCCATCAGCGAATGCCCTAAGCCCGCCCTTCCTTGCCCCTTCATTGTGTTACCAATTGCAGCACCCCAAAACACCCCAAGGGTAATTGGCCAGAGAAAGGCCCCAAAAGTAGTTGGCCAGAGGAAGGCCACATAGTAAAAACACCACAGTTACACTGTCCCAGCAGGGAGGGGGGATAAAAACAAAATGAACTTTGTGTAGAAGACCTTTTTATTCAAACGTCATTTTAACTGTTAATACTATTTATTTTATTCTTCGGCCAGGGCGACTTATTTTATATTGTCAACTTGTTTTATATTTTATTGTATTATATTTTAATTGATATATTTGTGAGCCGCCCCGAGGCTTCGGTGAATGAGGCGGCATAGAAATTTTCTAAATAAATAACCCACAGCTAACACGCTAGCCTGACCTCGAATACGGTAATCAAAGGGACAGTGGAAACTGGTTGCAGCCGCCATGGAAGTTGTAAATGTGCAGGGAGTAAGAACATGGCAGGCCTGTGTGAATCTCGAGCGGATAAGAAATAGGCATGGGAACTGTCTGGTCCTTGGCAGAAGAAAGGACTCACGGGAGGGGTGCATACATTGCTGTATCGATGCATTAGATGTGTGTTAGGTGACCTAATCGGTTACCTAGGGTATAAAACGCATGTACTGGGGTGCAACTTTTGAGACACTGCTTTGGGCTGAATGTCCCCTTTTGTCTCCCTTTATAGTGCACTAGAATAAAGCTGATTTTGGCTCCAAGTCTCGTCTCAGGCTCTGTTTGGCTCAGGTCTGGGGTCCACCCAGGTTTGCCCCAGCCGTTGACTGGCTCAGTCCAGTCACAGTTTTGGCGCCCAGCATGGGACACCGAGTGAACTAAAGGCGAATTTTGCCTAAAAATTCTTAAGCCTCCTCCCCCAGAGAGCCTCTTTTCGGACGGGTGGACGACCAGCATTAGAGAGCTCTCCCTCAGCATTTGGGCTGCGGCAAATTTGGCCGGAAGCCTCCACCAGCTGTGAGCAGGGCTTGAGGAAAGGGTGGCTGAGAGGGAAACGAGACCGAGAGAGCCAACCTGGACAAGACAAGGAGCTCCCAGGTAAGAAAAAGCCTCTGGTAAAAAGAGTTAACTGCTCGGGGAAGACCCGGTTCAAAAAGAGGAAAAAGAAAAGGGTCTCCGGTTAGAGGCCGGTGCTGCCAAGAGGTCAGCAAGTTGCCCTCCCCTGTCTGACGGCCGGTGACTCCCGAGCTGAGTTGAACACTATGGGAATAGGCGAGTTCGAGTAGAATCGGGGAGCTCCTTGGGCGGAAGGGGGTTGTTTTGGAAACTCTTTTTGGTATATTACCCCGGTCTGAGTCCGGGGGGAGCGGATCCCGCCTTAGCGCGTGAGCACTTTTGACCAGGGATGCCTGGCAGAATTGGTGGAAGGAAGATCAGAGAGGTCTGCTGAAATCCTTCTACAGGTCTTCTGGGGAACGCTCAGCGCCCATCACAGGACAGGGTAAGTCACCCCAAACAAGTACACCCTTGAGTTGCATTCTAGATAACTGGGATCGGTTTAAAGGTGATTGTATTTCAAAGAGGGAATTACAGGAATATTGCAGTTCTCTTTGGCCCCAATGTAAATTGGATGGGGGAGAAAGGTGGCCACCGGAGGGGTCGGTTGATTTCCAAATCATTTTGCAGCTGCAGCTTTTCTTCCGACGAGCCGGCAGGTGGACCGAGCATGCTCATGCGAAAGCGTTTGTAACCTTGAGAGAGAGCCCAGATTTGCTGGAAAAATATGGGCTGATGGCTACTGGGATCCCTGTCCCTAACCACTAACTGCCCCTCCCACACCAGGTGAATATTCTCGGCCAGATCCTTTTGCCCCTGTACTGGACATGGGCATTAAGGCAAATGGGAGGGATGGCATGGGACTTGTCCCCTCTACCCTTCCGAGAGCCAGCGAGGGGGGACCGTGCCAGAATAAAAATGCAGCAGAGCGGGATAAGGGACTGCAGTCGCCAAATCATGGCAGCTGCGAACAGCCGCTGGCTTGTCTTTTGGGAAATGGGAAAAAGTTCGAAAGAGATTCCATCTCAAAGAAAAAGAATCTAAATGTCTACTGTAATTCTATTTGGCCCCAGCATCAATTGGACAGGGGGGCAAAGTGGCCACCTGAAGGGTCTATTGATTTTCAGACTCTTTTCAGAACAGTTTCAACTTTACTATCAGCATACCGGTTAACAGCTTGAACTCCCGCGCAAGCGTTTGTTACACCGACAGTCTGAACTTGCTGGAAGAGTGCAGACTGGTTTCCACTGGGGGAGGACAGAAAAGAAGAAAGAGAGTAGAACTCACTCTCTCCCTTCCAAAAGCCGGCAGCGCAGTGTGGGTATGGGCTTCGGGTGGCGGGGAGCTGTGGGGATTCTGCCCCCATGCCTGGGTACAGTGGCAGCTTTCATGGCCAGGAGGGCATGAATGGGTGGTTGAATCCTAGCCAAATGGCTCCAGTTTGGAATCACCAGCCCTTCAGTCCTTCAAGCTGGCTACCTTTGGGATCCAGAAAAAAAAAAAAAGGAGGGGTTTCTCAAGCTAGCAAGTTGCTCCCTCACTCCGAGAGACGATCAGCTTGCCATGAGGACTCTGTCCAGCGGTGCTTCGATTGGCTGCTCTTGAGAAAGCCATAGACCAGCCAGCCTCATTGCCTGAGGTCTGGGGTGGTCAAAGGTCTTGGGATTTGCTGTTTAAACTCTCAGCGCTGCTATCTGCTTTCCTCTTCCTCTTTGTATGTGTGCTTGTCTGTGCATGTGCTCTTTTAAAATCCCTCCACTTCTTTCTGTTTGTTTTGTTCAGTCCAGTTTCGTTCCCCAAGCACTTGGGTGCCTGTGCACTAAGCATTGTGTACAACTCCCTGAGAATGTTGGCGGGGGGGGGGGGGG
>NW_025335568.1:2854686-2867197 GCF_004798865.1 Varanus komodoensis | reverse complement strand
GAAACAGCTAAGAAGATGCATAGTGAAAAAGTAAATGCACCGAAAGACAGCCTGCAAATGGATCTGATGGCAGTGGCGATGAAGGCAGCTCTGCAGCACAAATGGGGAAAGGCAGGGAGCGACGGAAGGTTCCAGCGCCTGGAGTTTCATAGGTGAGGAAGGAATAAGTGTGTGATGTGCAAACAGGAGCGACACTGGAACAGAGAATACCCCCAGAACAAGGCCTGGGCTGTCATGGCTACTTTGGAGACTGGGGGAAGAATAGGGAACTCATAGAAAGAGTTCCACATCACCCCCACAACCCCAGGAGAGAATGAAGGTGGGAGATGAGGACATGGATTTCTTGGTGGACACTAGGGCAATCTTCTCAGTTGTGACTGTCCCAATTGGTGGCGGGGACACAACAGGGATCCTGGACGACGGGGGCACAGGGCATCAGGCCACCTGCTCAGTTGTGGGGCCCATGGAGTGCTTCCTATGAAACTAATTCTTTTTGCCTTCAAATGAGAATGCCAGGATGGGACAAAGAGCCAGCTGTGTTCAACCACCCTCTCCCAGGGGAGGAGGGAGTTCACCCATCTTTCTCAAGCACTGGCTACGGACTTGTCTGAATGGACTAGAGACTCTAATGGTGTTTTTACTGCAGTATGTGAACAATCTTTTAATTGCCGCTGAGGCCACAGCCCAGTGCACATCTGCTGGATTTCATTGGGTCACTGAGGAGAAGATGCAAACCTCACAAGAACAGGTGCAGTATTTGGGGTTTCTGACTTTCAAGGGGGGGCGGGGGTGGAACACCAGCTGCCTCAGGAGAGGAAGGAGGCAGATTGTCAAACTTCCCCAAAGCTGTAAATGCAGGCTTGGAAAACTGGCAGTCAGAGCTTTCTTGGGGCACGCATGGCTGCTCCTCAGCACCAGGGCAACTCCTGGCATGGAGGTGTGAGGGGGGGGGGGCTGGGGCTGGTTCTCTCCAGCACCAGTCCTGGCAGGCACCTCTCTCCACCCTTCTGTGACGCTGGCTAGCTGCCTGGCATCGCTCCTTCTCTGAGGCCAGGGCAGCCATGCTGGCTGCCCGGCTGTGCCTGGCTAACTGCCTGCCTGCAGTGGGTGAAGCTGCGGCCACTGGCTGGTTGCTGCCTGCGGCTTGCAATGGCACAGGGGAAGGGGGGGCTGCCGGCTTACATCAGCCGACTCGCCTGAGTCTGGACTGCCTGGAGGTCATTGATGCAGTGGACGGACCATGCCCAGGTGCCCCTCGCTACACAGCAGTGAGATCAGAGGGAGTGCCTACGTGGGGACACTGCACCCGGCTGAGGAAAGTTCCAAAACCACGCAGAGACCGAAGGACCGTGGAACCTATGGAGGACCTGAAGTTCCTGCTCAAACACCAACCCTGCAAGGGAGGACCAGTGGAATAACAGGCCAGGACGAGAAGAAGCTGACATCAGGATCAGCCAAGGGCCCGCAACTGGAGGGGGCAAGGGAGAAGAGCCCTGAAGAAAAGCAGCCGATCGGGGACCAGGATCGGTTCCCGGCTTGAAGACTGAAAACAAAGAGACCTGCATTTGCTATCGTTAAGTAGCCTAGATAATAATGCTGAAGGGAAGAGGGGGAGTTTCTTGGAGTTGCTACTCTGGCTGTCTCTGTGTACTTCTGTTAATTGTGTTACTCCCTTCTACACCAGATGTCCTTGTCCTTGTGGAAAGAAAACAGTGGACTTCCTCATTGCTAAGTGTTCAGTCTGAGAGGACTGGCTCAGTGTGCAATAGAATGCTTCGGCTTCAGTAGTGCTGGTGAAAACCCAGCATGGATTTCGTACACCTGGAAATGTCACATGTCTAGATGCTAACCAAAGACCGGGTAACACTGACATGCAAGGTGCAGAAGGGCGGGCACTGCCATCCCAGATCAGCCAAAGGAGAGTAAAAAGAAAATTCATGCTTGGCTTAAAAAGGATTCCATAGGTCCCTGGGAAAAACAATCTCCACGTGAGGCCACTACCGGCAAGGGCCACTGAGGTGCAGTGGTCTAGTTTGGTGGTGGTGGTGGACTGGCAACATCTCTACAGCCCCCAAGAGAGCAACAGGCAATTGGCACAAGCTGGAAGAGGCCCCTGTGTGTGAGGGAGAGTTTGGTGCGGTGGCCAGCAGGTAGCTTCATCTTTGCTAAGCTGGAAAGGTCCTGCCTGCACCTGGATGCGGAGGCTGCCTGCTATGCATTCTTCACACAAATGGGGCTGGTACGTGCCAACTGGTACAGCCTGGGATGCACACTCTGAGTGCAAGAGAACTTGGTGCTGCCAAAAGATGGAAGCCAGCAAATATGCCTAGCTCTGTGGCCCACATTGGAAATAATTGGCAAATACAAAACTCCACAGGAGGAATCTTCTACAGGGGATCT
Source organism: Varanus komodoensis (assembly GCF_004798865.1). NCBI lineage: Eukaryota > Metazoa > Chordata > Lepidosauria > Squamata > Varanidae > Varanus > Varanus komodoensis. Next base: position 2,864,797 of record NW_025335568.1, on the reverse strand, counting down.
CTGGACTCAGCCTCACAACACAGGTATGCCTTCCAAACATGGAAACCACCTTGGGACCCATTGGGTTAGTAGCCAAAAGGCTTTCATGGCTTTCCCTACAGAAGGATGGGGCACTGGATACATTGCCCCCAACCTCCGAATTACTGCAGAATTCCCCAGGGGCGCTTGCCCAAACTGCAGAGAGGTAGTTCAGACATTGGTGGAAGACATTGCCAAAGCGGGGTAGGCGACTCATTTCTCTGTGCCATCCTTCCGCCAGTTGGGGGTTTCTCAAATCACCATGACATTCGAGTGCAGCCTCTGCATTCTCTGTGTTTCTAGTGAAACAGCTGGTGCCATTTCAGACATACAACAAAGTTAGCTCAACTTCAGCAACTTGCCATACAAAGTTGCTAGACACTGCATTGTTCGCAAGCCAGGACAGGGTCTGCAACACTTGTAGAAGACAAAACTGTTTGTTTAAAGCATCTCATTCAAAAGCTCAATGCTTTACAACCTGCTTTAAATTTCATTCTGGTAAAAGTGAATTGGGAGGACTGTTGTTTTGGTTCTCCAACTGAGGCTGGCTATAAAAACTTGAAACTTTATGTTTGCTTTTTTATGCTTTTCCTCCTTATTTTGCTTGCTGTTGCTGACAGTGTTTGTCAACAATTATTTATTCTAATATTTCTCAGACTTGCACATGGTAGGCATGTCATGAGCGGGGCCAGCTGGGGCCAGGGGTCAGACTGGATAACCCAGGAGGCCCATTCTGTTTCTATGCTTCTATGTTTTTCTGTTCAAATGGCCCTCACCTGCCCCAGCAGTCTGCACCTTCAAGGCAAAGCTGCAAAGGCTTAGTAACCTACCTCCCTAATCAAGAGGAATCTGTCTTTTAATAACAAGATTCCTTTGAAGTGGGAAACTGTTACCAATTGCAGCATCCCAAAACACCCCAAAAGTAATTGGCCAGAGAAAGGCCCCAAAAGTAGTTGGCCAGAGGAAGGCCACACAGTAAAAACACCACAATTATACTGTCCCAGAAGGGAGGGCGGATAAGAACAAAATGAACTTTGTGTAACCCACAGCTAACAAGCCAGCCTGATCTTGAATACAGTCATCAAAGGCACAGTGGAAGCTGGTTGCAGCCGCCATGGAAGTTGTAAATGTGCAGGGAGTAAGAACATGGCAGGCCTGTGTGAATCTCGAGCGGATAAGAAAGAGGCATGGGAACTGTCTGGTCCTTGGCAGAAGAAAGGACTCACGGGAGGGGTGCATACATTGCTGTATCGATGCATTAGATGTGTGTTAGGTGACCTAATCGGTTACCTAGGGTATAAAACGCATGTACTGGGGTGCAACTTTTGAGACACTGCTTTGGGCTGAATGTCCCCTTTTGTCTCCCTTTATTCTATAGTGCACTAGAATAAAGCTGGTTTTGGCTCCAAGTCTCGTCTCAGGCTCCTTTTGGCTTGGGTCTGGGGTCCACCCGGGTTTGCCCCAGCTGTTGACTGGCTCAGTCCGGTCACAGTTTGACGGCCCTTTGAGCTGCCCCTATTATGTCTCCCTCTTCAGTTTCTCCAAGCCAGGCGTTGATTTGTACTCTGCTTCTTTTTGCTGATTTATTAATTTTAATTAATTATTATTTAATCAAATTTAATAAATAAATAATACCACCTTCATAAATAAATAAAATTTATTAAGGGCCTTCTCTGCAGTGGCACCCCAACTTTGGAATAGACTCCCCAGAAAAGTGCTCCTGGTGCCAATACTTTTTTCATTTCAGTGCCGGGCCAGAACATTTTTATTTTCCCATTATTTTAAATGTTCGTAGAGTTTTAAGATTGGATTTTATCTATTACAATTTGGATGTTTCATCCCAATTATTGTGTTACTGCCCTGAAACATTGTGAAAGGCGGGATATAAAAGCTAGAAGGAAGGAAGGAAGGAAGGAAGGAAGGAAGGAAGGAAGGAAGGAAGGAAAATATCCATTTAATGCTTTTGTATACCATCTCATAGCCATGTGACTCTGTAGGCAGTTTACATTATAAAAACCAACAGCATAAAACATCCTAACATACAGTTTAAACAATTAAAGCCAGAAAAGCAATAACAACATAATAACACATCAGGAACACCAAATAATAGTTCAACAACAGATTGGAACTATCCCAAATTAATCTAAAATTTATATTAAAATATAACTAACATTAAATTACAATTAAAATTATAACAATTAAAATGCCCCTTGAATAAAAACATTTCAGTCTTGCGCCGAGTATGTATAAAGGCGGCGGTGCTTGACAAATACCCCTGGGAAGTCAATTCCATGGACGGGGCGCCACAACTGAGAAGGCCCTGCCCTGGGTAGCCATCCCCCTAGCTTCCTTTAGAGACAGCCCCCATAGCAGAACCTCTGATGACAATTTCAGGGCCCAGGTAGGCTTATATGGATGAAGATGTTCTTTCAGATATTCAGGTCCCAAACCATTTCTGTGTTCATTCATTTGCCAGCCTCCGTCACAAATCTTCCATCCGGAGCCCTGAAGCTCAGGTAGGCCACCTGCCCCACAGCCCTGCTGTCCAGGGGTATCTGCGGAAATGAAGGTGTGGGGCCCTGAGGCCCAGCTGTGTCTAACATCCTTTGACAAGCACGGTTTTGGCCCCCAAGTGTATCTACTTATTTGGGAATAAGGGGCAATTTTGTAGAAAATGAGATTATCTATTAAAAGTAAAAATACATTGGAAAAACTGATTTTCTGCAGTCCGCACCAACACTCCCACCTCACACCCTGAGACTATTTTAATTCGGTGATGCCAATCAACTTTTCTTTCATTAGCTCCTGCATTAGGGGAAGGATTTTGTTGAGGAAAACAACTGGATAGGAAACTTTAACCCCCACTTCTACCCACACAAAGTGGTCTAGGCCCAGATTTGTGTGTGTGTGTGGGGGGGGGGGTGGAATTAACTGTGAGAGGCAGTGTGGTGCAGTAGTTAAGAGCGCGGGACTGTGACTCAGGCGATCCAGGTTCTGGTCCCCGCTCAGCCATGGAGCCAACTGGGTGACTCTGGGCCGGTCACAGGCTCTTGGTCCAACCTGCCTCACAGGGTTGTTGTTGTGGGGATAAGATGGAGGAGGAGAGATGATGTAAGCTGCCTGGAGCCCTTTGAAGGGAAAAGGCAGGATGTAAATCGAACAATAAATAAAAATAAAAACAGAAAAGTTTGTAAAGGTTAGAATCAGCAACATGTTATGCATTTAACACTTACCCAGTTCAGCTTACCTGTTCCTCGCAGCCACTTCAAATGGTTCATACCATGTCTTCAGCTGGCCGTTCTTTACCCGAGGTGGTGCTGGACTCCCACATCTTTCGTGGGGAGGCAAGAGTCCCTGGGAGGCCCTCTGCCGTGGGTACCAGCTGAAATGTACCTGGTTCTCTGTTGCATCAGATTCCCTCCACACCTGTGCCAAAAGCAGCCTCCCTTTGAATCGTCCTGCCTTTTTTCCTAAAGTCAAACACTCTTCTCTCCCCTGCCTAAGCACCCCTTTTGACACCAGGTATATTTTTAAGAGAAGTGATCCTTTAAAAATACTTCTGTAAATTGGCATATGGTAATATGTCCTCTTTTTTGGTCCTGCGGGCCTGTAACCTGGATCTTTTCAGTTTCTAGAACCAGCCCTGGTTGTTACCATTAATGAGCAAATTGCCAGCCGCCATGGCAAAGCTCTTGACACGTGCACAGACGAGAGATCCAAAAACATGCCAGTTCTGCGCAGCATCCTGAGAAACCTGAAGGCGGGGGGAGGGTGGTTTTGCACAGAGATGGGTAGAAATCGCACTGTGACCGTCTAATGGGCTAACCGGTGCCTGCCGGTTACTGGGATCCTGGCGAGGAATGCTGACCATGTGGGCCATACCCAGATCCAGCAAAGCTTTTCTTTTGTCCGTAAGAACGGATGCAGGCTCAGGTTCCCTTAACATGTACCACTCAAAGCGATCCAGAGCAAGCATTCTTGCTGTGCACATTTCACACCATCTTCCCCAGCCCCCATCATGACCACGCTCCGGCCAGGCTCTGGGGATAACGGGTGTTGCAGTCTGGAGGGCGCCAGGCCGGCGAAAGGGGATTTCCAAAGACTCCCTTGTCCCCTGAGGGGTCCTTGATGCAAAGGGGCTAACGGTGCGAGCCGGGAGTCCGCCGAGCTGTGATGCAGGCCACCTTCCGAAACGGCTTTCTGTCGAACAAGGCGAGGTGCGTATCATGCCATTCCCTGCACGTTATGTAAGCTTGGTTGCTCCCGGCAGGATGTTGGCAACAGCCTATTTTAAATCTTCCCACATGACTGCGTCTCAGTGCTCCAGAAAGGGAAAATAAAACATGGTCTGTTCAGATTCCGCATCGGTGATGCACGGACAAATTCGCCTCTGAGTTTGATTCGGGTTGGCATGATGATGGCCGTCCCTTCAAACCGCACATACGTGGGGCCATTTCAAGATCTTCCTGCAGAGGAAAGGACTGAAGGCTCCGGTCCCTCCCCAGTCCCTCTGACCGCCATTTTCAAAAGGTACCATTCATGGCAAAGCAGCTTCCAATGGCTACTCTGTGATTATGAAATCAGTCGTTTTAATAACCTGCCAGTCAGATGGGAACAGGCTGTTCTTCCCAGTGTGGGCAGGTTTAAAAATAACACGAATTGTGTGTTGAATGAAGACAGCATGGTGGATCTGACACGAGAGGGGAACACCAAGAGGCAGCAGCGCTGGGAGCAGGTAGAACCCAGGTGAATGGGGAGAGCGTGCGAACCCCCCCCCCCAGCCGGTTGTGATTGATCCTGGCCTGCCATGCAGCCTGTGCTTGAGCCTTACCTGCACTTCTCCTGCTTCACCAGATGCTGCACTATGAATCTGCAGCGGCATGTTGCCACGTGGGAAGCAAGCCGCCACCGCCACCCCATAAATCCAACAGCACTCTGGATACCTGAACACGGCACTCCCCAGCTGCTGTGTTGCGATCCAGCCCGATGTGGCAGCGACCACACTGGGGAAGCCTGTTTTGATAGCTACATCCAGATAGACAACCTGGTGCTTCCAGATGCTTTGACTACAACTCCCATCATGGTGAACATGGGCCATGCTGGCTTGGGCTCACTGGAGCTCTGTCTCCAATTGTCAGGCAAGCGCTGTGAACATTTATGATGGTTTTGCTTGCTGTTGCCCTTAGATGCCGTCAAGCCATCTCCAGATTATGGAGACCCCGTGAATGGAAGCCCCCCAAAAGGCCTGATCCATGACAGCCCTGCTCAGCTCTTCTAAATTCCAGGCTGAGCACTGGATTTTCTCTAGTTCCTCCATCGCTGCCGTTCCGAGGCTTCTTTGCTTGCTACCGATTTAAGAATGTTTCCAAGACTTGGCTGAGGAGGTAGGAAGGTAAGAAAGTCCCACCAGAAGACACCGAAGTGGGTCCATGCAGAGTTATCAGCCTTTTTTTAATAATAAGTTTTATTCAAAATTTTAGTCCTAAAAACAAAGAAAAACTAAAAACAACATCAATCATCAGAAACATCAAGCCTGCTGGGTCAGCCCCCACATTTTTTTTCCATTTATGGTAAGATAGAAACATCATCTATACGAAGTCCCGTTTCTCTAGCCAATAATAAAAAGAGTCCCAAGTTTGACAGCGTTATCAGCCTTTTATCCCAAGAGGCCGGCCAGAGGTCCCTGGGAGCCCACGGAGACGGGGAAACAGGTGTGTGATGGATATATACATGCACATGGTTGCTCAGCAGAACTTGGACTCATAGGAAGGCGCCTCTGACACTCTTTTCATAGCAGGAATGCTGATATCAACACACACACACTTCCCTGTTAGCTGGGAGTGGAGGGATGAGTCACAAATGCAAAGTTGTGGGGGTGGCTGGTGTGGACCAGGTGGTCAGGCCCCAGGAGACATAGAGAAGACCTGCTCCTGGAAGAGATGCAAGCTGCTACATCGATGTGCTGACATGGATAGATGCAGATTTTTGGACACTCCCCAGGAATGTGGCTAAGGAGGCTGCCACAATGAGACCCGCACGCCAAAATTTGCAACCGCACCACCGCATGTCAGCCAGCCATCATATCTATACATGCGTTTGTGTAAGTGGTTCTCTATCCATTTTGGGTTGGAGGTCATGTTTGGACTATTGGGACTGTGCTGGGCACTCTCACAAAACGGCTGCTTCAGGGAAGGCAGAGCTGGTCACCAGACACTCATTTCCAAGAAGACAAACCAGTGGGGCAAAAGAAAAATAATTTGCCCAGGAACCAAGGTACAAGACCCAGGTGGGGAGCTGAGCTCCAAAATACAAAGGCGCTGTTTTGAACCCAAATACAGTGGCACTTGGAGGCATCATGCCAACTTCCCAGTATAAAATAAAACTCAGGAGGGGCAAACACCAAGGCACACCTCGGGGGGGGGGGGCACTGGTACCCCCCCGGGGACTCCAATTTGAAAAGAATAAGATGGCTTCTACAGACAGCCCTCAAAAACAGTAGAAAGTCAAAGGCCTAACTTAGCAATATTGTGTCAAAGCTACTCATTCAAGGCCACTTGCTCTGTTTATTACATGATCAACCTCCATTCATGGCTTGTTGTTGCAGAAATATGTTTTCCTGGCCATTCACCAACAGCAATGGAGTGTTGCCATATTAGTCATGCAATTAATTTTTGCATCTCTCCTGCACTGTTTTGTTCTCATTATGAAATCAGTTTCTTTCTTTTCTTTCTTGTTCTCCTTCTTAAAACTAGTCATATTTTTAACTAGCACTGCTTCTGTAAAAGGGGTGGGGGGCGGGAAGGGAATTAGAGACTCAGAGGAAGGGCAAGGGCATTGCAAATTAATATTTGATTAATTGCCCTTCCTTTCCTATATATGTGGGAATATAATACTGTAGTTTGCTTTGTCCTCTCACCCATCCAAGCACTCAAAGGTCAGATTCCCCAAACTGCCAGCTTCTTCAAAAGAAGAGTCCTTCCCAGCGATGTATACAGTGGACACCAGGGTAAGAACTTCCTCTTCCAGTGGGTGTTTAACCTTTAATCTGTCACTTGACTCATTTTACTATGGCCCCTCATGGGTTTTAATACATAGAAGGATAGAAACAGAGTGAGTCAAAAGGGGCTCCTGGGCCATCTAGTCTGACCCCTGGCTCCAGCCGGCTCCGCTCATGACATGCCCACCATGTGCAGGTCCAGCCTATCCTTGAACACCCGCACCGATGGGGCTTCAACCACCTCCCGGGGAAGCCCAATCCACACCCTCAGGGTCCCAGCCATCAGGAAGCGCTTCCTGGCATCCAACTTGAACCCTGGTTCCCTGAGCTTTGCTCCATTGGAGCGCATCCTGCCTTCCTCTGCAGAGGAGAACAGGTCTCTCCCCACCTCCGTGTGACACCCCTTCACATACCTGGATGCCGCTAACAGGTCCCCTCTGAGTCTCCTCTTCTCCAGGCTGAAGAGACCCAGGTCCCTCCTTTTACAACTGTTAATGTTTAATATTGAATCATTTTGATATCATCATCTAATCAATTGGTCAATGGTCACCCCTCCCCATGGCCACGTCTTCCTCCCTGACCTGGCTGGCTCCTCCAACCTGGCCACAGCACCCACTCATCTTCTGCATCCCCGGGTTCCTGCCCCATGGTCCTCCGGATCCTTTGAACTTCAGCTTCCAGAACCTCCTGCCAGCAAGCCCAACAGTCCGGAATCCTGGGAGAGAAAGTTCTCAACATCTGGCAAGCTGCTTTGTGATATCTTTCCGTGAGCAGAGACAGGCAGCCTCTGCCCTCAAAGACTCACAGAATCATAGAAGAGCAGAGTTGGAAGGGGCCACAAAGGCCATCGAGTCCAACACTCCGCTGCTGCAGGACACCCATTTACACCTGCCCAAAGTCCAGTCCTGAGATTACTAAGTATCAGGTCTCAGTGCCCTCCAGCAGCACTGGACTACAGCTCCCAGCATCCTGAGCCAGCAGAGTTGTAACCCTAAATCCAACCCATCTAGAAAGCACCAGGTTGAGAAGACTGTTTTAGACTCTTGGCATCAGTTAATACAAGTGTGTTAGGGTAGGGGTCCCAATCCACTCCTTCCTCACAGCAAAGGAACAACCCCCATGCAACATGCAGAGGTGGCTTTCCTAGAAGAGAAAGCCACGCATGTGGGGCTGCCCCCACGTGATCCGGCAGGGCTCCCGTGCCTTGGACAGTGGGCCGTGCAAGGTCTCTGTCGCATGACAGTCCTGCACTGGAACGGCAAGGCACTCTGGCCCGGGGTGCTGGTCCGTAGTGGGCCCCCTTCAGTCCGCACAGAATGGGATGTGGCACAAATCCTGCTCCTGCAGGAACATGGCGTCTGGAGAGCAAGCGGAGGCGCCAGGAGAGAGCTCAGCTCCTCGGCAGGTGCGCACCAAGACGGGGAGCCTTCGGGTTCCCAGGTGCTGAGCTCTGAAGGGCACGGGGGCAGAAAGAGCCCCCAGAGGTGCACGTTCCTGGGGTGCAGCCCTCTGCACTCATGGATGACTCGGCCATGCTGAGGAATTCTGCAGCAGGGTCACCGTGCTGTTGAAACAGCGCTTTACCTTTGCAAGAAAAAACACACTGAACGTGTACAGGTTTGGGGAGCTCCTGTCCGGCCTCACAACAAAGTCTATTAATCACGGTGTGGCATGAATGTCATGGAAGTGATTAAAAATACAAGCCAGGGAGAGCCAGAACGCTTCTTGATGTAATCGGAATTTTAGGTCTCGCCCAAGGATCACCTGGTAAAATCTCCACAGTCCCCACAGAACGCAATATCCTCACACGCGCTCTTTGTCAACCCTTTTCATCGTCTCTCACCTTTGTTTGTTGCACTGTTGCTTCACATTCTTGTTTCCAGGGAAATACTGTTGTGTGCTTTAAGCAACGCTGCAGCCCTTTAAAATAAAGCACTCTTGAAAGAGGAAAGAAAATAGCTCAGTGTGATGTCAGGAATCAGGAGGGTGTGCTGTGCTTCCAGTCAGATCCAGTGCCTCTTGAAAACGCTCATGTGAAGAGTTACTTAAGGAGCAAACACAACATCTCCGGTGAATTTTGTTTGGAATTTGCCCACTCCCCCTTCCCCACAAAAGCCCCTCGCCCTGGCAGAAATGCGCAGTGTACCAGCCCGGGATGCTACCACATCATGGCTTGACAAAGCTATCCAGAATTCTGGTCCTTGGCTGCGTTTTGACTTGTGGCCAAAGGAATTTAGCCCTGGATTAGCCAAGGTGTCCTTTGGAAAGATGCCAGGTGACCACCGTGATGCCCATCCAGTCACAGAACATTCAGGGTGGAAGGGGGAAGGTTTGGGGTGACTCCCCCAGCAACGCACCCCTGTTGGCCCCCTGCACCATGGCAGGACCAGAACATTTTCCAGGTCTGTTGGCCGTTGGGCTGGGTAGCAGCAGTGTGAGAGTCGGCTACTGAAGGTCCCGTAAGCTAGATGAGTCTTCCTCAGTGGAAGAAGGGGACTGCCCCATAGAGTGACACCAAAACACAGGGCGACAAGGTCATCCTCCCTAGTGGAGACTCTGGGGCGAATGCTGCAAAATAGGAAACATAGAAACAGAGCGAGTCAGAAGGGGTCTCCTGGGCCATCTAGTCTGACCTCCAGCACCAGCCGGCTCCACTCACGACATGCCCACCATGTGGACGTCCAGCCTATCCTTGAACACACGCACCGATGGGGCCTCAACAACCTCCCGTGGAAGCCCAATCCACACCCCTGGGGTCCTGACTGTCAGGAAGTGCTTCCTGGCATCCAGATGGAACCTGGGTTCCCTGAGCTTTGCTCTGTTGGAGCACGTCCTGCCTTCCTCTGCAGAGGAGAACAGGTCTCTCCCCACCTCCATGTGACACCCCCTCATGTACCTGTATGTCGCCAACAGATCCCCTCTGAGTCTCCTCTTCTCCAGGCTGAAGAGACCCAGTTCCCTCAGTCTCGCCTCATACCCCATCCCCTGCAAACCGGCCACCAACCTTGTGGCCCTACACTGCACTGACTCCAACCTGGCTATATCCTTCCTGTAACGAGGGGCCCGCAACTGGAGTATTGTGCTCAGTTTTGGGCC